>NC_056738.1:523750669-524090669 GCF_019279795.1 Protopterus annectens | reverse complement strand
GATGGCTGCATACTGAGTAACAGCTTGTTTCTGGCTCTCCCGCGTGAAAACAGAAATTCAGCAGGCATGGCCAGCAGACTTGTGTTTATGGGTAAATTTCAGTAACTGGTTAGTAAGTGCACTGCCTGATGCCAGGAATAAAGAAATACAGAAGACCTGGAAAAAATCAGCTACAAAAAGTGAGGAAGTAACATTGACTGAGAAAAGTTCTACAGCTGTTCAGCAAAAAGCAATGCAACCTTCAGACATGACTTCCAATAATCTACAGGAAGATATACGACAACTGCATATACAGACCTGGTTAAAATAAACAAAACTATGGAGTATATGAACAAAAACAAAAGGCTGGAAAAAAATGGAAGAAGCATTAAACAAATATTTAGATGAGACAATAAAGCTGAAAAAATCAGAGACTGAAATGAAGAAAAGGCTGGCTGAATATGAGACTGCTCAGGAAGAGATGTTTCAAAAAAATAATATAATTAGAGGACAACACATGTAGGGAAAACCTGAGATTTTCAGCTATACCAGAGAATCTGGAAGGAAAACACTGCACTAATTTTATGAAAGCACAAATAAGCAACTGGACTGGTATTCCGCAACAGGAGTTGTTAGATGAAAGGGCACATAGTGTGTTTGCTCCAAACCTCTGGCCATAAGAAAGCAACTTACACCTTTAATAGTAAATATGCAATCCTACCAGCAGAAGGAGTTGATTCTGAAAAAACTGAGGCAAAAGAACAAAGTACTAAAAGTGGGAGACAGCAGACTGTTTGCAGAGAATGATTACTCACTGTACACCAGACAGAAGAGGAGCAAATTTATTTTACTATTTAGGAAATGTCAAGATGCAGGCGGGAGATTCAAACTACTCTACCCAGCTGTCTTCAAGATATTCGTCCCTGGAGGGACAAAATCATTTTTTGATGAAGTATATGCTAAGGAGGAAATACAAAAGTTTGTCCAACAAAAAGTAAGATGTGAAACAAAAGGAGATTTGGTTTCTTGTTCTTCTGGTAATAACCACAGAGGGAATGTACCTGCAAAACCTTTTCAAAATTTTCAAAGGAATATGTTGGAGAGAAGGAAGGGACCATGAGAGCTGACTAGAAGAATCGAGAGTACGTTGGAAATGAAGCAGATACAGGATTTGGAGATGAACAGTAATAAAATCAGTAATTTAATGTGGGACAAGAATGCAATAATCACATTTGTGAAATATGACAGAAGAAGAAAATCTGGAAATACTAAACTTTTTCAGAATATGTTGGACTTGTAGGGGACTCTAAAGCATATGCCCTTCTTCATGTCATTAATGTTCGGAAAAGTGCTTTGGGGAGGGGAACAGGAGGGAGAAAGTTAACTAAGTAAAGATTTTTTTCCTTAAATAGTACTAACATTGTGGCATGTGGTTTTCTTTACATGGTATAGAATAAGAGTTTTTTTTCCAGTTATTAAGCGTAATGTGTAACTGTAAACAGGTGCTGCTATTCTTTTTTTCTTTTCTTTCTCTCTTTGGTCTTTCCTCTTCTTCAGTTTTAAGAAATGTAGGCACTGCAATATAAAAAAAGCATGATAAAAGAAAAATTAATGTGTTTTTTTCTTATTCTTGCATGGGGGAATGACTGGATTAAAGACCTTAGACTGCTTTAGTAACAAGTTTTAAGAGAGTGCAAGTAAATGAAAAACAATGAATATTATGAGGCTTTTTTCTAGCAAACACATGCATGCTCAGTAACAATTGTGCAGCTAGTCTTCATGTTTCCATGGCAGCAATCTGATAAAGAGAAACTGGCTGCCTGGTTCTGAAGTCTCCATGGAGACAATCTGATAAACAGAAACTGACTACAGTCTGGTGGAGAGTGACTGGCCGAGGGAAAAAAGACAGAAATTCCCAGCTGGGAGAGCTATAAAGATCAGACAAAACCAATTAGCACTTGAAGTAAAGATTTTTCAGTTTTCTTTTTTAAATGCAATGAGATTCTAATATAAAAAGAGTCTTTTTTCTCCCTTCTCTATTTTTCTTTGTTCAGTTTTAAGAAATGTAGGCACTACGATGTCAAAACGAGGGTGGGGGGTCTGGTTAAGAAAGCATGAAAAATCAGTGCACTTTTTCCCATGCTTGCAAAGGGAAATTACTCTAAGACCCTAGGCTTTATCCAGTAACAAGTTTATTACAAAGCATGTAAATGGAAAAGAATATTACATTTTATAAGACTTTTTTCTGGTAAACAGGGTATCCTTAGTAGGTTTGTGTCTGGTTTACATGGCACTAGAAGGCAATCTGATAAAGAGAAATGGCTTGGAGAAAGTGTTTTCTAAAGGCATTCAAGTGTTTTCTCAACGGGAAGAGCTATATAGATATGACAAAACCAGAGAGTGCTTACTAAAAGCAAAGGCTGTACCATGCGCCTTAGCATGACTAACCTTTCTTTTTGGTTAACTCTAGCCTGTCTGCATGGATAAAAGTTTAGAACTTTTGCTCTTATTAGGAAACAAAAACTTCAATATTCGAATATGTACATGTACACAGTTTTGTGTGTTATTAAATTAAAAGGTTTTAGGGGGATATTGGGGGAGGGTTGTTTTGTTTTGTGTGAGGGCTTTCAATAAAACAAAACGTTCTGTAAGTTGTGACATAGGCTCAAATGGATATGACAAGAAACAACTGTATAAAAAAGATCAACCTGCCAAACAGTATATGCACATAACATAAAAGCTGGAATCAGATGTTTAACAAAAAAGCAGTTACACATAAAAGGTGGTAATAATAACTATATAAGAAAATGATTGAAATAATGAAAGGTTGGAAGGTTTGGAGACAAAGCCAGACAGGCACAATTACGTTGGTTTAGACATGTGCTGAGGAGGGATGCTGAGTATATTGGGAAAAAGATGCTAAGGATGAAGCTACCAGGTAACAGGAAAAGAGGAAGGCCTAAGATAAGGTTTATGGATGTGGCGAGAGAGGACATGCAGGTGGTTGGTGTGACAGAGCAAGATGCAGAGGACAGGAAAAAATGGAAACAGGTGATCTGCTGTGGCGACCCCTAACGGGAGCAGCCGAAAGAAGATGATGATGATGATAAGAAAATGATGCTTTCTGTAATGTCTTTCAATCTAAATGGTCTTACAGACAAGTACAAAAAAGAAAGATTACTGAACTATATTAAAAAATGCAAAGTGCAAATAGCTATGCTACAGGAGACACACCTGGAAAGAACTGAATATGTAAATTTGATAAAGAAAGCTTTTCAGGATGGTTACTCAGCAAAATACCTGGGGCAAAGGAAAAGAGAAGTACTTACATTAATTGCAAGAGGAGCTCCAATAGTGACAGAAGAGGAAAAGAAGACAATAAAACAAGATATATATATATATATATATATATATATATATATATATATATATAGTATTAAGGAGCTACTGGCAAGGGAGGAGGATTACACTGGCATGTATCTACATTCCACCTAAAACTGCTATAATGGAGCGTAAGAAAATTCTGGGAGAAATAATTAGCTTTCATCAACGAATATAACTTATAGGTGGGGACTGGAAGTTGGTTTGCATCAGTGAATATGTGTCTGGGGGGCCTAGAAGGGAAAATACAACAAAGGAGGGTAGATTTTTGAAGAACTTTATGAAAATATTTGGCATGGAAGATGTGAATTCAGTACTAGGAATTCAAAGTGAATTTACATATTATTATCAAGATACAAAAACTGGGCTAGGCTACATAGAATATACATCTCACAGGAACATGTGCATTTAACTGAATGTCTTGAAACTCACACAACTATTTCAGATCATGTGCCAATAATAACTTAAATAAAAATGCAAGGTAATGAAATAAAAATGAGACACTGGTGCTTTCCCACCTATCTGCTGAAAAGAGAGAAATTTCAAGAATGGGTTTTGGAAATAATTCAGGAGCTATTACAGAGGATAGAACTTTCTTCTGAAAATATATCTAGGGAGTGGGATACAATTAATGTTTAGTTTAAAGCTAGGGTGGAAATAAAGGAAAGGGAGATATGGTTAAGAAATACGAATTATTTAGAGGGACTGACAAATGTTACAGTATTGCAAAATAGGAGGAAGCTCTCAGAATAAGAGGAGGATCAAGTGCAGAATGCTAAACAGAAAATACGGGATTACCTTGATAATATGCATGAGTTTAGAAAGATTGCTGTTAAGCAAATGGTTTTTGATAATAATAATAGAGCACAGAAATGTTTAGCACAACGACTCAGGCAACAGAAAGTGGAATTGACTGTTACCAAGCTTAGGAAGCCTATAACAAGGAAGATAACACGATATTATTTTGGAAATGTTATGCAAGTTTGTATAAAGTAGACAAATATGGAAAATCAAGAAAACGTACAAATGAAAATGTTTATGGAAAAATTAAGTGTGCCATGGTTAGAGGTAGATAAGGCTCAGTTACTAACAGTTACGACAGGATAAGATAAAAATGGTGATGTATAACCAATCTACAGGAAAGTCCAAAGGAATAGATGGTATTCCTGTGGAAGTTTGGAAGCGAAGAAGGGAAAAACTGATAAAGATCTGGAAGGTTTTGTTTAACAGTATTTTAAAAGGAGGAGAAGTACCAGCATCCTGAAAAAAACAATGGTAGCTGTAAAACATGAAGAGGGTAAAGATCCATTGGATCCAGCTTCACACAGGCCTATTTCAATACTAAACAATGACTGTAAAGTGTTTATGTCTATAATGGCTAAAAGAATAGCAAAACTGATGCCAAAATTGATAGATATGGATCAGTGTGGTTTATGGAGGGGAGGCAAACATTTGACAACATTAACAGAACACTGATGATCCAGAGAGAAGCAGAATGCAAGTAAATGCCACTGTTATTGGTGGGTCCTGATGTAGACGGAAAACATTTGACAGAGCAGACTGGGACTTCACGAGCAGGGCAATGGAAGCATTACTTTTCCTTGATACAACCATAAGGTTGACTAGGAGTATATATGAGGGATCGGCGGTGAAAATTAAAGTGGGTGGGGTCCTCTGACCATTTCTGCTTGAGTAGAGGAACTAGGCAGGGGTGTCCTCTTTCCCCTTTGTTGTTTGCATTACATTTAGAACCACTGGCAAAGAAAATAAGAGACTCAAAAATATATGGCAGTCAAGAAAAGCTGGCTCTATTTGCAAATGATATTTTATACAAGACAAAACCAGAAAGGAAAATTACAGTGTTGTGGAACATTACAGTTTCAAATCTTTTCAGGATACAAAATTAATGACGCTAAATCAAAGGCGATAGCGGTAAATTATGTACCCACACATGAACTGGTCCAACAATATTCATATTTATGGGGACATGATAAAATTAAGAATTTAGGAGTATGGATTACAAATGACTCTGTTGAGGCAGCTAAGGATGTGTGGAAAGAAACTAAACAGAAGACGATACAAAAATTGAGAAACTGGAGGCTCTGTTATAGGGATAGTAAGATACAAGCAATTAAAATGTTTTTATTCCCTTTAAATCTTATACACAGGTCAGGCATATTTTTATCAACCAGAGGAGAAACTGTGGATAGCAATTGAAAAAGAGCTGAAGGATTTTATCTGGGAGGGGAAGATGGCAAGAGTCAAGTGGGATAAGCTAATTCTTCCAACAGAACAAGCCAGACTAGGATTACCCAATTTGAGGGGGTATTTTCGAGCAACACAGTAAAGGCTCCTATACATAGCACTAGCAGAAAACTATAATTCAAAGTGGAAAGGGATGGTGATTATGATACAGGAGGGAAGCTCAACAAACAAGAAGAGACTGGGATTTTGGATGCAGACTCTTAAGGACAACTATAACAAACATACAGAATATTATATTCATAAAATATCATGGAGGATTTTAAGAACTAAACCAGCCCAGGAATGGAGAAAAGAGATTCTGCTGATAGGGATGACTGCAGTTAGGGATACAGACAATAGGCAAGGGGGGTGGAATTTATTGGAGAAAACTGGCAAGGGAACCAAGGTTTTGGGAACAAATAACTAGATAGGGGAAGGTGACAGAATGGGAAGATGCCAAGAATGTATTTGGACTGCAGGTTAGAAACTGCCTTTCCTATCAAGGAAGGATATCAGAGTATAGGCAAAGAGAAAGAAATAGGGGTGCCTTAAGCAAAAGGCCAGCACTAGCAGAGTTTTTAACACAATCTAGAACAGAAGCTGCAGTTAAAAAAAGGAATAATTTGTAGAGCATATAAAATATTGCATGATAACTATAAGAATCAATCAGAGTAGCTTAGAAAGGATTAAGAAGAGAGAATGGATAAGCAATTCACAATGAGACAATGGGGGATATATGGATATATCCCAAAATAAGCAAAAAAGTCTAGATGATTTAGGATCTTTGCCTGGAAGTGTTTATATGGGTATTTTTATACCACAAGTAGACTCCAAAGAATTCTTCCTCAGGTGGACAGCAAATGTTGGAGGTGTGCCAAGGAAGAAAGAGATGGTTGGGAACATGTTTTATGGGAGTGTACTGAATTGGTAGACTTTAAGGATTCCATGTGGACTGTTCTGTCGGAGATGTTGGTTGATTAGACTAGACTGACTAGTGAGATGATTTTTTTTGAGCTATGATACAGAATTGGAATTGCCTAGACATAGGAAAGCCTTGCTGGGTCTAAATTATGGTGGCTGCCCAAAATGCAATTACTAGAAAATGGAAATCAAAGTCTAAACCAACTCTACTAGAAGGAGTGAATATAATAACAGAGATAAAACAACTGGAATTGGGATCTTTAGAAAAGGGAAGCAGCAAACTACCTAGGAAAAAATGGGAATTGTGGAACAATATATGCAAAAAATGAATGAGGTTTAAAAGATGGCAAGATCTGAAATAATGCTAAACTGACAATGACTGGTTAGATTATAACTGATGTATAATGTTTGTAAATACAGTTGTTTTAGTAATGTCTCTGATGCATAATGTTTGCAACTAAAGTGATGTCCACATTTGTTTTTCATTTATGTAGATGTAAGATTGCCTATGTCATATGTGATAATTTAATAAAGTTGTTTGAGTTAATATGAAGTAAACCATAATGATGCCCCTTTGAGGAGTATACTCTGGCTGCACAGCATTTTATGATGTCTGCCTCCTCCCAGCAGGACTACTCAGTAACTTTTTCTTCAAGTACCTCCTAACTTTGTCCCTTTTTGGTTAGATGTGGTCCTACTCTGGTTACAGACAGCTTTTGCTCCAGTCCTTTTGAGTACTGCCTCTAATAAACAGGCAGATCCATATAAAAGCGAACTTTCAGTACTATAAAAAATTGCCTCTAATGTTCATCTAAGCAGTGCTCATTTGCCATTAAAGCTTTGAAAAGAAGACAGAGAATGGTGTTTTTCTTTACTCAATGGAAAACAGAACCCCAGCCAACAAACTTAAGCTGGAATTTGTCTATTATTCACCTGAGCAGTCTTATCAAGTGTCCAAGGATACCAAGATTTGAGCTCAAACGCTCCACCGATAGCACCCAGAACAGCCAGCATAATACGAACTATGGGAGCTAGCTAAGGATTCATTCTCCCAGCTATAACCAGACTGTAGAGTCTTTTTAAAGACTCTGGCTACAGTGTTTTTAAAGGCTAGACAGGCCCATGAAGCCAACTTTCTAGAAACCCAGCCCCTCTGGAAGAACACAGGAAAGAAGAGGAAAACTAGACACCAGTAGGATACAAGGCATCAAACAGGCAGGAGAATCTTTATCCATCTCAGCATACCCTACACTAGCAAATAAGCCTCCTCTTAAATATTTTCTACCTAGGTGACACTGGTCACCCAGGCAACCTTTGCTCACCAGGTTGTTCACTGCAGTTACCGTAATTCAGATTATTGTAGAAAACTATAAAATGGAATGCAATAATTCCAGTTCCTAGGGTAGCTTCAGTCTTAAATGACTGCAGGATTACTGCAGAAAAGTAATCTTGTGCTTAAAAAAAAAGAACAGCTTCTTAGGAAGTCGCAAGCACTGTAATACATTCTTGCACACCTGAGTTTATTACACCTGACAGATATTACACCCTGTTGTGATTAATTTTATATATCATGCTCCATGTACTAACATTGTAAGTAGACTTGATTACATTTTCACCAGCAGTTGTTTAATGTCCTCCCTTAGCTGAAGGTTACATAACCACCTTGCCTCTTTCTGACTATAATTATGTCCTTTTAGAAATTAGCATAGGTTTTTGTCTTCACAGGACTGCGGCAGGTATTGGATCCTCTCTTTTGGCTAAGAAAGAACTCTTAGTACAATTAAAGGCAGATATACAGGTTTATTTGTGGTGTTATGAGATTCATCTTGACATTTTTTGAGAAATGGGGACAAGTTAAATATATACAGGACATGGGGTGAATCCTTAAGAAGCAACAAAGGCAGTATGTTTTTGAAAGGACAATTAGAGGATATGAAATGCAGTTAACTATGTTACTGGTACAATACAAGCATCTAACTTTAAAGCTAGTTTTCTATTGGATGCATTCAAATTTTAAAGCAAAAATGCAAGGCAATACAATATAGACATATACAGGAAAGATTTGAGAGAACTAAGATAAACAGTTGGCCCAAGGGTATCTC
The DNA here is from genome assembly GCF_019279795.1 of Protopterus annectens. Taxonomy (NCBI): domain Eukaryota; kingdom Metazoa; phylum Chordata; order Ceratodontiformes; family Protopteridae; genus Protopterus; species Protopterus annectens. The sequence continues at coordinate 524,082,042 of NC_056738.1, read as the reverse complement.
ATTGGCTAGGTTCGTAGCATACAAGTTAAAAGAATGAAGGAAAAAAAAAACACTGATAACTGCTGTACAGGATAACAGTGATACTCTTTTTGACCCAGTGCAAACTGTTGGCTGTTTAGAAAAGTACTATGAAGTTAGGTATATGAAGAGTCAAATAGTATCAATCTAGAGAAAATAAAGACCTTCTCAGAAGAGCTACAACTGCCACTGACTGGGGATAATCAGAAGGCAAGTTTGAGTAAACCTATAGAGTTTTATGAGATTCAAAAAGTATTTATAGCCTGAAGACAAGCAAAGATCCTGGCCCTGATGGGCTATCTACTGACTTTTACAAAAAATGTTTTGGTGAATTTTGTCACCCATAACACACACTTTACTGTAAACCACTGGAAATTCGACTCAGTCAAGTCATATACCAGCCTTACTATACTGAAGCCTGGTAAAGCACATACCATGCCAACAAGTTACTGGCCAGTATCTTTGTTACAAACTGAAACAAAGATTCTTGTTAATGTTAAAATATTACCCAGACATTCAAAGCCATTCTCCCATCACCAGTGTATACCTCTCAAAAAGGTTTATCAATGGGAAAACACCTAAGTTAGTACACATGTGGTAGAACAGCTTGCAGATAGGTAACAATGTTCAATCTCTCTGGGTGGCATTTTGCCTCTCTTTACAATAAGGCCTTTGATACTTTATCCTGTGACATTTTATGGAAAGCTCTTCATCATACCTCTCAACCTGTTAGAGCAGGAAATCTGGAGAAAGCCATAAATAAAAGTGGGACAAAAGCCCAAAAATATGGACAATTTTTAAATACTGGTCTTACAAACTTAGAAAGTTGACAGAACAGGTTTTGCATTAGCATGAATTTTCTGAAGGTTATGAAGTCTGAAACTCAAGTGTTTGTCATTATTTTCTAAATTAAATCTTTAATGATTTACCACTAATTTGCTAGTAAACCACAATTTTATGAAAAAAGGACCAAAAATATGAAGCAAAAATCTGGACATTCAGCGAAAATCTGTACAGTTGAGAGGTATGCCTTCATTGTGATATATACATAAGTGGCAAGTTCTGTATAATGAACCACAGGCTTACTGGCACGGTCAGTGGTCTGCGCTCCTCTTTTTTTTCACTATGTAGAGGCATTTGGCAAGCCCCCACACACACACACACCTTCTGTTTTGTTCTGGCTATTGAAACCCTTGTCTGTTTTTTCTAACGTCATAAACATTCATGTGCCAGTATACCCTTTAATGCACACTGAATTCCATGTACTTTGCTGATGATGGACTGGTGTGGTTCAGTATTTTCATCATAGATGCACCCCACAAACTGGGGATTTTAAATAAATTTGGAGCACTATCTGGGTTAAAGCTGGATATGATTAAGTCCAGTTTGCTTCCCTTGAATTCACATTACAAGAAGACAGCTGATACACCAGCCATATAGAGGACTGTCACTGTAGAAGAAATCTCCTGTATGAAAATATCAAAACACAAGCCATTCAAGCATACTATATATCAATGGGGAGTTCCCTCTTTAAAGCAGTAATAACTGCTCTATCACACTGGAACAAAACAGCTTCCTTTTTGACTATTATTAATGTCATTAAATTGATGATACTGTCGAAGATTTTGCTCCTGGCTAGACACCTACCTCAAACAGCCTACACCAGACATCTGAAACCAATATACCAGATATCCCAATAACATACAAAGGCTGGTGGGCTAATATGTTATGGGAAGTGAGTCCTCCATAAGTAGCTAGGAAGACTCTATGTGTACCTCGGCAACAAGGGAGGTGGGCTTTGTCCAGTTTTCAACATTATGCCTATGCTACAGCATATACTCAATCCCACATGCCAGATCCCAAACCCCACCTTTAAGGCTTCTTCCTCAGTTATGGCTTATATGGATACCTCAAGCATGCCTCAATTTATAACAGTGTGGGATCCAGGAGTACTAGATATGAAGACTAAGAACACAGACCGTAACACAACAGGGCCAATGGAACAGAATAAAATATGTCTAACAATGATAGGTGGCTGACCAACCTACACTTTGGAAAGACTGGATAATGCAAGGTTACCCTGAAATAGTCAGATAAGCAGGACCTGCAAACACAATATTTCATTCGTTTTCAAAGTTCTTAGGATACCCAACAGTCTAAGAATTTAAAATTCTGGCAATGTCAGCAGTTGAAGGGCAATGACCACAAAAAACCAAGCCTAAAAGAATGCAGAAGGTTACGGAATCACATCCGCTTTTAGTATGGAAAGATGATAAATACACACTGTGCTCATGAATGATCTCTCTGTTATGCTTACTTGCAGGAGAAGGCAGTTGGTTTTGACAGAACAGGCTAAGATAGAATAACCAAAAGACCAAATGAAAAGCATAGAGGTTAAAGTCACACCCATAATAAGATGGCATCTAAAGATGTATCCAAAAACTGCCAAAAACCACCAATTAAAAGCAGTACTTGTATTGTACAATTCATGGAGGACTAAAACCACAAGCAAAACAGATCCTAGCATTTTCATCCATTGTAGTAATGGGACTTCAGAGTTCTAAATAAATTAGTTAATTCACAATTTATATTATACCTCTGGTCTACCTCACAGAATAAATTAATCACAATTAACATAGAAAAAGATAGTACATTAAAGTGGTGTAGTATCTTCACATAAAAGGTGATAAATAAAATCAACCTAAATAAGGAAAAATAGCTTTTATCCGAGACAATAAATCAATAAATCCTCTGTCTATTAAATATACTAATATTTAAAACAATGCATATGTATATATGATGCAGTATAAATCCTGAACAACATATATTAATACTTAAGAGTCTTCTCCTTTAAAAAGCTAGTTAGAGTGATATGGTCATTAAGAGTGTTTGGTCTGGTTGCACTGTTTTTTAACTTCCATTTGAATTCTTTGCACTCTAGTCTAATTTTAATCAGTCCGCTTCTTTGGTGAAGTTCAACCACTTCAGTAATAAACTCAAAAGTATGCCCATCCTTATTCTGTGTATGTCTAAAAATTGCATTTGTTTTTGTCTTGTTCTTAATATCCCTCAAGTGTTCATAAATGCGTTCTTTTAAACATCTCTCAGTTTTCCCAATGTAAAATGCAGTACAGTCTCTGCACTGGGTGACATACACTACCATTTTTGTTTGACAATTACATTTTTGGGGTGCATACAATTCTCCCAAACTCATAAATATTTGTGAATTTACCTTAAAAAATGAACGGGCACTGTGAACATCTCCCACATTTGCTGATGCCCATCAATTCATTTTTTTTTCACAGAACGGCCCCCCCCCAAGTTCCAGGAACTGTTTGATGTTGCAATCTCTACTAAAGGTAACTACAGAAGCCTTTACTATTTTACTTGTGTCTAGTCCTATTTATTTTATTTATTTATTTTACATTTGTTGACCGCGATAGTCCGACTGGATATATGTCCATTTTCAGTGGAGGCCCAGTTAGAAAAGCTCCACATACCAAAAAAGAGACAGTACATACATCACCGAGTGATAAACTCAGGCAGACATGTTTAGAAAAATATAGACAAAGAATACAGGCAGATATCAATATACACAATGTGAAGAATTACATCTGATTGGCAAAGACGTATCAGAAAATGTGAACATAGAATACAATCAGATCTCATAATTCACAATGCTTAGACATTCAAATGCTATGAGGCATAGATACTTGGCTAAACAGCAGGTTGGGTAGCAAGACATGTATTAGTGAAGTTGATTAGTCAGATTTAGAATAAGAGCACAGCCAATGAGATGTGAGGTATTTTTTGAGTTCTCTTTTAAATAGGGGTAGTGAGGTTTCCTTGGTAATGGTAGCAGGGAGTAGATTCCATATTTTACCAGATGAGATGGCAAATACAGCATCGCCTGCACGGTTGTTGGATTTTTGGTTCAGTATCATTAGTTTATCAGCTGAGCGTAATGGCCCGGGGGCACTATGAGAGGTGAGAATATTTTTGAGGGCAGGGGTGTTATCAGGTTGATGGAATATTTTATGCGCTACTATAAGCTGGTTGAACTGTAGAAGGGTAGGATACTCTAGCCATCCCAGTGCTTTGAGGTTCTGGCAATGGTGGGTCCTAAAAGCCATGCCAGTAGCGAATCTAGCTATATGATTATAACATCCTGATAATTTGTTGAGATCAGTTTTGGACAGGTTGGTGAGTGCAGGGGAGGTATACATAAGGGTAGAGAGGAGGTGTGATCTTGCAATAGCTACCCTAGCTAGGGAGGTGCAGAAAGGTTTGGCTCTGTATAGGGAGCCAAGTTTTTTGTTGACAGACTTAATAATGTGATTGACATATTTATCAAATTTAAGGTTATTGTCTATTATTACGCCTAGAAGCTTTGTATGGTCATCAGGGGAGATAATAGTGTCATTGCTAGATTTGATGTTGAAGGAAGGAGGTGAAATTCTATGGTTAGGAGAGAAAAGTAGTAGCTTGGTTTTGTTAGGATTTAGAAGCAGGCGGCGATTAGCTAGCCATGTTTCTACCGTGCTGAAAGTGGTCTGGGTGAGGGTTAGAAGTTGTGTAGGACAGGAGGCGGAGCATATTAGCACTGAGTCATCTGCATATTGGATGCAGGTGGCTCCTGGGATGGTGGTGTGCAGATCACTGATAAAGATAGAGAAAAGAAGGGGACATAGTATGGACCCTTGAGGGACACCTAGGGTTAGAGGAAGTTGGGATGACTGCTTGCTCTGCCATAAGACAGCCTGCTTTCTACCGTTTACGAAGGAGTGAAACCACTGTATTGTGTGTTGGTCTAAACCGATAGTTTGTAGGGTACTGAGCAGTAGCTGATGGTTGACCATATCGAAAGCTTTTGAGAGATCTAGGAAGAGTGCTGAAGACAGTTTGTTGTTACGATGAAGACTGATGACAGAGAAAGATAGAAGAGCCATGGTGGTACTGTGGAATGCTCTAAAGCAGTGCTGAGAGTCGGCGAGCTTTCCTTTTTGAATAAGGAAGTGCATGATTTGTTTGCGTATGCATCTTTCCATGATTTTAGCTAGTGGTGAAAGAATGGCTATAGGTCTAAAGTTAGATAATTCTGTGGAACTTCCTCCTTTATGGAGCGGTATAACGTGATATTTTCAATATTGCTGGGATGGATCCTTCTGAGATGGATCTGTTGATCAGAACAGAAATGGGAAGTGCTATGGCATCAGCTGCGTTTTGAAGATATTCAGCTGGGAGGTGGTCGGCAGCTAGTGTAGTAGGTTTTAACTTTTTGAGTAAGGTCCAGATCAGGTTGGTAGGTACGGTTTGAAAGGTAAAGATGAGTTGGGTGCTGGGTGGTTCAGGGCTAGATGTGCCAGAGCTGGTGTTTGTGTCCGATGGAGTGAGATGGGTAGCTAGAGACTGGATAGTTTCAGTAAAGAAGGAGTTGAAGCTGTTTGCAATTTCTACAGGGAATTTATCAAGGGCAGCTGATGGGGTAGGAGTGGCGAAATGGCCTGGGTGGAGAAGACTGTTAATACCAGCCCAGAACTTTGAGGTTTTGGCTCATATTTTTGTTGTAGGAGGGTGTAGTGATTTTTGTTGTCTAGAATGACAGATTTTTTGGTCTGGTTACTTAGCTGCCGGTATCTTACTTGGTTCATAGGGGCTATGGTAACATGCCATATAGCCCAGGTGTTGTTTCGTAGTTTAATTTTGTTTTTTGTTTCTTTAGATAGCCATGGTGCAACTGTGGCTTTTACACGGCTGGTACGGGTAAGAGCATGGTGGTTAAGGATAGCCAGAAATCTGGTACTGAAGTTCTCAACTGCTTCTTGTAATGGTTGTCGTTTTAAGACATTCCAATTACATGCTTTGAGCTAATTTTGGAAGTTGTCAAGGTTAAAGTTCCTGACGTTTCTTATATCAAAAATGTTCCAATAATTTTTTCAAAATCTCCCTAAAAGCATTCGTGTCACTATTGTATGTAGTTACAAATCCCTTCTTGAATCTGCTGTCATTATTACCATTCGTCATAACAGTAAAGGACTCGCTACCTAACAGAGTTTTATAAACACTACTAATCCTTTTGTGGCATACTTACTTAAAATGTTTCTTCCAAAAATAACTCAGGGTAACCCCTGTTTAGTAACATGGATCTCAGTTGAGCACTCTCCAAAAAAAAAAAAAAAATCTTTCTAAGGTTAAAAACATATGGGCTATGCTCACTAACTGACCCTTTACGAGGGCTATGCTCACTAAATGCCCCTTTACGGGGGCTCTTTTCTGGTGCTTAAGAAGCCAAGTATAAAAATGGAGTGATGTACTGGAATAAAATGGTTTCCTGTACAGGTTAGACGTGAAGCCCTTATTTTGGTGGTCCATGGTAATTTTGGCGTTTAAATAACAGACCTTCTCATACGGTTTTTGAAGGTAAACTTGAAAAAGTCAGCAGTGTTGTTAATCTAATAAAAAAAATATCTAACCTAGTGTTAGTATTTCCCCAAAACAAAATATCATCATCTAAAAAAATGCCCGTAGAAAATCCATCCATCTACAAAGTCTAAATTAAAGAAGAACCTCTTTTCCCAATGGGCCAAGACCATACTGGCAAAAATGGGGGCACAAGCTGTCCCCAGTGCAACCGGAGTTCTCTGTTTAAATATAGTACCTTCAAACCAAACATAGTTGTTTTCTAGTACAAGTTCCATTAGAGTTCTAAGAACCCCAATGGTTTGGTAGTCACATTTTTCATTTTTCAATAAGGTACTCAGCAAGCCAGTCTACTCCACACTGATGGGGGATAACAGAAAATATGTCTTAACATCTATAGTAACCATTTATTTATTTGCCATTTGTTAACCAGGTTAGTCTGGCTGGGCAGGTGCCCTTTTTCAGCAGGGACCCCAGGAGAAACACTCCACATACAATGTTTACAATTAGTTACAAAAGTGCATTACAGATGTATACAAAAGAGAAAATACAGATATAAACAAAATCATAAAATGAAAATATAGATTGTGTTAAAAAGGTAGGTAAAATTAATAGCCTTACAATAACACATAATTGAATATAGTTGTATGGTAGGAAATAAGGGAAAGAGGAAAGGAAGGACTAGAAGACAGGCAGGTCCTACTTATAACATAGATTCAAGTCCAGGAAAATAGTGGGGAGGCAGGGTAAGAGCAGGAAAGACATAGATGAGAGTTGTATGATGCACTAAAAAGTATATAAGAAACTAGTTGCATAGATTACTGAAAATGGAGGTAGAAAACTTTCAAAGCAGGGGAGTCTAGGACAGAGGAAACAGAGACAGTGGCTTGATGGGAGAAGAGGGCTGGAGAGGAAAATTGCTTCAAGTAGGGTCGTTTACAGGGGCTGGGCCAGGAGTTGTGTAAGTAGTCCTTTACGGCAAGTTTGAAGTTGAGTGAATTTTGGAGAGATCTGATGAGGAGAGGGAGCTTGTTCCAAGATGTGGAGACTGCATGACTATAAAAACTTTTACCTATGGTTTTATTAGGTTTGGAAACTTGGAGTAGGTGTTGGTCAGAGCTCACGGTTAGGGATGTAGGGGGAGACCAGAGTGGTTAGTGAGGGACAAGCTAGGGGTTGTAGCAAGATGGAGTGTGTCATGTGAAGTTGAGGCAGAAGGAGTTGGTTATGGAACTCTAGCCAGTTTCATTATTTTAGTGAGAGGCAATGGTGTGTGCGATAGGGGAGATTTGTGGCAAACCTAGCAATTTTATTATAAGCTAGTTCAAGTTTGTTTAGAGATTTTTTTTTGGAGGTTGGTGAAAATAGGGACAGCATATAGTAAAGAAGGAAGGAGGCAGGCTTGGGCAAGGGATACTTTGGATTCTTGTGTAAGGAATTTTTCATTGTTGCATAGCAATCCAAGTTTCTGGTGGGTTTTTTTGATGCAGTTGTTGATGTGGGTGTCGAATTTTAGTTAATTTATGAGTATACCAAGTAGTTTAGTGTGCGACTCGCCAGAATAGTTGTATTGTTTATGGATGAGGTTGAGAAGGAATATTTGAGGTGTTGGAGAAGTTTGTGAAGGAAAATAAGTTGTTTAGTTTTGCTGGGGTTAAGTAGGAGTTTGTTAGTAGTGAGCCATCTTTCGACAGAGTGTAATGTGTCTTGTGTGAGGGTATGTAGGTGAGTTAGACTGTCAGAGGTACAGATGATCAGAGTCATTAGCATATTGTATAAGTTTACAGTGGGGGCAGGATTGGAAGAAATCATTAGTAAAAATGTTAAATAGTAGGGGGGGGCAGGATGGAGTCTTGGGAGACTCCAGTAAGAATGGGAAGGAATGGAGAAGTAGCTGACATCCACTTGACAGATTGAGCTCTATTTGATAGGTATGAAGAGAATCAGTTAAGTGTGGAGGTAGACAGGTTGAAGGAAGAAAGCTTGGAGAGCAAGAGGTCATGTGAAACAGTATTGAAAGCCTTAGAGTGGTCCAGGAAGAGGGAAGATACTAGTTTGCTGTTACTGAGAGAAGTGGAGATGGAGCTAGTGAAAGACAGTAGAGCGGTAGTGGTATTAGGGTGTGGGTAGAAGCCATGTTGGGTAGGGGTGAGGAGAGTTTCTTGAATCATATGTGCCATGAGATGTTTGTGAATACACTTTTGTAGGATTTTTGAGATAGGGGATAAGATAGCAAAAGGCCTATAATATGAGAGGTCGGTGGAGTTGCCACCTTTGTGCAAGAGAATAATATATGACTTTTTCCATATTTGAGGGACTAGGTTTTCCTGAATTGACCGGTTAATAAATATCGAGACTGGATAGGCTATGGAGGGGGCTGCTATTTTGAGGTAAAGGGGAGGCAGGTTATATGCCAAAGGGGAGCAAGGTTTAAGTTTAGAGAGTAGGGATCTGATAACAGTTGTGGAGATAGGCTTGACAGAGAAGGTGGTGTGGTTGAAGGGATGAGGGTGTCATGATTAATGTTTGTGTTAGATTTGATTAATTTCTGTATGGAGTCTATGAAGACAGAGTTGAGGGATGCAGCAGTTTCTAGAGGGGAGCAGTTAGGGGAAGGGATGGATTACCTGGGTGCAAAAGCTTATTAATGGTACTCCAGAATCTTTTAGGGTTGAGTGGGGTTTTTTTGAGGGTTCAGGTAAAAATTTTTTCTTATCAAGGGTGATTTGTTTTTTGTGGTGTTACAAAGTTCTCTATAGAGTTGGAGGCTGGAAGGGGTTCTGAGTTTGTTCCAGGTTTTCCATCCTGCGTCTCTTTTCTGCATGAGAGAGAGAGAGAGAGAGAGAGAGAGTGGCTTCACTTATCCAAGGTGCAAAGTTTGTTTTAACACGGACTTTTCTAGTAGGGGCTAGGGAGTTAAGAATGTTAAGGAATATGCTGTTGAATGTGAGAACAGCTTCTTCGAGGGGGAGTTGCTGGAGAAATGACCAATGTATTGACGAGAGTGTTTGATTAAATAAATCAGGTGACGATTTATAGAGATAGGGTGATGATCACTTAGTGTGTCAGGGAGAATAGAGAGGTTATGATAATGGTTCGGGTGGGAGGTAAGTATCCAGTCTAGAGTGGTGCTGGAATTGGATTATAGATTAATACGGGTTGGGGCGGTGATCAGTTGGGTGAAGCCATATAGGTTAATGCTAGTATTGTGGGAGTGGGTGGTGAGAGAATTCCAGTCGATATTGACATCTCCAATAATAATGGTTTCATAGGTGATGATTTTGGAGATTCAGGCTAGAAAGAGTTCTAGTGTAGAGATATTGTTACAGGGTGGTATGTAGATGGTGGTGATGGCAATCTTTTTGTGATTGTTTAGGTTATAGTTAACTATGAGTACCTCAGCTGGGTGGAAACTGGGGGGGGTATGGTAGAGGATGGAGAGAGAGAGGTTTTCTGAGTACAGGATAGCTACCCCTCCACCTTTAAATATAAGATGTGCATTATACATATTTTTGTGTCTCTTTGTCAGAAGGTCCAAAGAATCTCTTAAGATATGTTTTTCTTCCCGATATGCCTTAATTTTAAGCCTATGTATTTTGCCAACCCATGTGTTTTAGACCCTTTAACATCTACAATAAGGCATAAAGGAGGATCTGAAGGATTCTGAAAATTCCTGGTATATGACGATAGTCAACCTTTAAGTAGAGATATTAGAAATTTCCCCTTGCATTAAAAGATCATAAATAATCATATCTATTTTTAAATAGGTTATAATAAACTGCTTTCTCAATGTTTCCTCATATTTATCAGAAAATAACAACCATTCCATCCTGGAGTTGTAGTCAGTAGTGTCCCCCTTTATCCAATTTCATAAATCTAACATCTTTACTTTCACTAATTTATCTTAATAGGCTTCATTCTTCCCTACTAATGTTATGAATACCTGCACCTTTAGTGTTACTGAATCTGTGTCTGATGTCACCTTCACATAATTTCTCAAATAAGAATAATGCAGGATGTAGTGGGGGGTTGTAAAGATTAGGTATTTTAATATCTACAGACCTTTGTGTAGAAATAATTTCACCCAGTAATAAATCAAGGTTTAGACTTCTAGAGAAGCACTTCAAATCAAAGTTTCTGCTATTTTGGCTCTCCTAGTAAGTATGAAAGTAATCTCTTTTTCAAAAAATGAAGCATGTTGGTCAGTTAAATTAACAGAACTATACACACTGTGCTTGTAAATCATATCTCTGTTATACTTACTTGCAGGAGGCAGCTGGTGTTGACAGAACAATCCAAGACAGAATGGCAGTGGACACTGGGGCTAGCCTTAGAGGAGGCAGTAAGATCCAACTTTAGTAAAGACTCTTGTCTTCTGAGATAAACACTGACATCATACTCTAGGTTCAAATTATTAAACAGATGGCAGTACCCACCGTATTCCAAAGCCACAAGAGTCCTGGTAAATAATGGGGTATGTTATAGATTCTCTAATCCTAGGGTGGATTGTCTCCAGATCCTCTGGCTACGTGCACATATTACAGCAATATCAGTATCAAGTTATATACAGAAACATCTAGTTGGACAATTATCTCTCTACTTCCACACCAATAACATAAATAAATTTTGGTATTCAGGAAACATGACCATAAATTAGATCTTACATCAGCACTGGAATGGTACACAGTAGTGAGCTCTGTTGTATGCACCGTTAAGTTTAAATGCTGGAAATACGGTCTATAGGAGGAGGACTTGGGGAAAATGTTTGCCAAATACATATGTCACATTTGAGTGCACAATATTAATCATAAGGTTTTGAATGTATTTCTGTTTGGCCTACATCACAGACTAGGATAATTCTGAGGGTGATTGTTATAGGTTGTTCACGCAGTTCCTCTTTTTCTACCAGGGATTTGTGTATGTTACATACAGACATTGTTTAAACAATACTACATTAAACATTTTGAATGTAGATTGCATGGACGTTTTCACATGCTTTAAATGTGTACATTTACTCCTTTAGACAGCTACATTCAAGTGTTGGATGATTTATCATAACAACCTTAATGGAAAAAAAAAACTATGACAATAAGGCAAATAGATAGGGTCTAAACCTCTGATAACACCCCAACAAAGGAACGGCCACTAAGAACAGTGCCTTTCATAAGAAGATCAAACTGCAGTAATGTCAGTTTCTCTAACATGAAAGTAAGATTCTGTAGCAATGCAGGAATTCTGAACAGACTTCTGCATCAGGGTACCTCTTACAAATGTTCTGCAACGCAGCAGACATGACTAAGGATATGCCTTCCACTCGTACACAGAAGTGAAAAATAGCAGAAATGTATATTTTTCATAGAAAGGCTAAGACCCAAAACTCAAAGATGGGATACTATAGCTTACTCTGCTGTGTGAGGCAGTGAATTCTCATCTGTGAATAACAAGAAAATCACCTGCATAGGTTTTCTATGTTGTAGGTTTCTATGTGGCTTTCAGACAAACAAAACATTGCCTTACAGACTATCAGAAGTATGCGTCCGGCTTCTACAAGTCCTAATATTCTGGAAAGTAAGCTTGTATTTTCAACAAAACGCAAAACTTGCTGCTGCACCTTTAAAGGATTTTTGCAGGGAGCTCCACCCCCCCCACACACACACCATGAGGGGGCTATGCTCTATGTCCTCCTGCACCCTCCAAAATGGGTAGAGTGTCCCCCACACTGCCTCTGTTTAGGTATGCTGACACTAGTGCATCACAGAACAGGGGGCTACTCTGAGATACTGAACTCTTAAGAGTTATTATCTGCTAGCAATAATCATAAAGTCATGCATTTCTAAGCACTGCAGCTGAGGTTCCCATATTCTCAACAGGCACTCCATCTGAACAGCTTATGTCTCTGGTTAACCCTGGACTGGAAAGAACTGGGCAGCCAGACTGTCTGTGGAGGTCACATGATTTCCAATGATAAGTGGAAAAGTAGTAGTTTCCCCACTACACCGTGAAAATGTGGTAATAAGACAAAAATAAATAAATAAAACATGAACATGTGGAATGTCAGACCTGTGTATCATTACTGGATGCCATGGCTGTCTGGTCCAGTTAGAAACGATCAGAATTACTGCTGCTTTCTCCATGACTACTCTGTTGATGAACTTTGGGGTTCTGTCAGATAATTCAATGATTTACATACAGCAAATTTCAGCAAAAGAAAAGAAAGAGTCTTCAGTCTACTGTATGCAGTAATAAAATGATACGACATTGTTTCTGAATTAAAATACTTAAGAGTTCCCCAGTGGATACAGGCAGTGACTGTTCCAAAAAATGCGAAAAATGGAATTTGCAATGATATTTTCTTTTCACTGCCTCTGTACATTGTTAACCTGAGTCTAACACTATTTTTAAAGTGCTGATTTTTTCTGGTGTGGCTTAGTGACTTGTACTGCATTCTTTGAAGAAATATACTCTTTTACACTTATCTGATGCTGTATTTTGATCACTGTAGCCTTTGCCAGAACTTCTCTTAGTGCCGTTCTAGAAAGGAGCCTTTTGACTTTAAAATAATAAAACAAAATGATATTCAGTCTAAACAATTTTCATGACTAAAATATTTGCTAAATGTTCACTCCCATTTCCACTGGCACATGTTGCTAGCTTATTTATTTATTTAACATTTATTTTCCATTAGGATTACTTTAAACAACACACTGAGGAAGCCCACTCTAAGAAGACACTGTACTAAAAGTACAGCAGGCATTTCTTCTTTAAAAATTAGTCTATGTCTTTCACTTTACACTATCTTACAGTCTGACAGCTCAGACTCTCTTACAGTCGGTCAGCTCAGACCGTCGATTAAACAATTTTGTGCACTCAACCTTCTCTGGCCAGTCTGCATTCAGCTAACGGTTTCAAAGAAAGCCTATTATAACTAGAATCTGCCAAATTTTCTAAATAGTGTTAAAGACAGGGCTGCAAGTGTGAATGTAAACATACTGCAATGAACTAGTCCAATCCCATACATGCAACATAGACTCAAATGAAGAACCTGCACTGGAAGTAAATGGAAGTGAATGGGGTTTTAAGCTGCACAGGCAACATTCACTGAATCTGTCCATTTTTTAGAGTGCTTCTATCAAGGCAAGAGACCTGGGAAGAGTCAGACTTCCACCTTCTAAGGTTTTTTTCCAGTATCTTATTTTTACTACATGCTTTGCTGGGGAACAAAACTTGACAAACTGTAGCAGACAGTTACCAATACCTGCTGTCATGGTAACATCATAATAGACTTAGTTGGTACACACTGAGTACAACAGGTGGCTGGCTAGAAATGATCAGACCGAGTGCCTCCAAGGTGATTCCATCCTCCACTCCACTGCAGATGGATTGGGCATCTGTTGTTGAACCTGATGTGCATATGCTTACACAGCATGTTCTACCACCAGGTGCCAAAACCAATAATTAAGAAAGATGACTTTACTCTAAAGGTTGATTATCCACCTGAGCAAAGGATTAGGCCACAGTTGAAAATATGCTGTTGTGAGGGAAGAAGCTGGGATTAGTGGGTGGGGAGGGGGTGTAGTTGTCAAAGCTTTATTTAGGAGGATAGTGCTCTAGAACATGGAGATGGCCCTCAGCAACATACATGCTTGCAAGACACTAGCAGACCAGGAAAGACATCAAGTTCTAACAAGTACACTGCTTTCTGCTTGTTGAGATTTCTACTTACAAATACCCAAATGTTATGGGCTACTTTACTCAGCTATATGGTGCTCTTCTACATTAGTACACATTTCTTCTTTATAGGCAATTAAAATCCCCCCACCCTCACGGTGCCACGGTTGCCATCACATAGCATTCTTTTTCCATTCCAGCAAAATGTGTTTCTCTTCTATACTACTTTCATATTTTAATGACACAGCACAGCACCCCTTCCTTGCACTGGCCTGCCCAAATCAGTTAAGGGCTCCCCAGCTGAATTATTGCATAATGCCCACAGTCACCTAATTCTACTGCCTTCCCCTAGAGCTATCCACCATAGCACAGAGTTTTCTAAATGCTAGGATGGTTCCTTGACTTTTGACTTCATTAAATGAGGTCTTGCTATAAAAAAAAAAAAGAAATATCATCATATTAGACACCCTGATGGCATATAGCAAAATATACGATAAATGCAATACCCTGAATGCCACTTCTATAAAAGAATGCAGGCCATCTACAGCTCACTAGAGAATTTTAAAGTTTAAATCCCTTTTCAAATAGTGACAGTGCACTTCATGTGGGGGATGATCTGATGCTCCATGAAACATTTCAGATTTGGCTGAGGCCACTAACACAAATGTAGTAATGAGAGCCAATAATTTTTCTTTTTTTTTACCTAAAACCTCTCAGAGCTTGGTATGGGTATCAAACAGAGAGCTTGGCCTACTCTACTGTTACAGACTACCATAGTAAAAGGCAAATCTAGAGGAAAAAAATCTAATAGAATGAATAATTAGAGGGAGAAAATTACTATTATAAAGAAATGAAGAGCTGAGGAGATTAGTCATACAGGGGAATACAGTCTGAAACTACAGTTGTCAGCAACTTACCACAACTGTAGATGGGCAGGATCACTGCTGCAGTACAAATCTTTATCAATGTGAATTAGGCTCCCAGAGCTCTGTGGATATCTTGGTGCAGGTCAACTCGTCCCCAGCATGAGAATGAACCCCTGTATCCAGTATAAGACAAGTAGTCAATCTGCACCAACTTTTTTTTTTGCTTGTGAAAGAATACTATGACCTGTGAAGGGAAGAACCAACCCCTTCCCCAAATTTAATATTCCCCTAGCTAAAGCAGGGAATAATACAGCTGCAGACCCTCAATGTCCTTTGCAAAGAGGGGTCGCAGTGCATCAAAAGGAAGCATCCCCTTGATACCCCCCTATCTTACCCCCCAATTCAGCCTTCTAAAGAAAGTACAGTTGTGTGCACTTACCATAAATGTAGATGTTCCAGTGTATTCACTGTTGCAGTCATCACATTTGGGTTATCTGCCTGCACGTAGCTCTCAGTCGGCCTGAATACCAGAGTCTTGGGATTTTTGTGTCAGATGCTGTCGCCTCTTCCATGACGTCAGGTTGTCAGGGGTATAAAACATGCAGCCGACGCCATTATATCAGTTTGTCTTGCCCCACATGTCAGCAGCCCCCAAAATAGGAAGCAATCACATGGTGTGGAACACCTCCAGTAGAAAGTAAATACCATTTCCATAAGATATGACCAAAAAAAGAGGATAGGTAGAAAGTATAGAAAAGACATGGGGCTGGAGGGAGGGTAACCAAGACTGTAACAGTGAATATACTCGAACATCTACATTTATGGTAAGTGTACACAACTGTACTATGTTCTTCGTGTTTCACTGTTGCAGTCCTCAAACTTGAGTTGATTTCCAAAACTGAGGAAGGGTGGAGGCAGTCAAGAAGTATTAGGGCTGGTTAGCAGGCCTTGTAAGACTGCTGTGGCAAATCCAGCTCTGGATTTAGAAAAGATAGGTAAGTGATGATGCTTGGTGAAGGTATAAATAACTCCAGGTTGCAGCTTCCAGGAAGTCCCTGGTAGGGACCCCCCCCCCCGAGAAATGCTGTAGAGGTTGAGGGAGCCCTAGTGGAATGAGGTCTGATTCCCTGTGGGGTAGGTTTTCGTTGGTGTTTGTAGCAGAAATGGATGCAGTGTGCTATCCATTAGAAATGGCTTGCTTTGAAATGGCCTTGCCCTCTGCCCCCGTAGCAAAGCTGACTAGCAGCTGGTCAGACTTTCGTAAAGGTTTAGTCCTGTCAAGGTAGAACTTGAGTTGTCTGTGCACATCCAAGGAGTGCAGGATCCTTTCCCCTTTACTCTGAGGATTACGAAAAAAGGTTGGTAAATGGATGGATTGGTTTAAAGCCACACTGGATACCACCTTGGGCATAAATGATGGGTTAGTCCTGAGGGGAACCCTGTCCGCATGGAAGATAATGAAGGGTTCCACAGCCATAAGGGCCTGTAACTCACATTCTTCTTGCTGAAGTGATGGCTAGAAGTAAGGCTGTTTTCCAAGAGAAGAATTTTAACTCTGCTGTAGCAGGAGGCTCAAAAGGGGGGAGCGTGAGCTTCTCTAGTACAAAGTTAAGGTCCTAGGCAGGAGTGGGAGCTCTCCTTGGGGGTCTTAAATTGTTAGCTCTTCTCAGGAACTGTTTGATCAGAGGGTGAGAGAAGAGGGGTGGGTCAGTATTGTAATGAGCTGAGATGGCAGAGGCATGAATCTTAATTGATGAGAAGGATAGGCCTTTGTGGAGCAGCTCTGCTAGATAATCTAGGATTTGAGGTAAGGTGGGCATGGTCATGTCCTTTCCTTGAGACTGGCTCCAAGAACAGTATCTTTTCCACTTTTCTGAATAGGATTTCCTAGTACTAGGCCTCCTGGCCTCAAGGATAACATCCAACACCTGTTTGTGAAGGGTTGCTGCTGATGTATTCAGGGAATAAGCCAGGCTGCCAAGTTCAGGGTTTGCAACTGAGGATGCAAAATCTGTCCCTCCTGCTGGGACAGCAGACACGGGGTCTGATGTAGGTACCAGGGTGGCACTGCCGTCAGACTGTAGGAGTGGGTACCAGTGGTGGCGTGGCCAGTCTGGTGCAATAAGGATTGTTCTTGGCCTGGCCTGTTTGATCTTGAGTAGTACTTTTGAAAGGAGGGGCAGAGGGGGAAAGGCATATATCGACAGCTTTTCCCATGTAAAGGAAACGGCATCCACTTTCCATGCTTGGCTGTGGGGAATTCTGGTCCAACATTTACTCAGTTGATGGTTTTGGGGGGGAGCAAAAAGGTCCACTTCTGGTGTCCCCCACCTGTATATTAGAAGTTTGAATGAGTTGGGTTCCAGTTTCCGCTCATGTGGGTCCATTAGATTTCTGCTCAAGTAATCTGCCAGTGAATTTTGTTTGCCTGGCAGGAACTGAGCTGCAGGTGCACTTGACAGCTCAAGGCTGTGTTCCACAGAGCCATAGCTAACCTGCAGAGTGGATAGGAATGAGGTTCCCCCCTGCTTGTTTATGTACCACATAACTGTGGTGTTGTCTGTCTTTATCAAGAGTTGTCCTGGCAGGATAAGGCTGTCAGTGCACTTTGTACAGTTAATATTTCTTTATGATTGATATGCAGGTGAATTTGTCCTGGGCTCCATTTGCCTTGCCTTCAGTGCACTTGCCTGCCATGTGAACCCCCCATGCATAGTCTGATGCATCTGTTGTCAGGGTTTGGGCAGTGGGGGTTGAGTGAAAGTGAGTCCCTTGCTGCGGCTGCAAGCCTCTGCCCACCAAAGGAACTCTGCCCTTAGGCAAGGAATGATAGGAATCATTGTTTCCAGGTCCTGAAAATGTTGACACCAGAGACTTTTTAAGTACCACTGAAGTTTCCTCATATGCTGTCTTGCATATGGAATTAGTAGAATATATGAGGCCATGAACCCTAGGGTTTGCAGTATTTTTGTTGCCGATAGCTGGGTTTGGGTATCCAGCAGTTTGAAGTAATTTGTCAAATAAACCTGCTTTTCTGGAGTGAGGAATGCCATCTGGGAAGTTGTGTTCAAGCTTCCTCCCTGGAATACAATCTTTTGGCTGGGCACCAGATGTGATTTCCTTTTGTTGATGGTATACCCCAGAGAAGTTAGGAGTCTCTTTACAAATGTCAGGTGCTGAAGTAGCAATTCCTGACTGTCCGCCTGAATCAAGCAATCGTCCAAGTATGGGTAAATTTGAATATTTCTCTGCCTGCAGTATGGAATGGCTGGAGCCAGGCACTTTGTGAAAACCCTGGGAGCAGTAGATAAGCCAAAGGGAAGTGCAGATAACTGATAGTGCATAGAGCCTGCCCTGAACCGTAGATATTTCCTGCAAGATTCCCTTATGGGGATGTGCACATAAGCTTCTTTTAAGTCTAGGGTGACTAGCCAGGAGTCCCTGGCTAGCATAGGAAGCAGCAGCTGGAGTGTAAGCATTTTGAATTTTGGTACCACTAGGAAGGAGTAGAGAGTTGACAGATCCAGAATAGGGTGCCAAGAGTTCACTTTGCTGGGCACCAGGAACAGTCTGGAGTAGAAATCCTGTCTCCTTTGCTCTGCTGGAACAGGTTGAATAGCCCTGACACTGAGAACAGAAAGTACCTCTGCCCACTGGTTTGGAGGAAGGTCTGGCAATCCGCTTGGGGTTGGCAGTGAGTGGAAGTAGAATCTGTATCCCTGGGCTACAATGTTTAAGACCCATTGGACCTGGGTAATATACTCCCAGTTTTTTGCATGCAGGGCGAGTTTTCCTCCTAGGGGTGCAAGCACTTGGGCGTGGCTGGGAAGGATAAAGGACAAGTAATTGTGAACTTTTTCCATAAGGGGGTGGCTTACCACTCCCTGTTTTTGAGGAGGGAGCACTCCATTATTTAGATCTGTGCATTCCCTGAGACTGTAGTCGTTGTGATCTGTTGCCCCTGGGTTTGGACTGAGAAGGTCTGGGAGGGACTGGAAAGGACCAGTTTTTTGAAGGCCAATGCCTACTGAATCTAGGTGGCTGTACCTGTAAGAAATCTTTAACAGTTTGCATAGATTTAGCTTTTTCCTCCATCTTTTTAAGAACTTCTACTTTGAGCCACACAAACATTCTTGGTTTAATGGAGCATCTAGTAATTTTGCTTTGACATGGTCTGGCAAGATTTGTTCCTTCAGCCAAGCATGCCTTTACAGAACAGACCTACTGACAGCAGCCCTGCAAGATGCTTTTAAGGCATCAAAACCACACTGCAAAGTATCTTTACCAACTTGGTTTGTCGAATGCATTAACTCTTGTAAGTCTTTATTTTCTGCACAATCAGGAATCAACAACATTTTTTGATTAATTAGTTCCATAATATGCTGTTGGTACTTCAACATCTGAAACTGGCAATTTAAAGCCCTGATGGCAAGAGTTGGAGAGCTATATACCTTCTTACCCCATCTGTCTAAAGCCCTAGAATCCCTGTCCGAAGGGGTAGCGTTTTTGGCTGTAGTAGCCTTAATACCTTTAGGTCCCTGGGAAATAGTCTCTGGATCTGCAGTGGGACTTTTAACGAGAAATTTGTGAGAGTCCGGTACTCTGTAGTACCTGTCAGACTTTCTAGGAGCTGGTGGTAAAGTATCAGGGGTAGGACTGGATTCCATGAAGACATCATCTACAATATCAAGGACAGGGGGGTATAGCTAGAGGCCTATGCTGAGGCAAGTCTAAAAATTCCCCCGAGACTCTTTTTGGATTGTGGGTAGTTCTGGCATTCCCAACGGAATGCTCTCTTAGGGTATGCAAGGTTTCACCAAAAGAAAAGTCCTCTGGGGGGAGGCAGAGGGAATGGAATCTTCTGCATCAGAGTCTTCATAGGTAGATAAGGGTATGTTCCTGGTAATCACACGGGTCAGAGTCATCAGACTCATGGTCTGTAGAATCAGAAGGAAAATCAATTGCTTGTCTTTTAGAGGGGGAAGGCTGGCTTCTCCTAATTAAAGTAATAAGGTCTTCAGACATTCTAAGCATTTGTTTCGCTGGCATGGGAGCTTGAGAATGTGCTTTGGTCATTGGTTTCCTAGGTGTAGTGCGAACTCTGAGCCTGAGAAATTCGGTAGTTTTAGTCATTAACGGAGAAGTCGGTTTAATACGCACATCGGAAGGTCTGAATACACCCCTCAGAAGCCGGTGCCTGCACAGCGGCTCGGAACCCATCCAAGGTAGAGACATCCGCAGGTTCCCTAGTCGAAAAAGCATCTTGCGGCATACCAGACTCTGAATGGGTCTCAGTAGAGGCCTGCGAATCTGTAGAAGCATGTAACAGGGGCTATGAAAGCACCTCACTGAATACTGGCGTACTGGCGACTAGCTTAACGGAAGCGTCTTCGGCAGTTTTGGACCTATGCGGTCTGTCTCTGTCTTTCTACTTGCGTTTTTTTGGAAGATCGGTAGTCGGATGGCTTATCGAAGCCATTTCAGAATACGGTGAATGACAGCAAAAGAATTTAGTGACAAAAATAGCCTGACGACGAATAGTTCGGGCATTGAACAAGGCACAAAACCGACAGCAAGGGACATCGTGGCCTGGGCCTAAACAGGTGACGCAGTAAGAATGAAAATCTCTGCAAGGTATTTGCTTTCCACAGGCAAGACAATTGTTCACTTTTTCTGACATTGGTTAGAGCAAGAAAAAAGGATCCCCAACGGGGTACTTAACTTTAGAAGACTTCAGGTTTGAAACTCGAAAAACAAAAATTTCAGGAAGCGGCCAAACGGCACTTGCGAACTGCTTCTGCTTCGGGCTCCCGCACGGCAAGAAAAGCTGATGTAATGGTGTTGGCTGCATGTTTTATACCCCTGACGTTATGGAAGAGGTGACAGCATCCGACACAGAAATCCCAAGACTCTGGTATTCGGGCCGACTGAAGGCTACCTGCAGGCAGATAACCCAAGTGTGATGACTGCAACAGTGAAACATGAAGAACATCTATCCTCTGCAGGATGTAACTTCCTTTGAAGGACAGTGAATGAGGTCTGTGCAGCAAAAGTGATTATAATCAAATACCCACTGTTATGGTGAACTGTATTATGAAACTGCAGTGTTCACTGCATGGATCACTGTTGCAGCAGAATTCCTGAATAATGGGAAGGCTTCCAAAACAATACCCATTCTGAGTGAGTTACAAACTGGCAAAGGCAGCTCATGAAGCTTGCAAAGTTAAACATGTCCTTTCGAGACTGCAGCCCAGAATCTGGCTCTGTTTGCTGACATATCGAATTCAAAGTGTTTGGAAAAGGTTCGGCTACTTTGCAAATGCTCTGAGATGAGACATGCCTAAAAAAAGCTGCATATGTAGAAGCTGCTTTTTGTAATGTGTGCTTTAACCTGTCCTTGTATGGTCCTACCACGCTTTTCATAGAACAGGAAGGGGTTCACTAATCATTTAAACTTCTGTCACTGTTATCCTTTTCCCCCCTCATTAACTAAAGTCAAAAACAGTTTCTGTGAATGTTAAATTTTTCCCCCTTGCCAGTGTACATCTAGTAAAAGCAAAACCCTTTCATCCTTATTCTGACATCTACAGAAAGAAACTGGCAGAAGCACAATCTAGTTCAGACAGAATGCTGATGTCACCTTTAGCATGAAAGATGGGATCATTCTTAGGCTGACCCATTTTCTACCATATATAGCAGATGGATCCATACAAACCAGGGCTTGCAGAAATTGGTTAAACTGATGTAATCTCCACCAAAAGGCTGTCTTCCACGATAAATATTTCAATGGAATAAGAGCTGCTGGCTTTACTTGGTCCAGAGTCAGTTTTTCCAGGATAAAGGAAAGGTCCCACGGGGGTGGAACGGCTTTCCTAGACTGATAATGGTGAATCTTAATCTTTCACCAACAGATGATTAGCCAAGGGTAGTCGCACCGACAAAACAAGATGGAAGCTACATTTACTTTGACTGAAGAGTATGACCACTCTTCTGGGAACAAATATAGCAAGGAACACCAAGGGTAACCTTACTAGAGAAGGATACTGCTCCTTCTCTTTGCACCAGATGGATAATCTCCTCCACTTAGTCACACGGGACTTTCCTGTACTAGGGTTTCTGGCCTCATTTACAATTCTGAGGATGTCTTCAGACAATAGGTGCATCAGATGAATGAGGGTCAGGTCATCGAAATATTTAGCCTAAGCCTCTGCAGGTTCAGGTGCACCAGGGAGCCAAACTTCTGTATAAGGAGGTCTCTTCTTGTGCAGTAAGCATTACTGGTTCTCCTGTCAGCTGCACCACCATGCAGTACCAGTGTTGCCTGGACCTGAAACAAGTTACCAGCATCATCCTGGATCTCTCTTCCCTCACTTTTGGCAACACCATTGGTAAGACAGGCATCCAGAAAGCATGCATAAACAAAAAGGTCATTCCACATGAGGCAGACTGTATCTACGTCCCATGTGAAGCTGCATAAAATGTCATGCTGCACTGGTGAAGATGGTGGTACCTGGGGCTGCAAGTAACCTAACCACTACTACTTTGTTAGGTTTCTGAAAAAAAAGATTGCTGCATCTGTTGGCTATATACAGTACTGTGGTGTTGCCAAAGGCCAGTAGCAGCACTTCCAATCTCTATATGTGTTGAAAAGCCATGAAGGCTAGGATTACTACTATCATCTCCGAAACTGATACACAAAAGCTTTTTGGGGTCTGTTTCCACTTGATTTTGGACTATGAGGTTGCCTGGGTGGGCTTCCCAAACTAAATCCAAATCATCAGTTTTAGAGAATGGTTGTGCTTGAAGTGAGAAAATGGCAAGCCACTATTCCCACTCACCTTCTCTGCCCATCAGGCAAACGTCTTTTGGATGTAAGGTAGGAATGGAATACTCTTATCTAACAGGAGGGATGTTACCAATATGCTCTTCAATGCCACATATGCTCTACATATGAAGTCTTGCTAATGGTACCATTAATATGACTAACATCAGATATCTGTAGTGCTTTGACAGACTCATGGGCTGTCATACAGTTTTTGTGAATCTGGTTGCAAATGAAGTCCTCTAGGAACACTACCTTTTCTGAAGGCAAATACACTCTGTAACTGCCTCTTTTCAAGGCTGCCCTCAAGAAAACTTTGGTTATGCTGGGATTAAAGCTGGGTTTAGGGAACCTGAAAGAGAATCCCAGGTTCTGAAGGGGATCCAACTTGAATATCTAGATTTCCCTATAGTTCCTCCACAGTTTGAACATGAAAGTGAGGATCACGTGGGTAAGGGTATATATAAACTCCCTTGGTTCTTAGATTAACACCATCACTAGTGCTACACCTATGTAAAACTCTGGAAACAGACAGTAAATGTCAAGGAGGTAAACTGGAAAAGTTGGTTTGCTCCTCTGAATATCAGAAATTATCAATGTTCCTTGACAAATGATGAAGGTAGGCATCTCTTAGGTCTAATGAAACTAAATGAGCCCTTGGCGTGAGTAAGAAGAGGAGTAATTGAAAGGAGAGTACTTTGAAAATGGGAACTTTTAAACAGAGTATGAGCTTGAAAAAAAAAAACTGGCCTCTAAAATCCATTTATTTGTGTATTTTAGAAGGTCTGGACTAGAACTCCAAACCCTCCTCTCCCCACAGACTTTCTCAATGACCCCCATTTGCTCAACTTTTTAAGGACAGGAATGTCTAGGTCTACCTAGTCTGCTACAACTGGAGACCATTCCCATGAAGAAAGGGATGATCTGGAACTTGAAAGTGATTTCGTCCATATACAGGATCAAGTACAAGGTATACAAAGTGATTCCTGACCAGTTGTCTTTGAAGAGGCTGATACGGGGATAGGAACAGAGGAGGAGGATGGGGAATTCTGGTAGTGTGACTCTTGGTCAAAAGGACTTCTTGAGCTGTTCCCTTGACGACCCTCCCCATTTTATCCTTCTTACCTTGCCACTTGTGGCTTTTGAAGGTTTTTCTGTCTCTTGCCTTTTGACCTCTCATTTGCTGTCTATAAAAAAGCTAGTGTTTTGATGAGTAGTTCTAACTTGTATCTTGGCATTGGGTGGGTGGGGTAACTGTTTAACTGTTCCCATAGTTTTCCACATTTCTTCTCTAAATATTTTATTCAAGGGCTAAAGAGAATGTCTGTTGAGAGAGGGAGTGAGCAGTTGCCACATGACATCTTCTGGGAGCCAGTGGATTCTTAACCATGAATTCCTGTGAATGACAAATCCTGAAGATGCGGCTCAGGAAGCTGAATCCAGAAGATCATACCCAGACTTGAGATCATGTGTTTTCCCACTGTGTGGGTCACCCTGAATATCTGTAGTTTCAAGATCTCATCCCTACCTTCTCTTGCTAAATCCTCTACCTGCTTCAGGATTTCACCCTGATACTTCTTGTGCATGTCTAGCAGTTTATTGTTCTGATGGCGCGTGCAAGCAAGTTATTCTTCTCCGAGTCTGCCAAAGATTCTACCTTACCCGAGAATATGAGAAGACCTGTGACAGTCTGACTTAGTATTAATTTATACCTTTTGGCAGCATCCGGAGAGAAAATGATACAGTTTTGGAAGTGGGTTTTTGTGTAACTAGTGGTAGACAGCACCAACCGGAAATTCTGGGGGATGGAGACTGGGAATCAGGCTCTTGGGAAGCTGCTAAGAAGTGTTCCTCAAACACCTCAAAAAAGAAGGGTAACCAATGTAAGCGTTGGTTCCTTTAAATGCAACAGCTCTAAATGCTTCTCCTTCGTATTTAACATTTCTAAGGACTCCAATTTAACATGGTCTTTCTCTATAAGTATATAGGTTAGTATTAGGTTAACTGCCTTTGCAGGCCATTTTAAACCTAGCCAATTATCCCATTTGGTGCTTAAAATTAACTCATCCCATGGAGTTTAGATTCATGTAACCCTTTCAAAGATCCATATTTACATATTACTCTAGTTATAATTACTAGATCAAAACAAAGACATTTGCAGTGGACCCATGCACTGAGATAAAGCAATTAGGAGTTGCCTCTGTCCCTTATTAGTTCAGGGGGAAGAGTCCTGGGGTAAATTTCCTAGTTCCTATTCAGTGATCCAAGTTATGGTTGAATGTGGTAAAGGATTAGTTTGTTTTACATGGATGGGGAATCTGTTTCAGACCAGTGACATCATCTGCGAGGTACATCTGTCCCTCCAAACTATGGGGAATCTGTTCCAGAGCAGTGACATCATCTGTGAGGTACATCTGTCCCTCCAAACTGTTCTGTTAATGTTGAAGAAGAGATTTATGTCCCTGGATAGAGTATTTCTGATACCAACTGACCTGAGGATGTGAAGTCCATCAGT
Source organism: Protopterus annectens (assembly GCF_019279795.1). NCBI lineage: Eukaryota > Metazoa > Chordata > Ceratodontiformes > Protopteridae > Protopterus > Protopterus annectens. The sequence continues at coordinate 524,056,733 of NC_056738.1, read as the reverse complement.
AACGGGCAGGAGGAGGCCTTGTAAGCTAGACAGGGGTCACAAATTAGCAGTCTGTAAGAGACAAAATGTAGCAATAGGGCTTTGAGCATGGGTCCATGTAGCACATATTGCTTAGGCTTTGTATCATTTTTGTAAGGTATCTCTGGGGGCATTCCATATGTTGCATGTGCCTGGAAAGATGCATGCCAAAAAAGGCATTTTACTCAATGATTAAGTTAACAGTTTCTCCAAATGAGACATCCTCTGGGGAAGAGCAAGACAGTTTCCTTATCATCCAAGTCATAACCAGACCGATAAACAAAGCTGTTATACGCAGAGCATGTGGTGTTTTAAACAGAGTTTGAAGAGAAACTTCAGCAAATAAGAGAATGGAATGCAAAACTGCAGGCACACATGATATAATCACGTAGAGACATGACAGCTGTCATGGCAGCAAATAGTGGAACATATTAACATTTTGAAGTATCTGGGAGGGGTTGTTGAGAACAGAAGTCTGAATTAGGAATTAAAAGCTAGAATGAAAGGGGTTGCAGTTAACTGGCACAGAGAATCAGTGTTACTCTGGGACAGAAGAATGCCAAAGAAGCTAAAACCTAAGATGCACAAAACAGTGGTGCAATCAGTACTTTTGCATGACAGAGAAACCTGAGCAATTAAGCAGAGCAGATGAGGAAGCTAGAGGTGATGGAGATAAAGTGCCTGAGATGGGCAGTAGGATGCAGACTGTGGGAGAGACAAAGAAATTACGACATCAGATTAGAAGCCAGGGTAGCTACAACTGCAGAGAGGATCAAATAAAATAGATTACGATGGGTCATGCACATGTGCAGGAAAGCAGATGATCTTCTGGTGAAGGAAATCTGAGGGAGGAGGAAGGCAAGAGGAAATGAGGATTTCCAGGAAAGAGGTGGACGGACTGCATGAGAGAAGGCCTGTGGCAGTCTGGCAAGACTGTCGAAGAATGTACAAGAGAAGCTCTGAATTGAGAGAGGTGGCAAAATTTGATGCGACACCACAACCCCATGAAGAAAATGGGGGTTGATGATGATGATGACCATGACCATGACTATGACTGTCCAAGTCATAACCAAGCAAGGAAGACAACTGAACGGTATAAACCAGGTCTTCCTCTCCTCTAGGGAGATATCAGACTCCTTGGGAGTGGAAGTACTCATTTTTCTTTTGCTAAGCTAAGCATCTGGTGTGACCAGCTTAGCATGGCCTTGCTGCAAGCTTTGCTACACAGAAAATAACTCCTGCGCATATCTTTGAAAATCTTGCATTTTTAGGCCCACCAGTACTGCTTGGGCCTAGGTAGCCAGTGATGTGGATAGCAGATGATCATGTATACACACTAAGAGCTAAAGATCTATGGGGGAACAGAAAGCTCCTTTTCAAGGCCCTTTGCAGTCAACCTAATGCAAATGACACAGAACTGTAGCTAGGTTACATGGCACCCTATAGATGCTTGATACAAATGCAACAAGCAGCTTGCTACAGTTAAATCACCACACACTGAGGAATTCAGCATTTCAGTGACAACTACAAATACTGCATTGGAGTTTATTAACAAAGCTGTAATGTCCTTACTGCTTCATAAATCAATGCTGGAAATGCACCCCCTCAGCCATCATCTCCTGATACTGACTTGGTCCAGTGCAATTATTTGCAGGTCCCTTACTGAAACAGCTCCTGCAGGAGATCAGTGTAGATGATCCAGATTCATCTATTATGATTTATAACGTAGATGTGACAACTACTATGGATTCTTTTGCCCCAGTTCGTGCATGGCCCAGGTCTACTACTCAGAACCATGGACTGTTCATAAATTCTGGCTGATGCAGAAACTTGGATGATGGCTGGAAAGAACATTGCAACAGACCTACCTTTTTAAGAACAAGTCCTATGCAAGAACAAATTTAGTCTGCATTTGCACTATTCTGTATACCAAACAGAAATCTCATATAAGAATGCATCTTCTGTGTCCTGTGAAATTTTTGCTCCATCAAATTATCTGGTTACACTTTTTTTCCATAGGGCGGCAAGGCTGTACAACACAGCTATTCTTGCTGCTCAATATTTTTTCCTCTGATCTTTGTGAGGAAATTGCATACTTCTTTCCAAATAACACTGGCATGAAAACACAGTAATTTCCCCTGAATTTGTTAATTCAGCAAGGTAATGGCATTACTAAGGAGTGTGGTTGATCTTTGTTGGACAGAGTCTGACCACAACAACTATGACAAGGTTGTGAATGCTGTTTCATCTCTGTGACTTGCACATTGAGGGATAGATCCTGGACCCACCAGAGCCATAGCTACCAATTCTGGTACCCCATGCCAATCCCAGATCTGGCACGCCTCTCCCTTTTCAGTTGAAGAACAAAAAAATAAAGGTCCTCTCATACTTGAGGCCAAAAAAAATTCTTGTTTGAAAAATGCAGCAAATGAGCAGGCTTGCTACATCTTATACCACACTTGAAATGCTGAAGCACTTCAGCCCTGACTGCGCATGCAATATCAACATCTCCCAGTTGTGCCCTCTAAAACCTTGAGTTGTGGCTGCCCCCCTTCATACCACCCCCAAAAACACATCTGGTTGGCCCTATGGGGTTTAGAATACAATACCAAATTCAAATTAAGACCAATTATATTTCAAATTGTTCGATTATAGAAGTCCTCGTTGCTTCTACTGGTGTTAAGAGGACTTGATTAATGCGCTGGAAAAGTACTTTCCCCATCACTACCTTGCCTTTTATTGGGAAGGTGATAGAGAAGATGCTGTACATACAGTTACAATCCTATTTAATATCTTATGGGCTGTTAGGACCTTGATAGTCCAACTTCAGTCAAAGGTATATCAATGAGTGGTTAATGATCTCCTGATGGTGAAGGATCAAAGGCTTATATGATCCTGGTCTTCTGATGACATCCAACAATCTGGGTGACTGTTTCCTACCACAGTGCCTAAAATAATATTGTTGCTTAGGAGGTAGTACTACCAAATGGTTTGTCTCTTACCTCTTGGGACTCTTCCAGGCAAGTGGCATCAGGGATTAATTCCTCAATTTCCTTTCATCTGTAATCCAAAAAGCCTCAGGACTCTATCTTAGCTCCATGACTATTAACACAGTGTAGATTTTACTTTTAAATAGGTCACTCTGAAGTAATACATTTGTCAGTCGTTTGCTGATGATATTCATATTTCTCTCCCCTTCTTTCGGTGAGTCTGTGCTTGATTTCACTGCTTTAGAAGCTATCTGGATACCATCCTGCTATGGATGAGGTATAACCCACTCAAACTCAACCCAGCAAAAAATAAAGCAAAGCTAATTCCTGCCACCGTTCATCCTTCACATCTTCTTCTCATTTTTCCATTAAAAACAATGCAGAAAGCTGCTGGAACTGATTTCTCAAGTCTGTCATCTGGATGATGTCCTTGAAGACATGCGGAGACTCAAGAACCAGGTCTCAGTCACTATCAAGATATTACACTTCAATGTCAACAACATAGTATGGGATCAGGCACCTAATACAATCTACTGACCAAGTGATGGCAGTTCAGGCACTTGTTAATATACTAGTTGGATTACTAGAATACACCAACTCACTAAGCAAGAGCCCAGGAGTGAGAGCATCTGCAGTGGCTGCAGAATTCCAAAGCCAGGTTGTTGACTGGAACACCATGCAGAAGTCATATTACACCCATTCTGTTGGGTACACACCAACTCCCACCTGTTGCAAGCTGTATTATAAAATTCTGATCCGTGCCTATCAAGGGCTTTACAATCTGAGTCTTGCTTATCTAAAGGAGTTGCTGTGACACTATGACCCGGCAAGGAATCTCGGGCCCCTAAGTCAGGAGCTGCTTGCAGTTCCATGGACTCATGTCAAGACATGGGGGTAGACTGCACTTTGCTTACACTGCTTCTGTTATGCAGAACTAGATACTGTCCCTGTCTGGGATGTGCAAACCTGATTAATTATTTTGGAGATTTCCGAAATGCTATTTGTGTAGGAAAGTCTATCTAAATAATAGCAAGTATTCTTGGAAACTCTCCTGCAGTCAAAATTTTCCACAATAGTTAATATTTGTCTAAACTCCCATCTAACCACAGAAAATATTGGTTTAAAAATAATTTGAAGTTTGTCAGCATTGTCAACCCCTCCCCCACTATGTTCAACATCACTGACTTGTGTTTGAGTATAACCCACTGCTGTCTGATGTTACAGCATTATATACAACACTGTAACCTACTTAGCTACTTTAAAAGCACCAAACAATAAAAACAATATAGCCTTACCTTTAGCACCAAACAACATAATACAGCCTTACCTTTACAGTTAGCATATTTAAAATAATTCAGTAAGAATAATCTCCTCAAATACCTCGTTTGTTTATACTAAATGTCTCATGTCCACTTCTTTTATCAAGTCTATTCCTTCTTAAGTGTCACAAAGGATGTGATGACATAGGTTTTCAAACAATGACAAAATACACAGTCCTGGAATTTTTATTCAACCATATCTTTAAGGATCATCTGTCCATACCTGTCAACTGTTATGATTTATGCACAGACACATAATTCTGACCCTCAGATTTAACCTTGTTCCTCTTAGATTCATTGATGTTCCTCACAAAACAGTTTTGCAGGTACATAAATTATTAAATAAACAAACTATGCATACACAAAGATTTCCCTATCACTAGTATTATAGGGTCTCGTTTATTAAGACTCCATTGTGAAAAATAAATCGCTCCTCTTCCTGCCCCTCTGCTATGATTTTTTTAAAAGTTATTGCAATGATTTTTGTTGCTGAGAGGTTGAGAGGTGTGTATCTGTCAATGTTATGGGCTGAATCAGCTCCTCAGTGGCAATTATTCAGCTGTTAAAGCTATTGTTATACATTAGACTATAATACACTTGTATCGTGTGACTATTTAGAAGGATAAATAACCCTGACTGGGCACTTAAGGGATAACCTAGATTTCAACTCTGAACAGTAAATAGTTTTTTTTTCCTAATCCAGGGATTTTCCTCTATACTGTAAATGGATTATGCACTACAAGAATTCACTCTACACATCAAGCAAACCAGAACAGTCTCCTTACCTTCTCTAGTTTAGATGAAATGTTAGCATTAGCTGCTGAATACTACAGAAGTGTGCTTAACTACAATTTACAGATACACTGCTATAGTTGCATGGCTAAGTGTCAATTCTGATTCTATAAGGTCCTCTTCTCATAAAACTTTATTTAGAAGTGAAAGCATTTTCCTCAAAACTTTCAGTTTTACCCTATGACCTGGAGTTTGTATGCGTGTTGCTACCAAAAACTGCACTCTGACATCACTGCACATTGTGACCTTTTACCTGATCCCAGTTTCCAACTTGTGCAGAGGGCAGTGCTCACCAGGCTTGTGGTCTTTAATGATGTGCAAAAGGATAGCCAGCTGCCTACTAAACATTAAAGCATACTCTCAAAGCTGGAGTAACTCATGGTCATCTATTTATTTACAAGTGAGTTAGTCTACTGACTCCTTTTTCAGTCATGACTCGGGTACAAATGTACAGAAAGAAATACCATAAGTACTCTCCAGTAATCAATAAGACAAGTACACAAAATTGAAAAAGTGAATATAAAACATTTACATTGGAAGTATAGCTTGTTGAACATGTTAGCCAGTGTCCTGAAAGCACGTGCACTTGGATTCTTTCTGCACATGTTTTCTAAGATTCTTTTTGAAGGCTGACACATTATGCAGTTTCCTTTTGGTCTTTTACATGCAATGAAGTCAGTGAAAGTATTTTCTTTATTTCTTTTTTTGTAGCTAAAAACATAATACCTGTCTTGGTACTGTTAATTTGGAATTTATTTATGAAGAGCCAGTTGCAGAAGTCTGTAAACTGAGACTGTGGTATTTGTTTGTAGGGAAGGGAAGTAATGGTTTTGGTAGCTTGTAGGAGAAGAATGTCTTCTGCATATACCAACAGTTTGTCATGGTCAAGGATGAAATCCTTAAGAAAAAAATGGGAATCTATCCAATGTATGCACTGCTATAAGCTGGTAGTGTTATGCCAGGCTGGTGCGTTGACAAGTTCCTGGATGCAGTCAGGAAACCCTTATGTCTTTTCCACAGAGAACAGCAGTTATATTTACTGGATACTCTACTCCAACACCCACAACAACCAAACTGTTCTTCAACCCATAAGTACTGTAAATGGAAATTCTGTTGCTGTGTAGACAACTCAACCATTTATCCTCAACTCTCACCGCACTAAAGTGTTTTCTTGTATTTTCCACACTAAGAGTTCAGCGTGAACTCTAAGGTATATCCTTAAAAACTAAAGTCCACAGGCTCAGAGCAGTACAGACATCGTAACCTTATATCAGCTGGTCATAAGAAGCCCCTGTGCTGACAATATAACCACTATAACCCTGAGGATACTGACACAGGATTCAGACTCTGGAATATGTATATGGATTGTTCTTAAATTTTCAAGAACATTCCATCAATTCAGTGAGTATACTACTTCCAGATATTCTCCATGACTGGAGATCAGTCTGAACTCTGACTGCATTCTCTTTACATTGGCAAAGACATCAGAAACATCAGAAGTCTGACTGCCTCATATCCTTACTTATGTAGCATCATGACATTCAGGGCTTTGTTTACAACCTCATATCATTAGGGCCAAGAAAACAGATCCACCCTCTAATCCAGTACTGCACTATCCTTCCAAAGGCTACACCTGGTTTCTGTCCGTTTTACTGGCTACACTTCATCAGACCTGGACTTAATGTGTCTTCTCTTCGCATTATCCTCCCATCACTGAATGATTACAGTATTCTGGCTCATATCCACAGATGTGAGACTAAAGTACGATTCCGGATACTTTTTATCATCCTGCCTAATAAATCAGTTTCAAATAAGTAACTCTTTTCAGAGATTAAAAAAAATCAATGGCCACCTGCCTAGAAGCAGACACAAACCCACTTCTTATCTCTGATGCTTAAAAGCATTCTTAAGAGATGGCTTGCCAGTGCTGCACAGAATAAGGTATGCCAATGTCAGATACAATAAAGTATGGCATCTGCCGCACAAAGTTCAAAGATTATATTGTCCATGTGTTAAGCAACAAGGATTACATGTATAGATGAGCGATACCCATAGCCAAAACAAAGAGCGGGTATCCTACTATTACTACTACTAATAATAATACAGACATTCGAGTCCAAGTAGAAATGTCAGTGGCAGTTCAGACAGGCCCACAGTAATTTGTACGACATGCTGTGCTTGAAAAACAGTTCTAAACCCATGCCTTTATTATGCATGACTGCTTTACTTAATTAGCCTCTGTGAGGGGTTAAGTAGGCTTCAGTATCACTGGTACACATATAAAACTATAATGGAGTAACACTATCCACAGCTTTGTTCGGTCATTTCACAATTCCTTTTCAGTACTAAACAATTGTATTATTCATCTTGCACTACTATTTGAGAGTGATTTACTCACAGTATCATGACATACGATTCTCCCTCCAAACATGGTCTGGCTGGCACTTATTTGGCTGTGTGGAATCTAAGAGGTCAGGCATACCTATTCATTGTATTATTATAGTCAAGGTTATAGAAAGAACTACTGCACCTTGTCACTAATGAGGACACATCCATTACACATACCTGCTCTATGCAAGCTTTTTCTCTCACAAGGTAAACAGCATTGTATGACAAAGTCCCAAGAGAGTCACACAATCATAATGACATCTAAAGAAAAAGTACAGGCTGTCATAAATTTTCTAACCACTTAATCGCACTCTATCTTCTACAATGGAAGTTTTTCTTAGCATTTTGTTTAAATAGAAACTACTACTTTTCAGCAGTCAGCTACAAGAAGCTTTGCATCAAAATGTAAACTTAAATGTATGGCCATCATACCTATAAGTTACATTAACCTCCAGTAGCAGACATGTTGACAGCTCTGTCACAAGACAGAATGAAATGGCAACATGCTGTCTAAAACAAAACTAATATAAACCTCTGTTGGTAAAGTATTATCAGGCATTTCATTTTTGCTTTAAATGCAAAGCAATCATAGAGTACGAAGTTACTTAAAATGATTTCATTTAACATTTAAAAGAATAAATGCATCTATTGACAGTCCTGACCATATCTGCCCCAAGTAAACTCAGCCATTTCCTATTCCTAGTGCCCCTGTGATCTGGGAATGCAGCATTCAGAAGAAAAGGGCATGCTGAGGAAGGAAAAAGTTCAACAAATAAATGGCAAAACAGACTCAAAACGAATAATACAATACCATAAGTAAGTGATGCCAGCTTCTTGAAAGACAAGAAAAAAATAATTTTTCCTTTCTACAGCATAAGGAACTATGCAGTTCAAAGTTTGCTACAGTTTCATTTGTTCTGAATAGGAAAAGGAGGAAGGCTGAAGGACTCCACTGAAAATAAAACACAGCACTTTAGTAGTCCTAGCTTGGATGAATAAAGCACATACTACATAATAGGATGACTGCTTGCTTGAATTTTATTATTTGTCAGTAATTGCAGGTGTGGGGGTAGCCACATTCTTTGATTTCCTGTCCTTGCCTATTTAAGTGGTACAGTTTGAAATATTTTCTGCTTAAAAACCTCAGCTTTGGCCGGCTAACATCTAGCTGTATTCAACTGGACGTATAAGAGAATTTAAGTACCTTTATCTGCACTTTTTTCAAATAATACAGTATTTAAATTGATTTAACTGTGTTGCATGATTATTAACTGAACTGGAAGTTTTGACTATTCTTCACTTACTGCTTGCTTGAATTTTATTATTTGTCAGTAATTGCAGGTGTGGGGGTAGCCACATTCTTTGATTTCCTGTCCTTACCTATTTAAGTGGTACAGTTTGAAATATTTTCTGCTGACAAACCTCAGCTTTGGACGGCTAACATCTAGCTGTATTCAACTGGACATATAAGAGAATTGAACTACCTTTATCTGCACTTTTTTCAAATAATACAGTATCTAAATTGATTTAACTGTGTTGCATGATTATTAACTGAACTGGAAGTTTTGACTATTCTTCACTTACTGCTTGCTTGAATTTTATTATTTGTCAGTAATTGCAGGTGTGGGGGCAGCCACATTCTTTGATTTCCTGTCCTTGCCTATTTAAGTGGTACAGCTTGAAATATTTTCTGCTTAAAAACCTCAGCTTTGGCCGGCTAACATCTAGCTGTATTCAACTGGACATATAAGAGAATTTAACTACCTTTATCTGCACTTTTTTCAAATAATACAGTATTTAAATTGATTTAACTGTGTTGCATGATTATTAACTGAACTGGAAGTTTTGTCTCTATTCTTCAGTTAGTTTTCCCACCCACTCTCCCTGTTTCTGTTTTGGTGTTAATCTTAGTGGCTTTGAAACTGCCCGCCCCTCTTGTAAATTTGTTTTTGGATACTCCTTCTGGGCCCATCTCATTTGCTCACTCAACTGAGTGCAGTAAGATCATATTCTGATTTCAGGCAGTCCTACTGTGTACAGAGAGTATCTGGGAAAGAGAACAAAAAAAAAATGTTAAGCTTGTTTCCTGCCATTCCTGTTTAGTGGTCTAGACTGTTTGTAGGCTTCTGAGCCCCCAAGCCCTTCTGTCTTGGAGGGAAGCCTTCTAGCTTAGTTTTGTTTCTTATAACTAGCCAGTTTTCTAGTTTCAACACTCAAATCTGTTTCTTTGAGCTCAGCACTTGTTCAGAACTCATTGTAAACACTACATAAGCTGCAAATTACTACAGCACTCAACTTTCCTCACTTGTCTAGTGGAAAGCAGTTTTTAGTACTTAATAAATAAGCACTTATCCAGGCATGTCTAAGGGTCAGCTCCCAGTGATTTCTCCTGTCTACCTGATGAATCTGGGCATCTTGGGGCAATGCAGCAATTGCCTCATGTACACAGACAACCCTCTCCTCCTACCACCCAACACTACAACCTGTGAGAGATGCACTTATATAGCCAAACTGGAAGCAAAGCTCTCTTCACCCAAGACTGGACTAGACAGTCAAGAGGAGAAGGTAAACACTTGCACCACACCACACTCATCACATAGTCCCTCAAAACCTACACCACCAAAACACACACATAGAAACACAAAACACACCCCTACATTTGCGGAGGCTCTCAATAAAAACCTGCCCAAGCATCAGGGACATCCAAAGCATAAACTCAAGCAAACTTCACCCCCCAACACAACCCAAATGACACATAGCCCACAAACTCAGTGTGCCACTCAACCACAACCCATAAGGCATAACAACGTACCCAACACTCTAGTCATAGGTGACTCTATAGTCAGGCACACTGATGTTCCACTCACTAGATTAAACAAGGAGAAAGTTACTGTCAGCTGCCTGTCAGGTGCCAGAATCCGCCACATAACACATGCACTCAGGTCACTCCACAATAAGTACAAATATGACACTGTCATTGTCCATATTGGTGTGAATGACCTGAGACGTACCTCCCTGTACTACATGAAAAGAGACATGGAGGAGCTCTCCGATCTTGTATCCTAGGCAGGTATGACTCTAACCCTGAGTAAAATCCTGCCATCACCCAGAATGATACCACAGTACAAGGACAAAATGATTGACTTCAACAATTGGCTAAGCTTCTGGTGTCATTCTAAGGGGATCCAGTATTTGTCTGCCTGGGACGACATGATCGACAGTCCACGATGCTTTGCCAGAGATGGCCTGCACCTGTCACCCTTAGGATTCCGGATACTGGCTAAGGCTCTTGCCACCCCTATAGTGCCTTTTTTAGGCAAGGTTCAAATGACAAATTCACCAACGTAACAGGTACAAGCAAGCAAAATCTGAGGGTAATGCTACTCAATGCTAGAAGTCTAAACCTCAAAATGCACTCACTCGAGGCACTCCTTAAAATGGAGAACATTGACATCTGTGCAGTGACCTGGGTCAAAGCTCCAGAGAGCACCCCTGCATTACCAGGCTCCAATTCATACCACACCTTTCAGCCACCTAACCCAGAAAGAAGCACTAATGGCGGAGGCGTGTCCATATTCATTAAGGATATCCACACCTCCAGGCTAGTTTCACAGCATAATGCATCCGAGATTATCCAAGTGCAACTAACTCTGGGCAAGACCGCAATCCAAATTGTAGCTTGCTACAGACCCCCCACCATGCCCCAGGATTCACACTCCTCATTTCTTGATACACTGGAAAGTATTAGGGTGCAACCCAACACCCTAATAATGGGCGATTTCAACTACCCCACCATTAACTGGGAAAACTACTCCTGTACCAACTCTTTTGCTCAACGTTTTCTAGAATTCATAAATTCCAACACCTTGGATCAACGTATTCACACCCCCACCAGGGGCGGCAATATCCTAGACCTGGCCATTACCAACATGGGAAACCGGTGTTCCACACCAGAGGTCAATTCCTTGTTGGTCAGATCCGACCACAAGCTAATCAGCCTAGACATCCACATCCCACCCCCAGCCCCAATTAGGGAAACCATCGTAAAAAAACTTCTCCAAAGCCAACTTCACACTTCTTAAGACAGAAGTGGCAAACTTCATGACACCCATGCAGACGGACAATAGAGGTATGACTGCCGAATCCTACACAAATGCACTTTATAAGCACTTGCACGAGTGCATGGATCATGCTATCCGTAACAGAACCAAGAAGTTATCCTCCAAAAAAGGAAGCCAATATGGTGGCCCTCTGCCATAAACAAACTCTACAACAGAAGAAAGAAACTGTTGCAAAAAAAGAGTAAAATCCCATGACTGGAGGAACTCCCTTAGTCAACCTCAGTAAGAAGCTGAGATCCCTCATAAAATCCTCCAAAGCTAGTTACCAAAACAAAATTGCTACTGACTCTAAAGATAACCACAAAGCATTCTATAGCTAAGTCAAGAATCTAAATGGGAACACTCAGATCTGCTCTGAGTTACAGCACAATGGCACTAAATATACAGAACCAACTGATATTGCCAACATCCTAGCAGATGGGTTCAGTGCTAACTTTACCCCCCTCTCACCCCCTACAGGGCCCATCTCTATACCAGAAGAATGCAAAGTTCCTATAATCACAGCTGCACAGGTAAAAAACACACTCTCCAAAGCCAAGAACACTGCATCCATGGGACCTGGCAATATCCCAGGCTGCGTTCTACACGAACTACAGAATGAACTGGCACCCTACCTAAGTACCATGTTCAATCACTGCCTCACCTCAGGCTTTGTACCCACTGAATGGAACACCGCGACGGTTATCCCACTGCACAAAGGGGGAGCCACGACGGACCCTGGGAACTACCGCCCCATTAGCCTGACAAGCCTGGTCTGCAAGGCCATGGAACATATCATCGTGGAACTCATAAACAAAGACACTGGTAATCTCCAAACTCTGGACCCTACCCAGTTTGGATTTGTAAAAGGCAGATCATGTCTCCTAAACCTGACTGACTTCTTTGAAGCAGTCACCAAAGCTATAGATGAGGGTAAAATGGTTCACACAGCTTATCTAGATCTCGCCAAGGCTTTCGACACCATCCCCCACTCTGGAATTATAGATAAGCTCACTAAACTACGTATAAATCCCTAAGTCACAAGATGGGTTGCCAACTGGCTCACGGACAGAACCCACACTGTGAAAGTAGCGGATTCCAAATCCGACATCAGACCAGTGACAAGTGGAGTACCCCACAGGGTTCAGTCCTGGGTCCTCTCCTGTTTATCTACTTCTCTGAAGTGCAGGCCAACAGAGAAGGTCTTTGGCTAACAAAGTTTGCAGATGACTGCAAACTAGGAGCCATAATCGAAATTCCTAACGATTTGGACAAACTACAAAAGGGCCTCACTGAGACAGATACCTGGTGTCAAAGCCATGGCCTGAAGCTCAATGCCAAAAAGTGTATTGTCATTCCCTTTGGTAAAAACTCTGTACCCATGAACTACCATATAGCTGGTAGTCTACTTAATGCCGAAAATGTGATAAGAGACCTTGGGACAGAGGTGGACAGTAGTCTCTCCTTTGATAATCACATCGCCACAGTGGCCAGGAAATACTTCTACATGTCTCATCTCATCACAAAAGGATTCTCATCCAGAAAAAAAGAGGTCATTGTTCCCCTCTACTCATCACTCATTAGACCCATTATAGAGTACAACGCCCCTTTTGGTATGTACCTCACAAGACATCTACAACAACTGGAAAGACCACAGAAATACCTCACAAAGAGGATTACTGGCCTCAAACAGATGCCCTATGCAGATCATCTCAAAAAACTACAGCTTTATTCCATCGTATATCGCCTACTCAGGGGCAATCTCTGCCTAACATACAAAGCTATGTCAAACCCAGAGCTGTTGGACATGCTCCACTTAAAGAAATCCCAATCTCTCCGAGCTACATGCTCTAGGGACCTAAACCTTGTCACCACAATAAACAGAACATGCTGGAGGGATAGATTCCTGTCCCAGAGACTTCCCATACTCTGGAATAGACTACCTATCTATGTCAAACAGAGCTCCTCATTAGCACTCTTCAAAAAAAATCTTGATGATTGGATGGGAAATGGGAAATTCACCCCGGGGATCACTTCTGTGGCTCTGCTCGACAGGGGCACAGGAAAATAAATTTCATGGGTGGCGAAAGTCAGGGTACATTTTTTGGCTACGCTTGTATGAGCCCTAGGGCCGATAGCCTAGTACCTACTTATGAACCTATAAGTGTCAATGTTTCAGTCTTTATCTTCGTGCTGGTCATTGCTAATATTTTCTTTCTGGTCCTTTTCTCTCCTGCCCTCTAAAAGCCATCTAGCTATGAGATCCCACAAGAGTCCATTCATTCCTCCATTTTCCTGGTATACGAGGATACTGCGAGGGGGAAACAAGAGGTGGGGATTAGAACCATCATCCTGCAGGGATTGTTCGCCAATTCCCTTTAGTGTAAAAATGAAATGAAAACTCCAGCCAAGCTAGAACTTTCACTGACTGACCTCTCAAACCTCCAGTATCAGAGGCACATGGGATATATGCAAATGCCCTTAAGAACATCAGGTGTTTCAGCTATATGACGATTCTGAATGCCCATGACATTTCTTTTTAAGTCATTTCAATGGACAATTTCAGCTTGGCTGGAGTTTTTATTTAGTTTTTACAGACTGTTTTTTCTGTGTGACCTTCTCACTCTTTGTTTTAGTTTGTTAGTTGGCATATTTTGCAGTCACCCTAATGGTAATGGACATCAGCTGGGTATAACAGCCCTGTGTTTCTTATGCTTAGTCAAACACTCTGCTTGTGCTGTGCTGATGAGGTCATAACAAGGCTGAAATATGCATATCCACAGCTAGTGGGGGTTGGGCTTTATTGGCCTGAAATTGTCCACTGAAATTACTTAGAAATAAGACATGGGCATTCAGAATCGCCATATAGCTGAAAAACCTGATGTGCATAAGGGTCATCTGCATATATCCCATGTGCCTCTGACACCGAAGGGTTGAGAGGTCACTCAGTGGAAGCTCTTGCTTGGCTGGAGTTTTCATTTAGTTTTTACAGATTGTTTTTTCTATGTGACTTTATCACTCTTTGTTTTAATTCCCTTTAGTGTCTGACATGCACACTGTTAAAGTGGGTGTTGCAATACTGACCCAATGATGTGTGTATACATCCATTCGCAAACTAAATTTTACCTACAAAAGTGCATGCTGCTTGGCAAACCACAGCAGAAGTTTGTCCATGCATCACCATGCTTTAATACTTGACCTCCACTGCGTATCAGTAATGCAGTGGAGAAGGTCATCCTCCTCTCCCCAGGATAAGCCAGCAAGAATCAACTACTCACTCCCACCAATTCGGGCTGGTGTGTGCAGTGCCAACATCACTAGTCATCCCCAAATAATCCTGTTCACATTCAAAGCTTCATTATTCTGTGTTATCAGTCAGCAGTACCCAATACTAACCACATCTATAAAGATGGTAACTAACTCTATTACATATACTTCTTGACTTGTCTGTTGCAACACAATGCATTATTTGCCTGCAGTTTATTTCACAACAGGCATACAGTGTACAAGGGACAGAGAATAAAAACTTTGGGCACAGCAGTGTTGCAGACTATCATACAGGGCAGACAGACATACAAAAGATATGGCCCAGTGTAGGAAGGAAAAAGGTGGCCATTTAAGCCTATTCCTGATTTTAGATTTTGAAATTTTTTTTCTCCAGTGATGCATTTCATCTTTAGACAGACTTGTTTCTTTTTCTTTTTTAGTCATTTTTACGGTGCCTACTACTCACATCCCACTCTAGCAAGCACAGGTTTCAGGTATTACAACCAAATCTATCTCAGTATTCACACAGCTACTTTTTTATACCCCAAGCAGTTGAGCAAAGCAAAGCGTTTTTTCCTCATGCAGATAGCAAATGTTGGAGATGTGATGGGGAAGAAGGAGAACGGAGAACTTGAGTTTGGGGAGTGTAATGAGTTGGCAGATTTTAAAAATTCACTACAGGGTACTCTGTTAGAAATATTGTTTGCACAAATGGCTGTAACTAAGGAAATTATTCTTTTGAGCTGGGGCACAGGATCTGAACTGCCTAGACATAGTAAGGCCTTGTTAAGTTTAATTCTGCTGGCTGCCAAAAAAAGTAATTACTAGAAAATGGAAATTAAAGTCTAATCCAACTGTGTTTAAAGTACTGACCACTGTAAAAGAGCTAAAGAACGGGAAGATGGATCTTTAGGAAAGGGAGGGAACAAATTACATAGAAACAAATGGAAATTGTGGGAACAATACATGCAGAATAATGTTCAGGAGGAGTGAGGTTTAAGGGAAAGCAGGAATTGAGGTATTGATGTAATGTTGGACTTGTAATTATAAAGGCAGAAAACATATTTTTTATAGAATGAAAATTGAAAAATGCTAATATAGTTTGTTTTCTATTAATGCATTATTTGTTTAATTAAGTGATTATTTATTAAAGGTGTTAAAAAAAAAAAATCTACCTCTTCATTGCCTCCTTGCATCATTTGTTATAAACCAGTTCTTGCCAGACACTCACTGTCTCCCTTTTTATAAAGGGATGATTCTTTCTCTTTCTCCATGAGGATGTGAGTGTGAATTCCATTACGATACTGGAGCTCGAAACTCTCCACATTGCCAAGAATGCCTCTTTTCTCATTTTTTCCAGTTCAGAAGGTGATCATACAAAGAAACAAAATAAGTCAACATAATCTTGCCTTCATTAATATCTTCCAGCTAAGCTACATCAAAATCCTATATGTCTCCTTCAGGGAGACAGGGCAAACTAGACATACCCCTCTTGTCAAGAGGGTGAGTTGTTTATAAAACACTAAGGACCGCCCTTACAGCTGGACTTCAAAAGAGCAAAGTTAATTACTGAATTTATTTCAGTATTTCTTACACTGAGTTGCACTTTGCACCTTGTATGCATATGTATATTTAATGTTTTGTCTTGTTCTTAATAGCTGCATGTATGTTGTTTGTCTCATTCTTAACAGTTGTATTTGTCATTTATGTAATTCATACTTAGAAAGTCAATGAAACCAAAGTCAAATTCCTTGTATGTGTGCATACTTCGCCAGTAAATGTGATTCTGATTCTGAATACAGGATGTCAATACTGCAAAGAGAAAAACAACTGCTGCCCCACTATTTTTTTAAAGTACAAATTTAATATGCACCTTCTCCAATGCATAAAAAAGACAAACCGGAAACTAGGTTTACTTTATCGTAACAAAAAAATTCTAAGCTAGACTCTCCCTTGCACAAGCTCTCCTCCTCCACTACCTTCTTTATGCCGCCCCTGTGTTCACCAACATTCAAACCGTAACCTTAAACAAACTCCAACAAACTTATCATAAGATAGCTAGATTCATCACAGACTCTCCATACAATACTCATCACTGCTTGCCCCTTACATCCCTCCAATGGCTTGAGTTCCCCCACCTACTGTTGCTATCATAACTTCAAATCTTACACTTCATTCTCTATAAACCTTCATCTTGTCCTGGGCTCTCTTCCTTCATCTCTATCTACACACCTCCTCGTATTCTTCGCACTTAAAATCAGCTACTACTAAACACCTACCAAGCAAAAAAAGCAGTAGGCAAAGTCTTATATAAATACCCCATCGCCAAACTTGGAACAAACTTCCTAGAGGCATATGATCCACCATTCACACATCTCACTTTAAAGAAAAATTAAAACCCCACCTACTTAACTCCAAAATCTGTCCCTGTCAGGACCCAACCTAACTCCTGTCTCCCCTCCTTGGGCATGCCTCTCTCTACCGTCCTCTCTACAAAGTATTCCTCCTACTTGAGGACACTTATCTCTACTTAATTCTTAAATCTGATTGGAACTAACTCTTTTTGTAAATACGTAAATAGATCATAACCCTGAAAACATAGGATAGACATAAATACAAGCGTTTAAAATGATCTCTTTTTACTTTTGGCTTTTAAATACTGTTGTATAATTTCAGTTTTTGATCACGTTAATCACATGTTAATGTATATGTTACCAGTTTTGCTGTCTTCAAAATGTCAGTTTTTTGAAATTTTTATTCAATTCCTGTTCACTTGTTAATGCATATGTTATCACTTCTCTGTATGTATAATCTGTTTTTCTTGGAGCTTTTCTCCTCGTGTTTCCACTGAAAACGGGCCACAAGCCCAGCTGGACCAACAGGGTTAACAAATGTCAATAAATAAAATACTTTTCCAAAAAAAAAACGTTAACAACATTGGGTGCACTTTTTTAGAAAACACTTGAGAGTTACAATTTACTGATCTCTTCTGTTAATTATTTCATTAAAGTTTTCTTATTACAGACAAATTAAGCAAATCTACCTCCTGGTATATTCTGTGACATAAACTATGAAAAGAGCCATAAAATAAGGCAAGGCATGCAAAACAAAATAATGAAGAGAATACCTCGCTTGTCATAACAGTGCTGCCTAATTACTTAGCATTTAAAATTAATATGCGGTAGCGTTGTCGCCTCCGATTCTCAGCTAGAGCGTCTTCTGTGTGGAGGCATGCGTGAATGGGCGTGCCTTCGTTGAAGGTTGTGCATCAGGGCTGGTAACTTGGCACGTAAAAATCCACTACCAAGCATTAGCGGACCGGAGTTCCACTGTGGCGACCCCTAACCGGGATAAGCCGAAAGACACAACAACAAGCTACAGAAACCCTGACCACTTGGCATGAGTACAGTTACCTCACTGGCTGTGAGGCATGTACACTTTGTTCTCAATAATTAACTGTTTAATCTTATGAATGGAAGGTTCCAGTATAGCTGATGAGTTCCTGCTACAGGTTAGGCATGAAATATGAAAATTAAAATAATAAAGGAGTACACAGCTTGTTCTTTTGTAACAGTATAAACTATACACAACTGCATATAAATCATTAGCTCAAAAATTAGGTCTACAAAAAGGACCTCTGTATATTTCACTTACCATAACACTAGAAGTTCACATAGATCACCGACACAGTAGTCATCACTGCTGGGACTTGGCCACTACGAGTCCCAGCATGTCCAGCAAAACTTCTACAATTCAGGACCCCCACCCTTGAATGATGTACTTCCAACCCATGGTATATCCAGCTGTGCCAGTATAAGACAAGTGTGCCCCTACACCATTTTAGAGTTCTCTTATAAAGAAATCAGGGAAGGACCCTTGAGGTGAAGATTTAGGCCAAGGGAAAGAAGATGTATGTAGACAGAAAGAGACACAATACACCATTATATGATCCAGGATAGTAAAAAGGTAGGAGAGGTGGAGGGAAGTACAGATGTTCCATACAACCACTGCTCAAAACCAAGCAAATCCAAGTTCTTTGGAACTCAAAAAAGTGGGGGTAGGACACGGAAGCCACTGCTCTAGCAGAATGAGCTCTAACAGAAGCAGACAACTACTTGCCAAGAAAAGAATAACTAAAGGAAATGGCCCTGGAAATCCAGGAGGAGATGGTTTCTTTAGAAACTGCCAAACCCAAGGTCTTGGTATAAAAGGAATCAAAAAGTTGGTCAGACTTAGGAAAGGCCTTTGTTTTGTCTAAATAATACCTGATCTGTCTGTGCAAATCCAAGGAAGGAAGAACCTTCTCATTAGCAGAACGCAGTGAAGGGAAAAAGGAGGAATGTTGGGTACACTGATTAAGAGACAGCTCATTAACCACCTTCAGCATAAAAGAAGGATTTGTACAGAGAAAGACCGTGTTTCTATGAAAAACCAAAAAGGAAGGGGCTGCCATCAAGGCCTGCAGTTCAGACACTTGTCTGGCAGTGGTTAAAGCCACCAAAAGAATAGTCTTCCAGGTACAATGCTGCAAACAAGAAGCAGCAGGCTTGAAAGAAGACCAAGTCAGTTTTTCATGGACTAAATGAGGATCCCAAGAAGGGGGAATGGGCTTTCTTGGGGGTCTGTTATGAAGGGTGCCTTTTAGAAATTACTTTACCCCAAATCTCTAGGGCGGAGGAGGATTCAGTGGCATTCAAGGCAGATACTGCTGACAAGTGAACTTTCACTGAAGAAAGTACAGTTGTGTAAAACCTTACCATAACAGAAGATGACTTATTTTCACTGCTGCAGTATTCTACATAGAAGGAACCTCCCGCCCAGGGCAGCCTGACACTCAGCTAGTATGCAAAAGCCTAAAAGATCTTGTATGTGTCGTTATGTTACATTTATGCATGGAATGTAGGGCATAAAAGGGATGTATGGAAGCAAATACCCAGAACTGAACTGCCCCAGAAGAGAAAAGTCTCCACAGAACAAAGGAGTCCATGCACATCCAGAAGGAACAAAATGCAAAACAAACAAGAGGGGGTTAGAGGGAGGCAGCAAATACTGCAAAAGTGAAGAGAACATCTACTGTTATGGTAAGATTTCACACACCTGCACTATGTCCTTCTCCATCACTGCTGCAGTATTCTATATACAAGAAAGAATAAAAAAGCTCAAGAAACAGAATGGGAGGTGGAAGGCTGAGAACAGCCCTCAACAAACCCTCAAAATGGTTTCAGTAAAACCTGTTCTGGCCCTATAAACCACATCCAACTTATAATGCTTAGTAAAGGTATAGATGGAAGACCAAGTAGCAGATTCAGTGATGGAATTGGTGTCCAACTCCTTGAAGGAGGCACCAGAAGAGGCAAAAGCCGTAGTGGAATGAGCTCTAATAAAAGTACACAGATTTGCCATGAAAAGTATAACAAAAGGAAATGGTCTTAGACATCCAGGAGGAGATGCTTTGCTTAGAAACAGCCAAACCCAAAGACCTGGGATGAAAGGAAACAAAAAGCTGATCAAACCTACAAATAGTCCTAGTTTTATCCAAAAAGTACCTGAGCTGTCTGTGCAAATCCAAGGTATGCAGGACCTTCTCACTAGCACATAGAGCAGGGAGATGTACCGACTAATTGACGGACAACTCATTTACTACCTCTGGCATAAAAGAAAGAATAGTACGAAGGGGCACCCTGTCTCTGTATAAAAAAAAAAAAAAAAAAAAAAAAAAAAAAAGGAATGGCCATAAGGGCCCTGAAGCTCAGAAACCCTCAAGCAGAAGTAAGAGCCAGCAACCAAACAGTCTTCCATGTACAATGCTGTAAAGAACCAGAATTTTCAGGCCCAAAAGGAGCTGGAGTCAATTTTTCCAAAACAAAATTAATGTTCCTAGGAGAAGGAATAGGGTTTCTTGGCGGTCTGATATGCAAGATGTCTTTAAGAAATTATTTGATCTCAAAGCGAGAAGTCAAAGGAGGATTCAAGGGCAGACAAGCAGAAATGGCTGACAAATGGGCCTTCAGAAGAATAGGCCATACCAGACTGAAGCAACTCACACAAATAAGAGAGGATCAGAGGGATGCCCCCACTGAAAAAGGGTCCTGGTTACGGGCATGACACCAGACCGAAAATCTTTTCCATTTGGACAAACAAGATTTTCTGGTTGAGGGTTTCCTTGCCTCCTGGACGTCCTCAGAAAAGAGGTGCCTGAAAGGGATCAAAACCCGATTAACCACAGTGTCACTTGCAGAGTGGACAAGTGGTTACGGATGACAGACCCTTGTCCTAAGTGAGGAGATCCAAGCAGTGAGGTAACTTGTGATGACTACCGCTGGCCAGATGCATTGAGAGGGGGCTCCAATGCCGCCTTGGCCAAAAGGCAGGCTTTCGCACATCCCCTTTATGCCCTACATTAAGAGCAGACAGCATAAATGTGATGTACAGTGCATATAAGATCTTTTAGGCTTTTGCATATTGGCTGAGAGTTGGGCTGCCCTGGGCGGGAGATCCCTTCTCTGTAGAATACTACAACAGTAATACAGAAGGACAATATGCTAGGCCAGCATGCAGCAATTCAAACAAGTAGGAAAGAGCCAAGAGGGCCCCCACTGAAAAAGGATCTTCATGAAGCTTAAGATACTAGACAGAAAATCTCTTCCACTTGGACATATTTGATTTCTGGTAGTAGGTTTCCTGGCCCCCTTATGGACCCTAAGGACAGCCTCAGAAAACTGGTGTCAGAAAGGAATCAAAACCCTATCAGCCAATGTGTCAGTTGAAAAATGGGCAATTTAGGGTGACATTGATGACGCAAAAACAAAAGTTCTGAAATAGCTCAACCAGTTAAACAACTGACAAGGTTAGGGTGAAAGAGATCCTTTGTCTTGTGTGAGAAGGTCCATGCGGTGAGGTAACCTGTAATGACTGCCCCTGGACAGATGGAATAAAAGGGGACACCAGCGCTATCTGGGTCAAAAGGGAGTCACCAGCAAGATTTTTGGAGAGTCCTTCTCTATCTTGTGAATGACCATGGGAAGAAGAGGAAGGTGAGGAAAGGCATAAAGGAACTTCTCTTCCAAGAGAAAGATTGGCTTGGAAAGTGGATGCCATAAGGACATGGGACAAGGAACAAAACTTTGGAAGTTGCCTGTTCAAAGGGGAGGCAAAAAGATCCACTTGAGGAATACCCCACTGATGAACTATGTTCAGAAACATAGTATTAACAGAATCCTCTAAGGGTACCTGCTGGACCAACAAAAACCAAATGTGAAACAAAGGTGCAGGTACTCCACGACGATTGAAGCCAACCAGTCTGTTTAAAAATAAATCCTTTATTGAAAACAGTAAGCGCTTTCGCGTCTACATGGGACGCTTCATCAGACTTCTTAGGAAACAGTCTCATTAAAATACTCAAAAACATGATCACATGGACCAATGATTACAGACCCACAATCATGAATATGAATCACATGTAAAATATATATAAAAATGAATCACATGTAAAATATATATAAAAATTTTATAAAAATTTTATAAAAATATATATAAAAATATATTAATATATTATGCTAATAAAAAATATTATAAAAAAGATGTAACAAATTAATTATGTTTGAGTCTGAAGTCTGATGAAGCGTCCCATGTAGATGTGAAAGCGCTTACTGTTTTCAATAAAGGATTTAAGTCACTGCTTGACAGAGGCACAGCAAAATGATAGGCATAGTTTTTATTCAAACTAAAGGGGTGGCGAAAGCCACATAACTATGGGCTAGGCTTATAAATGCCCCTGGGCAGATAGCCTAGTATGAACCTATGATTTATTTTTAAACAAACTCGTTGGCTTCGATCGTCATGGAGTACCTGCACCTTTGTTTCACATTATGTTCAGAAACACATCTCTGTGAAAGCATCAACTCATGAGGCTGTGTCCTGGACCTGCTGAGAGAACCTAACAGTAAAGCACATAGCGCACCGTGTTAATGTGTATCTCTCTAGTGTCATAACATAGTTAGATAGGGGTTTGAGTCCTGCAAAAGCCAAGTGTGTGGGGGAGTTGTGTGTGTATATGTGTGATTTCCTTTGTCCCCCCCCTCCCCCCCAAAAGGAGAGATATCTATACCAAGCGATTGCAGCCCCCCAAACATCTCCAACGCCCAAGTGAGAACTGCTCTCTCCAAAGCAAAAAACACAGCATCCATGGGACCTGATGGTGTCCCCGGCTGTGTGCTCCACGAACTCAACGAGGAATTAAACACACAGCTAGGACAGCTGTTTAATCATAGTCTTACCTCTGGATACGTACCCCAGGGAGTGGCGCACTGCAACTGTGGTCCCACTTCACAAAGGCGGTGCCTCCACCGACCCTGGAAATTACCGGCCCATTAGCTTGACAAGCCTTATCTGCAAAGCCATGGAGAGGATCATAATGGACCTCATAAATAAAGACATAGGGAATTTGCAGACTTTGGATCCATCCCAGTTTGGCTTTGTCAAAGGCAGATCATGCCTTCTAAACTTGGTTGACTTTTTCGAAACAGTCACCAAAGCCATTGATGAGGGAAAGGCAGTCCATACAGCCTACCTCGATCTGGCGAAGGCCTTTGATACAATACCCCACTCGGGTATCATTGAAAAACTCATCAGCTTAAATGTTAACCCATACATCACAAGATGGGTTGCAAACTGGCTGAGTGACAGAACCCACAGGGTCAGAGTTGCTGGCGCCATGTCAGACTCAAAGCCTGTCACAAGTGGTGTACCACAGGGCTCAGTCCTGGGCCCACTCTTGTTTGGCATCTACTTTTCCGAAGTACAAGCAAACACAGGAGGGTTATGGCTGACAAAGTTTGCAGATGACTGCAAACTGGGCCATAGTAGAAAACACATCTGACACAGATATCCTTCAGAAGGGTCTCACAGAAACGGATAACTGGTGCCAGAGCCATGGCCTAAAGTTAAATGCCAAAAAATGCATAGTAATACCCTTCGGGAAAAACAAGGTTACCCCTAGCTACCAAATAGGTGGCAATCCACTGAGTACAGAAGAAGTTATCAGGGACCTGGGGACCCAGGTTGATAGCAGTCTGTCATTCGACACCCATGTAGCTAAAGTAGTTAGGAAGACCTTCTACATTGCCCACCTTATCATGAAGGGATTCTCATCTAGATCAAGGGAGGTCATAGTCTCCCTATACTCATCACTCATCAGACCAATGATTGAGTACAATGCCCCATTCGGAATGTATCTGACCCGACACTTGCAGCAGCTGGAGAGGCCACAAAAGTTCCTCACCAAAAGGATAAAGGGTCTCAAACATCTGTCCTATGCTGCCCGACTGAAAGAACTCCAGCTCTATTCAGTCGCTTACCGCATGCTCAGAGGTGACCTTTGCCTAACATGCAAGCCCATGTCAATCCCAGATTTGATGAATATGCTTCACCTCAAAAACTCTAGATCCGTCAGAGCCACAAGGGCGGGAGACTTAAACCTCGACACGGCTATTAATAGGACGTGCTGGAGGGATAGATTCATCACCCAAAGACTCCCTATGCTGTGGAATAAAATCCCGGTATATGTGAGGCAGAGCACCTCGCTGGCCTTGTTCAAGAGAAATCTTGACCAATGGATGGGAGATCGCAGATATACCCCAGGGATTACCTCAGTGTCCCTGCTCAACAGAGGCACAGCAAAATAATGGGTATAGTTCCCCATACTAAAGGGGTGGCGTAAGCCACAAAACTATGGGCTAGGCTTGTAAATGCCCTCGGGCAGGTAGCCTAGTATGAACCTATGAACCTAAGACTGCACTCTGAAGGTATACAGACTGCCTGTAAGGTCACCTGCAAATCGACGGCTATTTCCCATGCTTGAAGGGCTAGTTTGCAAAGAAGGTAAGACCTCATGTCCCCTTGTTTGTTGATGTACCACATGATTGTTGTGTTGTCTGTATAAACCACGAAGGAATCTGGTACCCAGATTGAGTGGGCAGCTCAAAGAGCCACAGTGAGGGTCTTCATTTCCTTGATGTTGATGTGATCAACTCTGCTGAGAGGACCAAAACCCTTGAACCTTCAGGGTGTCTGAAGCGGCTTCCCACCCCATCTCTGAGGGGGTCTGTGAAGAGTTCCTGAGCAGCTGAGAAGGTTGGAAAGGAACACCAGGACTGAAAGATCTGCTGAATCCACCAGTGAAATTCCAGTTTGAGACAACAGAGCAGAGGATCTAGATAGTTTAGATACCACAAAAAACTTGCTCATATGAAGCCTGGCCCAGGGAAGCATGGGGATGATAGAAGCTATGAACCCTAGAACCCTGAAAAACTCCCTGGCTGGAAGACAGGACAGGGAAAGGAGGGAAAGAAAGTAATTAATTTCAGATAAAACCTTGAAGGCAGGGAGACAGACTAACATTGGAACAGTTTGGATCCTGCAGCCTAGAAAAAAAGTGAACTTGAAATGGAGTCAACATCGACTCTGAATGTTGAAAGTGAAACCCAGGCTGTGTTACAGAAGCTGGGTAAAATGAAGATCCTGCACTAGCTTGATTTGAGATGGGGCCTGAAGCAAGTGGTCATCCAGACAGGGAGATATCTGAATGTCCTGAAGCTTGCAAAAAGTGACCACTGGAACCAAGCAATTGGCGAATACCCTTTGGGGTTGTTGAGAGCTCAAAGGGCAAAGCACAAAATTGAAAATGAGAGGAAGAAACAGAGAAACCCAAACATTTTATGAATAGAGGGCAGATAGGAATACGAAGGTAAGTGCCCTTTAAGTCCAATGAAACTAGAAAGGCCTGGGGAAGCAACAGAAGAAACAGAGTCTGAAGAGAAAGCATTCGGAAGGACGGCACTATGAGAAAAGTGTTCAGAAAGGAAATATCCAGCACAGGTCTCCAAGACTCAAGGATCAGAAACATTCTGGAATAAAACTCTAGACCTCTCTGTCTGTGGAATTGTATGAATGGTACCCTGGGGTCTAACAGACCCTGCAATACCCCTAGAAAATAAGGAAGATGTGCTGCAAGAAGCTGAAGGATACCAGAGAAGAAGAGAAGGGTTTTCCAAGCCACATAGTAACCCTGAGTGATAATGGATAGAAACCAAGAGTCTGTGGTGATCGTTTGCCAAACCAGGAGAGGCAGAGAAAGCCTGAGTGACATGAGAACCTGGCCAACAGGAAGGAAGGGCACAAAGTCAGATGTCTGCAGACTTTTCAGGAAAAGACTTCTTTTCAGACCTAGGCACTTGGGTAAGGCTCATCGGAAAACACATGCCTAGGAGCCTTCCTACCCTTAGAAGACTGTAAAGCAGTCTTACTAGAATAGTTCCTCTGAAACTTGGGAATGGGAGAAACAAAGATGTGCTTCATCTTTCATGACCTTACCTTGATCTTGCAAGGTCTTAAAGAGTTTTGCCACGGCAGTGCCAAACATGTTTTTGTTATTCAAAGGCATGCAACCAGGCATTTTTGATTTAATATCATCTGGCAAGGTTTGAGGGTGAAGCCAGCGATAGTGCACCATTAGACAGTCGAAGACAGCAGCCCTAGAGGAGGCATCCGCTGTATCATAGCTGCACTTTACAGAGTGACTGGCAACCTGTTAAGTGGAATCTAGTAAGGAAAGAGCTGAGGCTTTACCCTCAGAGTCAGGCATGTCAGAGACAATCTTCCCAATCTGGGAAAGATGAGAAAAAAATGGACAGCAGTCAGCTTGGGCCTAGATTTCTTGGCCTTCCTGAGTGATGGCTGTACCTCGGGGCAAGCAGATTCTGCCATGGTACCTTGGGCCAACAGCCTGAGACATTGGTTCTCAAGATGGATGGTAAAGGGAAGAAAGATGGCTACATAAAGTCTTAGGTACAAAAGCCGAATGGATGGAACACTGAGTGTGGTAGTGAGATGCACCTAAGCAAAACAGACACCTATCGTGGCAGTCCTTATAGGGAATTTGCCTCCCCAAACTGACATTTCCTTTATTTGGATGACAGGTAACCTTCTGAAAAAGCAAAGAAAAAGGAACCCAATGAGGTACTTATATTTAAGACACAGGATTGGTACAATGGACATAGTGAAGGGCATTCATAGGTTCATAGGTAGGTACTAGGCTATCGGCTCAAGGGCCTACATAAGCCTAGCCAGCAAGGTACCATAGCTTATGCTACCCAAGAAAGTTATTTTCCTGTGCCACTGTCCAGCAGAGGCACAGAAGTGATCCCCGGGGTGTATTTCCTATTTCCCATCCATTCATCAAGATTTTCTTGAAGAGTGCTAATGAAGAACTTTGCTTGACATGAATGGGTAGCTTGTTCCAGAGTATAGGAAGTCTCTGGGGCAGGAATTTATCCCTCCAGCGTGTCCTGTTTATTGTGATGACAAGGGTTAGGTCCCTAGAGCGTGTAGCTTGGAGGGATTGGGATTTCTTTAGATGTAGCATGTCCAACAGCTCTGGGTTTGACATAGCTTTATATGTTAGGCAGAGATCACCTCGGAGTAGGCGATATTCTACGGAGTAAAGCTGGATTTTTTTGAGGCGGTCAGTGTAGGGCATTTATTTGAGGCCAGTAATCCTCTTTGTGAGGTACTTCTGTGGCCTTACCAGCTGCTGCAGATGTCTTATGAGGTACATTCCAAAAGGGGCGTTGTACTCTATAATGGGTCTAATGATTGACAAGTAGAGGGGAACAATGACCTCTTTTTTCCTGGATGAGAACCCTTTTATGACTTCCTGACTACAGACATATGACAATGGTGCTCTGACTGTTGGCCACAAAGTTCTTTGTTAACAGCATTCATAAGTCACCACATGTTTACACTTGCACAGGGAGCATACGTTTGATGTATGATGCTCCTAGGTAATAAAGGCTTTGATATACTGGCGGGACATTATCCTAGCCTTGGCAGAAGATCCCAGATTCCATGCCTGGGTGTCACAGATCTTCCCTAACACAATCCATACACCTCACTGCAGGATACCCCAATATTCTCTTGCACTCTTCCTGTTTGTCCCAAATCGTCTTCACAATTTCATCTTCTGCTTTTCTGCATATGTGCACAAGCCATCATAATCTGTTCTCTTTTATCTTCTCTGCAGATTGGAGCTACTCTGGCTTCTGCTCTAATGTCTTCATATCTTTGTCCCATAGTGTGCATCCTATAATCCATCTCAAGCAATTTATCTCCATCAATTCTTAGGCTCACCCTATCTTTATGAAACACTAGGAAAGGTTCCTTGCATACAAAGGCCTACAGTTCAAATACTCTACTAGCTGAGGTGAGTCTCAGTAGCACAGCAGTTTTTCAAGCTAAAAATGTCATAGCCAGAAATGCAGTTGGCTCAAAAGGGGCCCGGGCAAGTTTTTCCTAAATCAATTTGGATCCCAGGTGGTATAAAGTGCAGAATGCCCTTAAGAAATTATTTCATTGACCTTAAGATAGCCAAAGGCAGATCCAGTGGGAAGCAGGTAAATGGCAGACAGATGGACATTAACTCATTCACTCCAATGGAGCTGAGGAGCTTTGCACTGTACCTTCCAATGGGCAGAGGCTACACCTTTTGACAGAATCAAATTATGTCCTCACATTTCAAACAAATGTTCATATGTCTGAACCATAGGGGTTATGAAAGAAGTATAAATGGCATACTCTTCATCACAAACTATTTTTACAGTGACAATATTCTTTAGGTTCTAGGTTGTCGTTGTGTCTTTCAGCTTATCCCGGTTAGGGGTCGCCATAGGGGAACTCCAGTCCGCTAATATTTGTTAGTGGATTTTTACGTGCCGAGTTACCAGCCATGACGCACAACCCTCAACAAAGGCACGCCCATTCACGCATGCCTCCACACAGAAGACGCTCTAGCTGAGAATCGAACGCGACAACGTCTTGCTGTGAGGCGACAACACTACCGCAGCACCACTATTGCGGGCTCTTAAACTGAATTTTATGATTCACAGAAAACAAAGTAGCTACTCAAGTTACACACATACAGATAGCAGCATTTTATTCATCTAACCGAGAGTTTTCATATGAGGCTAAGGAGTTCTGCCTGTTACTTGGTTGTTGAGATATTTAGAAAAATGTGAAAATTATATCTATATAAATTAATATAATAAAAACAACTGTTAATATCTATTTACCTACACTGGACAGAGGTCTAATATTAATGCAGATGAGTTTGCCATCGTGTAAGCTTTACAATGAAATCTTTTAAAATCTTGTGCATTGCATAGTTTTGGAATTATTGATGCAAATATGAACAAGCAACAGCTGATACCTAGAGGTGTTAGTAGGAATTAACTGCAGATGCACCTGGAGGTGTCTCTTGGACATAATGAGTTAATGCCATGAGCTAATACCAAGCCTGTTCCAAACAGCTCAATGAGATAGTGGAGAATTAAAGGCAACTCTGCTACCTTTAGATTCTGTCCTTTGCTCTGGCACCAACTGGAGGACTGTTTCTATATGGATATGTAGGGCTTCCTAGCCTCCCTAATAATGGTGAGCACATCTGTTGACTACTGGTGCCTGAAAGGCAACATGATAAAATCATCCATGCAGTGAGCTGCAGTGTCATCAGAATGCAGTGTATTATGGACTCTTTGTCTGTGTCAAAAGGTCCTGGCAGTAAACGATCCTTCCCCCAAGTCATTTTCATAATCAGAGAGAACCAGTGCTGCTTTGGGTAAAAGGGTGCTATATCAAGAGGCATCCTTGGCCTTTCTCTCCTCCCTTTCTGGATCACCAGCACCAGCAAATCTAAAAGTATTTTTTGTTAACTGAGTAAATTCAGTAGGCCAAGTGCATCTTTTCAGAGCAACCTGGAAGATTACCTAGTTAAAGTAACTTGGTTAGAGTCGCCAGCAGTCAATTAAGGATTCAAATCTACAACTAATGGGAAAAAGCCCATTAGCTCACAACCTTAATACTCAGTGTTAAACTGCATTAGTCTTCCCTTAAAGGCCCTGGTATTTAACTACAGTCTGAAAAAGTACTACTGTAATGAAAAACAATTGCATATAGGAAACAAATTTCAAATTTACAGGTATCTGTTGCACAGGGGGAAGGAGTACAAGAAAAGCTCAGATGCTTCTTTTGCTATTTAAGCCCACTTTTATCTATTGTTCTGTTACAAATAATTTTCTTTAAAATAAAAGGTTAGAGTAAAATATATCTCATCACAGCCAAAAATGACAAGATGACAACTACAAAACAATAAACGTATAACAAAGAAAACCATATCTCTCTTAAATACAGTTTACGAAGATAAATAACACTACTGGACAGTAAAGTCAAAATGTGTTTACTACTACGGGTACTAGTTTTTCTTGGAATACTTTGGTTTTCAACTGTACTTTAAGTACTGAAATGATGACCTCTCAAATGTATTTGATGAAAGAACATTCAATTGCGCTGCAGTAGAGAATGAAGATGAGGACTTGGCAAACAAGAAAAAAATGAGTTTTAAAATGCTAGATCATCTACTTCATTAACTACAGACCTATCACTTCCCTGAAAAGCCGGTGCAGCCCCAAAACTGTGCTTAGAAAACTTAATCTCCTATTGAGAAGGACAACTTTCATAACTTACTTTTAACTGGCAGTAGCTGCAGGCTGTAAAGAAAACATAGACCCACTAAAGCAACAAAATAAACTAAATTCAACCAGATATTATACCTAAACTGCAAAAGATGCCAAATCTGTCTCAACAGTTTTCTCAGATAATATAAAAGCTGCTCTTCTCAAAGACAACGTCACTTGGGTGATGGTGAGGAACATTTCAAGGAAAGAAATACACCAATAAATATAAAAATGCAATTATAAGTAACTGTATGGCTGACTGATGCCAGACTGCCTAAACCCAAGTTCTCAATGTCATTTAACAAATACAAGCGGATCTGCAAAGCACCTTCTGCAGTGGATAACTGCTGCAATTTCCCCTTTTGGCATCCCTTGCTTGGCTCAGTTCTGAACTATCCAACTTCCACACCTGGAGACAAGCAAGTCTCGTACAAGTACATGCTAAGATATCAAATTATATGCTAGAAGGATTCATCCAGTTCCTGTACTCCCCACTTCAGGCATCATGCAGTGAGCAAGCCAAACGTTAACATTAACAAACATGAATATAAATTATACACTTGCCCAATTTTATGATTACCAATCTAATGAAGTCAGAGGGGAAGGTCACCCTAACACCAAGCATATGAGAATGGTGGGATAAGAACCCAGTGGACAGGACCTTTATGCAGTCAAGCTGTTACAGTGAGCTCATAACTGCTGCATCCGAACCAGAAGGTATTTCATACAGGGTAAAACTTGAGAATAGTCCCAATCAGTAAAAAGTAAGCTTTCTTGAGGGGGCCACTGCTAAAGAAAGACTTAAAGGCAAAGACTTAGAAGACAGAGTCTTGAAGTATCAAGGATACAAAAGCGTGGCTTCTGGAATCACAATACAAGCAATAAGGTTTAATAAAAAATGTGAAATAATTGAAATGATGAACAAATAGCTACAGCAAAATTTCCACAATGGACAACATGCACTCTTTTTTTTTTTCCTTCCTTTATTCACCCACCATCCCCAAGCTGACTATTTGCTACTTAGCTTCATTTACACTGATGCCATCTTCCCTACCTGGTATTACCCCTCCCCAGATGCAGCTGCCCTGACAAAGGAAATGGAAGTGGAAATCCACTGGTGGATAACTCAAGTCATCCCAGCAAAGGTTGGCATTGGTGGGGGAGGTATATGTGGAACCACTTTTGTTGGGAGGTGGAGCAGAGCTTAAGTTGTCAGTGTGCCATATATATTTGCCATGTGCCCTAGGGATATTTTAGGCCCTACCCCTTCCATGTTGACATAATTTTGGGAGGTTGGATCTAGGCCCTAAATCAACCATGCCTCTTCATCCCTCTCACACACTCAACCTGGTAATCACTCCAAGCCATGGCCTCCACCCGGCCTTGAAGAACAACCCGCCTGTGCCAACAAGGTTTCTTGTCCCTGGAGAGGCACATCCATCCTGCCTGCCAAGTCAGTCAGATGTCCAAGCCACTAACTGAACTTGGGTCATAGGGGCTATAATCAGGGATTCATCTCTCTGTGCTTCTGGGATGGCTGACAATGCAAACTTGAAAAAGCCAAACCCCCAGTGGAGTGGATTTTAATAGCGTTTTCCAACATGTGATTAAACCAGTTGGAGGACAGGATTTGCTTAGCCACAATCAACCGCTAACTGAAGTGACAGATGGAAAGCAACTGGTCTTTCTTCCTGAACTCACTCATCTTTTTGTATCTTTAAGTGCTTAGGTACGGAAGTTTATTTAAGGAAGTGATGGGTATATGGCTGTCATTCTGATCAAGTCCCCTGAGAGGGACGAAAGAACTTAATGTTTGACATCTTGTGATGTTTTGGACAGGTTTTTATATTTTTTGTGTGATTAAAGATTTATAGGAAGCATTCAGTTGTGGTTTCTGTTGTTTCTAGCCCTCTGCTTTGGTTATTGGTCTTTTCCAAGTGCTACGTCTGCAGTTTGTGTAGTATTGTGATACACAGTAATGAAGGGCTCTTTCTCTCCTACTTCTGCCACATGACGGAAAATGGAGAGATGAATGTATTAGTTTAAGGACAGTTCTTAGATCACATTCTTAAAGAAACAAGGGTTAGTCCTGAGGGTGAACTGATCATTTGTAAGGCCCAAATAGGGTTCCTACAAATAACAGCCTGTAAGGCAGAGGTGAAGGCTCCAAGAAACCACTTCTTGCAAGAGACAGACTTCTAATCCACCAAGTCAGCGTATTACAAAATGCATCTGACAAGCCTCTCTCAATTATGAAGTTCAAGCCCCAAAGAAAAGAATGGTTCTTCAAAAGCAGGCAAAGATGAATACCGTTCCCCAAACAGAGAATCTCTTTCACATGACAGATTAAGTATAATGAGGTTGAAGGATTCTGTCAGTGATAATCAACTTTTAACCTTCTACCAGAAGGTCTGGAGGAAGTAATGGCTCAAAAGGAGCATCTGCGCTTCGATATGGAAACAGAAGGCACCCCAATCCAGTGACACTTTACTGGTAGGTATTTGTATTATCAGGGTTCAGAGAACCTGTTAACTACAACTCTTACAAGTACCACTGACAAGGAAGACTTCTGTATTTCTTCTCTGTGTTTTGGTAAAAAGCACTAATTATATGAAAATGCATTTAGGATTCTTCCCTGCTTATGGAAGGAGAGCATGTTTGCCATTAATTTCCACTTACCTTGTTACATGGAAAGAACACACCGACCAATGTTGAAAGCAAATTGATCTCCACGTTGACGCATGCTTGGACACCCTATCCAAAAATGTCGCCCTTAACCATGGCTCCAAAAGAGCTGGATAGTAAAGAAGTATCAAAAGTGATGCCCCAGACTATGGCCCACTACCGGACATGCTTTTCTTTGCAAAAGGGGTAAAAGTACATGCCACCAAGCTAGACTGTAGTTGAACATATACCATCACAATGTAAACTTATTTGGAATTTTTTTTGTACAATAATATGTGCTAGAACTTAAAGGCATAATAACGATGCCAGCTTTTTAAATGTATTCTATGTTTCAGATTTTTTTAACATAGTTTTCATTTTCAGAAAGCCAGACTAGATAAATATTTTTTCCACTTAAGCCTGTAATTTAGATTCTAGAATTGAGTACAACTAAAAAATCCTGATCATGGCCATGTCAACTTATCTGTTTGTGTACTTTACCAACAACTATTTGTTTTACCACAGGATAAGGGGCTTAGGTCTCACTGTCCTTTATGCTAAATGTGAATACCCCATATTACAGGGGAGCCATCTCCTTTACCTAAGAAGGACCCAGACTCTCTTCCCCCACCCAACAAGCAGCATGTGCAGCAATACTAATGTGGAATAAATGCAGTCCAAGTTCTCCAAGGAAGTACTGCCATGACAACCCATTCAATCACCATCCTATTTCAGACACACTGAATGTGATCATTGACGTTGCTATGGTCTAAGATGGAAGAGAAACTCCCTATCACCTCTGGAATGAGGAAGGTGTATGAACAGTATCCCTTTACCTCCCTCCAAATGATGAAGAAGTTTTACTATTCCTCTGAAAAGTAAAGCTTGTGCTTGTTCTAAGAACAAACTCATAAAATCACAGTTTTTTTTAACAGTTGTCCAAGCTGGTGCAAACTCAAACCAGACTTCCAAGGTTAGTTCTGCTGTGTAGTCAAGACAGGAGTGCTGTGGTAACATTTGCAGAGTCTGCCCAGAGAAAAACTTTGCAGGAGAATTTGGGGGAGGCAAAAATACTCAATTCTTGAGTGCCCTCTTCATCCTACAATGGTGCTTCATCTTCCAATGAGCTGGGTTTACCTTGAAGGCAGTAAAGCCAGAAGGAGCATCATAAAGCCTGCCCCATGGGGGTAAATTCAGGTTTTCTTTTCTTCAGGTCTTGACGCAGCTTTTGGCTAGTCTTGGAAAACAGCAGTAGCAACCTGAAAGACATGGGGCGTATCACTTTAAATGCTAGTCAGCTTTTGACAGGAAGCTGCAAAATATGTGGCACACAATTCTTCTAGAGTCAATTTAACATGAAGATAACATATACGTTACACCATGTGCACCAATTTCAAATGTTTCCACCAATTAAACACTACATGGATGACAGAACTGAAGAAATGTTTGCCAAAACTGAAGTACATCTGTAGAAGTGAAGCAGTTTTCAGTTTTAAAACTTCATATTCAAACCCCTGAAATTTTGCCTCTGCATGGAATTTGGCAGAAAACTGAAAACTCTAGAACCAGTAATTCTATTTATTCGTTACTGCAAGTGCTTTAGCTAAGGAAAAAAAGACAAATAAATAAAAGAAAAGCCTGAAAAGGCAGAGTCTGCTACATTCCTGCAAACTATTGGGAAAGAAGAGTTAAAAGTTTTTATTTATTTATTTTTAATAATGTTTTGGTTCGTTCCTCTGCAGCACACCATCAGTTGCTTTTGAAAATTTCTTTGCTTTTTTTTTTTACCATGAAAGTCAAATTGAGTACAGTCCCTATTTCAAAGGAAGCCCACGGAAAAATAGCTCCAAGGAATAATTGATGTACACTATAACAAAGTTTAAACATGGTCTACAGAAATATGTACAAAAATACTGAAATTCATTACAACTGAATAATCAGGCAATATCACAAGAGAGATATAAATCGTGATAATTTCTAAGTGACATTGGTACATATTACAGAATATCACTGAAGCAGGAAATTATCAGTATAAATGTAATAACATCACTAAGCAGTAGAGATCATCAAAATTTGTTAGGCAAAGTAATGTGATATGCATTTATAATCATGCTGATTTCTAAGTTAATAAAATAGCAAAAATGTCTATGTTTCTCATGGGAGGAGTACAGTAAACTCCCTTCAGTTAAGACAAAGAAGAACTGGTTTAGTAAGTAAGAGAAGGAAATTATATAAGGATTTGGATATTTTAACTTGGAGATTCAGGATATTTGCAAATTTAGTATGATTTAGATTAGTCTTGAAATTGGTTTTAAAAGCAAAGAGATTGTTTATTTGCCTGATGGTGAAGGAAATGTTGTTCCACAATTTACTGGGTATAAGAATTCCCCATGCAAGTTGCTAGACTTTTTGGGATTCTATAACGAAATGTTTTTGATTGAAGATTCCTTTTGGGTTTGTACCATTTTACTGTATTACTGATGATTGGGGTATTTGAAGGATGATGTAGTATCTTACATGCCATTATGAGATGTGTATATTTAATATGTGGTGTGGTAGTACTAGCTAGTTCAGATTGTGCAAGAGAATGCAATAATGGGTTTGGTTTGGGAGGTGGAATGTGGATTAACATATTTTATAACATTGTACGATCTCAGTCATTAGTCTTGTTTGAAGATTAGTGAAACTGTAGATACATACAACAGGCTAGGAAGAAAGACAGATGTTGCAATTACCTACCTGCTGTGGTCAGTCAGAGATGGCCTGGCTTTGTAAAGTAGTCCTAACTTGCAGTAGGGCTTTTAGTCTGTACAACCAAGTGGAGGGGCTGACTTTTGTTGTCCATTATTGCCAGTTTCAAAGTTTCCATCTAAGTAGATAGGTTTTAGTATAGTTTTTCTGTCAGCTATCACTTTAGTTTTCAAGTCAGATAATAACTTTTCATCATAACCACTAAGTAAAAATTCATTAAACATTTCATTCAATTGAATACTAAAATTAGCATCATCAGTATTCAACCTACTGGCTCTGCATTATATAAAAACTAAAGTGATAGCTGACAGAAAAACTATACTAAAACCTATCTACTTAGATGGAAACTTTGAAACTGGCAATAATGG
The DNA here is from genome assembly GCF_019279795.1 of Protopterus annectens. NCBI lineage: Eukaryota > Metazoa > Chordata > Ceratodontiformes > Protopteridae > Protopterus > Protopterus annectens. Next base: position 524,020,513 of record NC_056738.1, on the reverse strand, counting down.
ACAACAAAAGTTAGTGACCAGATATATTACTTCTTTTAATGTTAAGACATATTTAGTTAGACAAATTATACAGAAAAACTGGACAATCCTGATGGCATCAACGGATGTTAAGAATGTTTTCGGTGAAAGACCTTATTTTTCTTATAGAAATATGAAAACGCTAAAACAGAGATTGTGTTATAAAGATTTCCATACTTTTTCAAGTCCTACTGTCGTCAAACCAGGCACTTATAAGTGCATGAATTGTACTTGTTGTGTGGATATTTTTGGTGTAGGTAGTCACCAGTTTAGACATCCTATAACTGATAAATTATATTGTTTTGATTTATTAGCAACTTGTGTTACAACTTCTGTGGTTTATATGGCTACTTGTGCCAAATGTCCCTCATTTTATATAGGGAAAACCACTAGAAAATTAAAAGATAGAATTATTGAACATAAATCAGAAATTAGAAGATCTGTTGATACAAATGCATTATATAAGCATACAGCTGAGTATGGAATGGAACATAGATTTCATTTTAGGGTTATTGATATTGCACGGTTAACTCCTAGGGGTGGGGACATTAATAACATACTTGAAACGAAAGAGTATGAATGGATACTTAAGTTGGCCTCAGACCACCCCCCAGGCTTGAATGATGTGGTTACATTAAAACCTGTCCTCATTAGGCTACAACACACTAAATTGCGTTGAATGTTTTAAAAATTTCATGTATAATTTATATTATATTATATAAAAAATAAATTTTTAAAAAAATTTTTTTAGTTTTAATTTTTGTTATATGACCATTGGACTGCTGGTCATGTGATTTTGACCTGTATTTAAACCAATAGTGGTTTGTAGTTGTATGTTATGTACTGAAGAAGGGTTTTTACCTGAAAGCTTTGCTGTTGTGTCAAAGTGGTTTTCTCAACAAGTTCTTTTGTTTTATTTTGATACCCGACACAAACACCAAACCTTGAAACTCCCTACCTCTCTGGACCTGCCTTATTTTTTATACCACTGATAACCTGACGTCAGTCCTGGAGTGACAGCAACCGACGCAGAAATACTAAGCCTCTGGTATTCGGGCAGACTGAGGGCTACCCCTGGCAGGATAACCAAAGTGTGATGACTGCAACAGTGAAACACGAAGAACATGAACTGTTACCATGGGTCCCGAAGGGGGTAAGATTAGACAGTTGGTAAGGGTGGTTTTTAATATTACAATGTTCACAATGCGGGACTCGCCCAGGTGGGATTTGACCGCCTGCAAGTCGAGTACAGGATAGTAAACCATGTTTTAAATATGTACATACTATCGGATGTGAAGAGCATATCACAAGCTTGCATAAAGATGAGGATAATTTTAAATAAACAATAATGTCATGCAGTCTTATTTTATAATTAATAATGGGATGCAAGACATGTGCATACATCTTTAAATGGTAAGTATCAATTGGTAAACTTTTTAGATAGTTTACTCTGTTGATGTCATGGAGGTTAGACCACAGTAACGCTATCTTATTCACCACCCTGGACATACTACACCATCCTTTGCAGATGCATTCACATGCTATTGCCATAGCTATACTAACAGCACAGTCAAAACTACAATGAGCTGTGTAGAAGCCCAGTAAGGACACCATCATAAGGGTCTTTTCTAGAAAAGTCCTTTCACTGAGAATCATTGAAGTATAACAGCTTTCTAAAGCCTTTTTTAGAAGGGAGAACCACAAGATGGATAGGTGAGACAGCTATTTAAGGGACTTTAGGCCCAAAACGGCAAAAGAGAACACCTTCTTGCCTACCCTGTTCAACTGTTTACATTCCTGAGCCAGTATCAGAGTACAAAAATGCTGTAGTCCCTATAACACATACTGGACTGATGACATCACACAAGAAGCTACCTCAGATACTCTGTTAGGATGTCACTCCAGGTAACTGGTAGAATGCATCAGCCTTCTTAAAAAGAAAAGGGAGTGGAATCTGATGAATTCAAGGCTGCATAATTGCGGCGTCTTTCAGAGCAACTTCTACAGGGGGATGACCTACAATTCCTCATCCTTCTTTCACAAAGATTGCCGTTATGTCTTCTCCGTCAAACACAAACTTACAGACCACCCCATAAAGGATGGTAAAAGGCTAAATATCCCTTCAAAGGAGAGGTCATTTGGAGGGAAGTTCTCAAGGTTATAGCCAGCATTAGGAAAGACCTCTGATTTTTCAGAATCCTCTTACCACTGGGTGACGGAGAAAAAGAAATACAGACTCCACTATCACTAGCTCCAGCATGGGCAAGCTGTGCTCATCTGATATTTCAAGCAAGGAAAAAAAATCAGATAGGTGCTTGGTGTCATACAACAAAATCCCAACTCCTGTGGTGGCACACTGTCAGAGGCAGCACTGGGTTGTTAAAGGGACTTTGCAGAGACATCAGTGTTCCCTTTAGGTGTTCTCCTGCAAATGCAATGAAACAGCCACCACAAACTTAACAGCATGTGCATATATAATAGAGTGGGTGATCCTTTGGATCCAGACTTGCAAAGATCAGATATATCCAAGTATTCAAGAAGTGGAGGTGGAGGAGGAAAGTGTAGACTCCTCAAACCAGAATTTTGCCCCTGAACCCTTGATGAGCTTGTTCTGTGAATGACAGCTTGTCAAGGAACTTAAAACACTATGCAATTTACCCCCAAAGACAGATGCACCCCTCCAGCTCCATCATATCATCAGCAGACCACGTGGGAAAAGTCAATCAGTTGCTGAGGCACAACAGGGTACAATCAAGGAGCCATAAGTTTGTGTGGGGCAGACATTGACTGAAAAGGGTTTGATGTTTGCATAAGCTTTGCATTCCTTATTACTACCAATCTGAGTTACCACCTGTCCTTCCTCACAGAATAAAGTCCCTATTTAGAAAGTTATTCCCTTGAAAAAAATGAAAGTGGCGAATGCCCCAAGATTTTAGGAAAATAATATAGTTTCCTTTAATAGTTGCATAAACCAATTATTTTGCATCTGAGAGACCTAAATATTGGATGAGACAGCATAAACTCCAGTTAACCAACAATGAGCTTTTATTTTTGCAAAAAAAGTGACATGCAGTCCTTTGTACTGGTTGATGGGCAAGGTTTGTCCTGCAAAATCTCGCATTTTAGCAAAAATGTACCACTTTGGGCATCTGAAAAGGTAGCAACCCTATCTCCCACCTTTCAGACTTTCACTTGGGATTGCATGACAGACCATCACCCCAAACCTTGCATTAAGCATTCTGCAAGACACTGTCCATGTCAACTGATGCAGCTTTTTGCACCTTCCCCGAGTAGTTGCCGTAACACTTGTGTCATTTTTTTTCACACTGGAATCCTCAACCATGGAGCACAATGAGTAATAGTGCACATCCTACGTTGAGATCTGACAAATGAAAGAATAGTATGAAGTCATGTTTTCAAAGACAGTGAACTCATGAACTCTTCAACAGCAAATGTTAGCACCAAAATCCAAACTGTGTGTGCAGCAGAAAGGATAAGCACCTCCTAGACCACTGTTTGAAATTATGGTGTGAACCATCAGGACATATACATACAACTCAGAGAATAGGAGCTGGAGACTGATAGAAGTATACAAAGCTTGTTTATTATCCCAGAAGAGGAAATCCCAACTGCTGCCTAAGAGTCTTCAAAATCATATCTACTGTTTTCATTCAAATGCATCAGTTTCACAGAAGATGTATGCAACTTCAGATTTTCACTTGTTTTCAAGCTGTAACAATCTCAGATTTGATTACATTAATTAAAGGATGTAACAGGCTGAACACAATATGTTTGTGGGGAGGGAGGTTGTCACCTTTCCAACAGACTAAAATGGAACATTTTTTTGTGGAAACGTTGGATTTTGCAAGACAAAAATCTCTCTCATGTAGAGATGTTTCTGCTATTTCATGTAACACTTTTAAACATATTTATTAAATCTCAGTTTAAACAATGATATAGGTATGTACACATCAACATAGAGCAAAACAAACCATAAGGACATCCATCATTATTTTCATGCAGTATACATGTTTTCCTTGTAACAATTACTCACGCTAACATTTCAAAGATTGCTTATTTCCTGATTTCCCTTAAACTGGGTCTGTTTCAAAGGACTGAACAGCCAGTTTGTTGAAATCCATGCTCATTTCTTGACTTCCCATAAACCGGGTCTGTTTCAAAGTATCTAATAGCCAAATTGTCAAAACCCATTGGGTCGAGACAACATAGTCGATAATTCAGTCCATCATTCTGATGGAGACTGCGGTACAGCAGGGATCAGTGAATTATCCCTTTTCCACACTGTGGTGCAATCTCAAGGTTGGTATATATAATTAGTCGGGGTGTGGCGGGCAGGGGGGCTTGCCCCCTTGCAAAAGCATTGTTTCTGTTGTGTGTATGTGTTGTTTGACTTTGAGTTTTTTGTTTACAGACTGAATTGTCAACCATATGGGGTCGACCATACTGGTCTCAACAATTTAGCCAATCAATCTTTTGAAACAGACCTCTTAAACCATACTCCTTCTCCTGAGTATTATATTGCATACACTGTTAGATTTTAGATCCCACTTTCTAGTAATTGCTTTTCTGGCAGCCAGTAGCATTAAACTTAGTAAGGCCTTACTATGTCTAGGAAAGTACAGCTGTGCAAGTACAGTTACCATAACAGTAGATGTTCAAATGATCATGGCTGCAGTAACCTAAGCTTTATTGGTGATATCCTGCTGAATTCAACAGCTGACCAGATTCCAAACCTTCAGGGCACCTTCTACACATCCAAGCATTCAGTCAACTCAAAATGAGCTGAATAAAATGACAGGTTTGGGCACCAAGGCCTTCAGAGCTTTCATGACAACAGAGAGAGGGATGCCGAGCCATGAAGGGACAATGCTAGGTGTGATGATACGGGCAAGTGCCAGTATAGCCAGCTGGAGATTTGTAAAGAATGCTATGTCCTTTGACTATCAAACTGATTTATACAAGATGCTTGTGTTACAAACATATTAGAACTGTATGTCATTTGTATATCAAACTGATTTTTACAGATGCTTGTGCTGAAAATGCATTTGTGAGCTTTGCTTGCATTAATGTATCAACACTGCACCCTGCTGGAATGAAAAGAAATGTACATGGATTATTGCAACTGAATTAAATGTACCAGCTAGCTTACTTTAAGAGAAATGTAAATGAGCAATTAAACCATTAAAACGGCACTCCACGGTGCTGAACAGGACCGGAAGTGCTATGTCTGGGAAAAAGCCTTTGTTCATTAGCTCAGTAAAAAGATGGGAAGCCTCAGGCACTGCCATAAACATTTAGATGTGTATCGTAGTTTTCTATGCTAAATTCCTGTTTCAGCTTCAAAGGGGAATACAGCGAGAACTTAAGACTCAGATGACCAGTTGAGGTCATTCTGCCAACCCTCTTGGAAATTATATTTAGATATTAGAAAGAGAAACCTCAGAGTGCAGAGTGTTCTGTTTTGCGGAACCTGACTAGAAAGACCCTCACCTACAGCATCTTGCCTTGTGGCAGTAAGTAACTTAACTAGGGTACAGTAATTCTTTTAGAATAGTCAGGAATGAAGTGAAGCTTAGTTTAGATATTGTTTTTCTTTATTTGTCTGAGACTGTCCATCAATGATCTTTTCAATATCACCTGTGATCCAAGCTCTGTGGTTTAGTGTGAATATATATTCAGTATTTTCATGCTCTTTTACTATTTATTATTAAATATATTTAAACTTTTTTGTGTGGCTGGTCCCTGTTGAAAGTATCCAACCTTTGAGAGTACTTATATTTATTTGGTGACATTGTGTGAGCCACTCCAGAAGGCCTAGTTGGCTTGGTCAACTACCATCATTTGTAATAGTATTAATATTGCACCATATAATTGGATACCCTTTGTAAGAGCATTATGGTAACTGAATGGCGCATTGAATCTACCCCATAGTCTGTGCCAGCCTTTCTCAGGTAGGTAGGTAGGTAGGTGTGTGTGTGTGTGTGTGTGTGTGTGTGTGTGTGTGTGTGTGTGTGTGTGTGTGTGTGTGTGTGTGAGCTACTTGGGGAAGGGACACGAAGCACTGGTTTCACAGAGAGGGTGCTGGAGGACTGGGCTTGGACAATCAGCTGAGGACCTAACCCTACAGCTGCACCAGTGGGAAGTCTTATGGGGGACCTGCAGGGAGACAGATATAGAGATATCCAGACCATGGGCTGAGTATGTTCCGTGTCCTCAAGTTAAATGGTAAATGATGCAGAGAGGTCTGCATCTGGAAATACTGCATGCATCCATCTGTATCCAAGTACACGTCCCTCTCCAGTGTCAGTGGCCAAGGGGAATTAAGATCCTATCATCCAAGCAGCCAAATGAAGTTGACTGGGATTGGGGTGTATTGCAAACCTGATCTTGTGTGAATAGAGGCATTCTGTTAGGAAGCTTGCGCTAACTGCCCATCGCCATTTCCAAAAGAAGGGAGAACCACTGTTGCCTGGGCCAGAATGGAGTCACAACAATAATCTTTAGGGATTCCTTCCAAATCTTCAAAAGTGCACTGGATATTAGTGAAAGGGTGAAAAAGCATACAGGAACATTCCTGTCCATGGAAAAGGAAGTAGTTTCACTGAGGGAGTCTTCAAGGCCTTCTTGCGTGGAGTCCTGGAGCAGAACTTTGTCAGCTGATTGTTTAGAGAGGAGGCAAGTAAGGAACTCCCAACACATGGATGGATCAAACCTTATAAGACCGCCAGATATAGTTTTTATTTGTGAGGGTCTGCCCTTGTCGTCCTCAGCTGACTGCCACACAGTTTTGCTCTAATGAAATGAAGGATGCCTGCAGAGTGAGTTTGTGCTGTGAAGCTACACCCCAAGCTAACATGGCATGAGGAATTGCATAGTATCTCCTTGCTTGCTGATTTACCTCATGACTGTGGTGTTGTCTGTAACAACTTGAATAGGTCCCGTGGACCAAAGATGATTCAGAGTGTGTGGAGTGACTTGATCAGAAGCATCTTTTACATTTATGTGATTGCGTCTCTCCCTGGTGTCCCACACACCTTGCACTTTTATCCCTCCTGAAACTGCTCCACAAGCAAAATTAGAAGCATCTTTGGTGACCAAATGCTTTGGAACAGGGAGAGAGAATGGGAAACCTGGATTTAAGGAAATTTGCTGTCTCCATCAAGTGATTTCTCTTCTGACAAACCCCAGCACAGGGTTTGAAAAGACAAACAATGTTGGGACTGGAAGCAAAGAGACTTCAGATGGAATTGTAGCTTTCTCATGTGCATTCTTGCTAAGGATATCAAGAGAATAATAGTTGCCATGAGACCCAAAATTTTGAGGTATTCCCCTCGCAATAACCAAAGTCTGAGTGGAAATCTTAGGAAAAGAACTAGATATAGAACTAGTTTTACCTGTGGAAGAAAGCTCTTTGAACTGAGGTATCTAACACCCCAAAAATACAATCCTGTGTGAAGGAATAAAAAAAAAAAAGCTTCTGAATGTTCTCTTGGAATCCCAGCTTATATAAGATATCACCCACTCAAGAAAGAAATTCCAGACAATTTTGAAAAAGACTCTGCAAAGATAAGTAAGTCATCTAAATTTACAAAAATAAGGATGCCCTGTACCTGCAGTGGTATAACTGGAACTAGACACTTTGAGAACATACTTGGTGCAGTGGATAGTCCCAAAGGACAAGGCAGAGAACTGCTGGGGTTGTGTGTGTCTGAATCACTTTAAGAAATGCCTGTAGTCTAGATAGATAGAGATGTGATAAGCATATTTTAAATATAGCGTTACTAGAAACTTGAGGAAGAAGAGGTAACAGGTTGCAAAGTGATAGCATTTTGAACTTGGGCACTACTTTAAGAGAGTAAGATCTGTAACAAGTCGCTGTGAAGATATGTGAAGGCTGCCAGCCTAGCTAAACAGAATTTTGTAGACAATTCTGTCATTTGTACATATTAATATAAGCCGCAGGCTTGTTCTCTTAAATGTGAAAATACTGTATTGGATGTTGAACTGCAAAAATTTAACAATAGTGCACTCTGCTGTAAGAAAGCTGATAAGTCAAGCATTTTATTTTTTTGCTCTCAGGGCTGAATCAGCAGATTCTTTCTATTGTTTTGAGACTAGAGTTAACTGCTAGATTTTACATATATAATGTCTTTAATTGTTGTAGTTTCAGTGGGGGAGTCTTACTGGGGGACCTGGAGAGAAAGGGAGAAATCAGCCCCAGACTGACTGAGATCTCTGGGTGCTCTTAAGGGAAATTGTACTTTACTGTGTGTGTATTTGTTATCCTTCCCAATGTGGACGTTCCTCACTAGTGTTGGTGGTAAGGATTGAGGCTCCTTGATTACTGGGCCAGTGCATGGGTGTCACAGTCGCCAAGCATTTTTTTTCTTTGATAGTAAAAATGCCCTTGAACAGAAATGTTTCTTAACTTGAGAAGGAGGAAGAAACTGGCTCTACAACTCCCTGGGTCAGCGTATGTTGAAGGATAGGGGTAAATAAATTAATCTGGTCTGGTCAATGAGGAATTACTCCTCTGTAAGGAGGGATTTCCTCTCAGTGCCACCTGTAGCCTTGATGAATGACCTTCAGAACCCACTTATCCGAGATTATCTGTTGGCAAAGAGGAAAGTGGAGATCCAGACTTTCTGGAAGGGAAAAGTGACTGCCAGGATGGAAGGGAGGGCAAGGTCCTTTAAATACTCTCTCTTACTTGTTAAGAGTGTCCCTGGTTTTGGATGGCTGCTATTTTTTCTTAAACATCTGTTTCCCAGCATTTTGTTGAGACTGTTTTTTCTTTTTGACAAATTTGAATAAGGGGTTAGAGAATCCCTTCCAAATTTTGAAAAGGGAGGGCTGAAAAATCTTCCCTGAATCAGCATACCCCTTTCATCATACTTTCGGATAACCTCTGCAGCAGAAGAGCCAAAAACAATCTCTATCCAAAGGAGAATTTAAAATCGCATTTTCACACCATCTAGGAGGTTCTGAGAATGCAGCCAGGCAAACCTCCTAAAAAAGTAGACTGGCCATAGCCTTGGAAACATACACACATTGCAAACAATAAGCAAAAACTTGTACAATGAAAGAAACTAAACAATTTAAAAGCAGATTTTCCCTCATGAGAAGAAACTGCTGTCAGAACATTCCTCATACTTTCATAATTAGTCATAATAAACTTTAACATATGAGCATAACAATTCAAAATTCTGAAAAATCAAAAATGCAGAAGCATACATTTTACCCATACTTACCAATAATCTTCCCATCCTTGTAAAAAAAAAAAGCAAGACTGTAATTAACAAAATGTTTAGCAGCAGTAGGATTAACTAAAGCTATAGCTGCTGGGTTAGGTTTTAAAAGAATATAGCAACTTAAAAGACTGAAGAACTTTAAAACATTCTATATGCCTTTTTAGGGGATGCAAGCTACCAAGAAAATTACAGGCAGTAACATACACATCTTTCAGAGCCGACAGAACCAGGGTAATGGTGTGAAGGTTCTGGAAAATCATTCTGTAACAGCTCATAGTATTTTACAAAGCACTGAGAAACCTCAGTGTTCTCCTATTGAATATAATGGCACATTCTAGAAACAGTCTCAGAAAAACAGATCCCCCCAACACACACACACACACACACACACACACACACACACACACACACACATACACGATAATGAAACTGATGAGAAATCCCTATATCTTACCCCTTTGTCTTCCTGTCCAGATTCAGAGCCTTGTATGTCTTCAGGAAACTACCTTAAAAGAAAGATCAATAGTCTGAATTAAACCTGAATTACTCTGCGCCAGACATGGTAAACTATTCTTGTCTAGGGTAATCTGAAGAAGAGTACATACATGTTTAGTTTTCTTTTTCTTTTCAATAGGAAAAATGAGGCCAACAGCACTGTTAATGGCAGCAGCTTCCTTAGGGATGAACACAACATTCTGACAAAACAGGGAAGTCTTCTCTGGTCCCCTTCCCAGGACCAACAAGACTGGCACTTCCTTGTTCACTTAGGGTACCCAAAAGTCGCAGAAGACATGGCTAACCTCCAGTCCATAGCGGCTATAGGTGCTATACCAGAGGGCTCCGGGAACAACTAATGGCTACAGCAGACAGTCACCCACCTACAGCTGAGGCAAATTGCTAGCTAACTTTTTTGTGACTGGGAGAAGGACAGACTTTGTAGTTGGTAGTTTGTTCCATGGTCAAGCAGAGAATGGTGCCTCTTTCCTAGGGAAAACAAGCAGCAAAACACAGTAAAATTTATGTCTTCAACTGTCACTTTTTTCACGCAAAAAAACACAGTAAAAAGCACTTAAAAACTTTTCCAGCCCCAAAAAATAAAATAAACACAATGTCGCTACAGAAAAAGTGGTTTTCAATTACTTTAAAATAACTTTTAAAATGACAGGAAAAAAGTGCACTCATTTAAAAGTGCAATAGTCTTGTGACATTCAGTTAAGATACAAGCTCATAGCTTTAAAAGAACTTTCCTGAACAGGAAAGTAATGTTACACAAACAAACTTTTTTTTTTTAAATGGCAGGTGTTTCCCCCAAAGGGAACTTACCTGCCCAGGAAAGGAATACAACAAAAAGCCTCAGAGAAACATATTCTTCAGCGGCAAGAAACCGCTGAAGGGCTTGGCACCCAAAACTGTCTTTTTATACAGCTCAAGTTGACTGACAGTTTGGGCACGTGGAAGGTGCTCTGAAGCTTTGGAAGCTGTTTGTCTGTTAGATCCTTAGCAGGATATAACCCATGCAGCTAAGGCTACTGCAGCAGTGATCAACACGATGAACATATTTAGGTTCTATGCCCCAGCTCAAAACAATAATTTTCTTGGTTACAATCATTTGCTCCCCAACATTTATGACAAAGTATTCTATAGAGAATTTTTTAAATCTGCCAATTTGTTACATTCCCAAAGCATGTTCTAAATTACCTCTCTTTTTCATCATAACGCCTCTGAAGTTTGTTTGGGGTATAACTACCTATGAAAATTCTTCCAAGCATAAATCTTAACATTTCTGAACTTTGTTGAATATGTGGGTTGCATATGCGGGATCCCTACAGATGTTCTCCCATTGTTCTTTTGTAAACTGCCTCAACAGTCTCTCCACCTAATCTTTCCCAACCTCCTATGATTTGATTCTTATAGTTATAGTGTAATATTTTATATGCCCTACTAATTGTCCCCTTAACAGCAACTTATGTTTTAGACTCGACTGAAAATTCTACCAGAGCTGGTCTTTCAGATGGCACTCCCAACATCCTTTTCTCTTTGCCTATACCGTGATGTTGATCCCTGGTGAAGAAGGCAGTTTCAAATCTGCAAACCAGTATTCTGCCTGGCCTATTCCACTCTATTATCTTTCCCTATCCATATTTGCTCCCAGCATCTTAGTTCCTTTGTTAATTTTCCCCAATAAATTCTGGCCACCTATTCTTGTTTTTACACCCCTACTTGCAAGCCATCCTTACAGGGAAAATCTTTCTATATTACCATGTAGGTTTAGTTTTTAGAATATCGTCTGCTACTTTGTGAATATAATTTTCTGAACAGTGGCTTGCATTCTCCTTAAGGACATGCATCCAAAATCCTACTCTCTCCTTATTTCTCAAACTACCCCCCCTTTAACATCACTTCTTTCCAGTTTGACTGACCTTCTGCTTATTTTTTTTTGTATATCAGCCTTAATCACACAGCTCTAAAGTATCCCTTCAAATAGAGCAATTCCAAACGACCTTATTCTACAGGTAGAATCAACTTATCCTATGTTACTCTTGCCCTCCTCCCCTTCCAAATAAATTCCTTTAACTCTCTATATATATATATAAATATATCACACACATTTCATATATACACACACACACACATATATATATATATATATATATATATATATATATATATATACACACACACACACACACACACATACGTACACATATATATTGTATAAGTATAAAACTAAAAGAATTAAAAAACATTTTCACTGCTCATATCTTACTATCCATAATCAAGAGCTTCTTTTTTCTCAACTTTCATTTTATCTTTTATTTTTCATCAAATATTCCTAGCAGTCCCAACACAATCCTTTTATCTACCTAAAGTAGATCTAAATACTTTTATCTTACTTCTCTGAAAATATGGACATTGCTGAACCAATTTATGTGTTTGTACACAGTTTACTGCTTCATTAATTGTATAACCTCAAAAGACATGAAATAATCTCAAAATGTTCCACAACACCAAAATATCCTTTTCTAGAGTTTTCAAGTAGAAAATAACGCTAACTTTTATTAACTGCCATACCATTTACATCCTCAAATTTGTGAGTCCATTACTTTATCTGCCTTATATTTAGGGACATTAACCAAGGGCAAAGGGGAAAGAGAACACTCCTGCCTTGTACCTCTGTGTAAAACACAGCTCATCAGAGAGGAACCCTCCCACTTTAATTATTTCCTCCAATCCTTCATTTATCCTAATTAACCCTATTATTCTATCAGGGAATACAACTACTACCATCATCCTACTCACAAGATCCCAGGTGACTCTAATGAATGCATTCTCTGCATCAAGACTGACCAATAATACTATTTTTTTTTTAATTCTGCATTTGGATCATCATTGTTCATTCAATTAACGTTATGAAATGCTTGCCTCCTCTCCAGAAAACCGCACTAAATCTATACCTATCAATTGTAGCAGTACCTTTGCCACTTTCTTAACTAGTACAGATAAACACTTTATAATCATAGCTTAAAACTGAAATGGGTCTATATAAAGCTAGGTCTGAAGGGTCTTTACCACATTTGGGTAATACAGCCACCACAGCATTTTTCTAAGATGCTGATATTCCCCATTAAATATACTGCTAAAATCTTCCGGATCTTCTTTATTACTTTCTTATCTTGCAAGCTCCAAACTTCCAGGGGAATACAGTCGGTTCATGGAGACTTTGTTATCGAGTATATTTCACCATTTTTTAACTCTTCTTTCGGCTTTTTCCTGGTTAGGGGTCGTCACAGCAGATCACCTGTCCGCTCATGATTGGCAGTGGAGTTTTATGGTGTCGAGTTACCAGCCCGGCACCCAACCTTCCACAGAAGGCACACACTCACACCTGGGGCTAATTTAGAGTGTCCAATCCACATACAGCATGTCTTTGTGATGTGGGAGGAAACCGGAGCACCCAGAGGAAACCCACGTGACCATAGGGAGGACATGCAGACTCTGCACAGAAGGCACCCCAGCCGAGGATCGAACCGGAGAACCTCTTGCTGTGAGGTGGCAACGCTAACCACTGCACCACCGTGGCCGCCCATAATTTTTTTAACTCTTCCAAAATAAGGTATTAATTGTAGAGCTTTACCTTACTCAAACCTTAGCATAATTAAACCTCCCTTAAATATTTCCATTTATGCCACTTCTTGTTTCCACATGTCTCTGGTTTATACAACTTTTAATTACATTTCCAAAATATCTCTAATATGTCTATAGAATGTCTAGTTAATATCACCATAAATTTGGCCACAAACTTTCCTACTTTTTATTATCAGATTCATTGTCCTCAAAGTCTTTGAATTCTGAAGCTATCGGACATACTGAACAGCTAACTTTCTAAACTCATGCATGTCATCCAAACACTCCCTTATTTTCCCTTTAGCAGTCTGCAGTTGCTTTTCTTACTCAGAGATTGCCCTTTTTCTGCAATACTTTAAAAGTTGTCAACCTTTCTAAATAGTTCCTATTACATCTTTCCCCATCCATCTTTTTCTTTACTTTCAATGGCATTTTTACATTCTATTTTCATGTTATCCCACTCATTAGCTCTCTTTCCTGATGAACTTTCTAATCTTCCTAAAGTAATTCTCAAATAATTTCCATTACCCACAAACACCACCTCTGGTCCTCCCTGAAAAGAGATTGCTAGTCTAGTGAGACTAACCCAGTCAACAAAGGATGGATAGATAAAATTACAATTCTTTCTTTTTAACAGGCAAGTAGAAAAATGTTAGTCTCATTTTTACTTCATTACCATACATCTTTATCTTAATTTTTAATTATGCATGATCTGAAGCAGTTACTGGCTGTGTGTCAGATCTTTTAATTAGATACATTTTTTTGAAATATAATTTCTATTCAGTCTAGCCTGGTTATTTTACAATGAAAAAATTATGTCCATGTTCCTACTACTGGACTCACATATGCCTTAGTAAATGTTCTCATTCAGGAATCTATCCCTTTTTGTTTTCTTTCCCTTCTAGGTTTCACTGATACTGCCTCACTATTGCAATCACTGATACTGCCTCACTATTGCAAATCAAGTTCTATGAGCTACTCATAAAAATATTCCCTGCTCAAAGCTGATTTTCTCACAAAATTCTCAAGCTCCACAACAGCAGTTTTAAATACATGCCAACATAATAATCCCCTACTCGGCTAATAACCACTTACTACCACAATTCTGGCATCATTGTTTGTTTCCCCATTACCACTACTGGAGCCCATCTAGCAAACAGTATTACTCCCCTTTTCCTTTGTCCCTAATATTCAGCTGAATATCCTCCCTGAAATCTTTTGTCAAATCCACATGTTCATTTCTGTCCAAATAGGTCTCCTGCACCATTATTTACATTCTACATTTTCTTAATATAATTAAAAACTCTTATTTTTATCTATACCTGTAAGACCATTTATATTCTGTGATAATATGGACAGAGTAGCCATTATGACAGGAAGCCATCACCCCCCATTATACATGTCAGTTCTTTTGTTGGTTTACATGCACACATTAATTTTTGGCAGGTTGGTATCTTACATAGTGGTTTCTTCTCATCTCAGTTTGAACCTGTCAACTTTTTCAAGATGTTTTACTTCAATGCAAGCACTCAAAACTAAATACATTTTCAGGACTGCTCACCCTCTTATCCTGCAAAAACACAACTACCTACATTTTCAAAAAAATTAAGTCTATCCTTCCACATAACAGCAGTTTTCCCAAATCAATGGCTGCACCCAAAGGCATCACCTATTCTAAAATTCAAATTACCATACTTAAGTGCATGTTAAGGCCTGCCTTCCCACTTACACTGACTGCTCTATGTTCTCTTATTGTTATACCCCTCTCAGATGTGAAAAATGTCTTGCATGCTTTCAGCAAAGATTAACTTTTAGCCTTAAGAAAAAGCACACTGGTTAACTTTAAGTAAATAAACTAAATGCAAAGTTATATTAAAATGAATTGAAATATTAAGGCTACCGGGGAGATAGCAACTTACATAGC
Source organism: Protopterus annectens (assembly GCF_019279795.1). Classification (NCBI taxonomy): domain Eukaryota; kingdom Metazoa; phylum Chordata; order Ceratodontiformes; family Protopteridae; genus Protopterus; species Protopterus annectens. The sequence continues at coordinate 524,005,174 of NC_056738.1, read as the reverse complement.
TTAAATTTCCCACAGTTTGAACAATTACGTTTTACTAACTTGCTTGACAGTGTACCTTTAAATGTTAATCACTCTGTACTTTAAAAATTGTTCTTGGCTTAAAGTGTTCAATGCTCTCAGTTAACTGTTTGACCCTGCAGACAGCTCATCTCTAAGAAAATGCAGTAAGAAGTAGGAAAAATCTATCAAATTTGCAGATGCATTAAAGAATCCTTAAATTTCACTCAAAAAAACTGAGTTGACTTCTCATATGCACTTGCTTGCACCTGTACACTTATTTTCTCATTAGCAAATGTTCTTGGTGGGAGACAATTATCTAATTACTTTGCAAATGCAAGAAAACTTTCATTCCGTCTTACTTTTCAAGCCTATTGTCTTAAAAAAGAATTGTCTATAGCTTAAACCAAAGACATTAAATTAGATATCAACCCCTATAAAAACTAGGCGAAATTATCATCTTAATTGTACATACAATGTAAGCAATACTTTATATCCTTCACCCAGCAGCCCAAGATCATACCAGTGTATTTATTTTAACTTACTTCTTTCCACCCTTCTTTAGCTTGATACAGCATAACACCTGAATACAGTACAACATTAAAGTATGTCTTCAGCAAATACAGATAAGGCTCCTTCAACCTCAAACTTAAAATACCCCTGATTTAGCCCTAAAAAACTACTTTACACTATAACATGCAATTTACATGATTATATTTCTAAGTAAATAAACATTAATAAGAACAAACCTGTTTTACTCCATTACTTCTTTAGTCTCTTCAATGTCCTTCTAAACATTAATGAAAAAGTTGGGTATATGCATTACAATTCACCCACCAGTTTAACACGGTCAACAAAATTCCACTGTTTCTCAGCTGCTTCTTCTTGCAAAGCCACATTTCACATCTAATCCTATATCTAATGAGATTGATGCTTTACAGTCTTCCATTTCTTATCTAATTTCACAATGTTGCTGGTCTTCTTGCAGATTAACTCCCTTTATCAACACCAGTCTAAGGTTCCAAGTCCAAATTACTCCTTATTTTTCTAATCCACTGTCGTGCTCTCTCTCTTTTTTTTTTTTTTTTGTCTAGTCACTAAGTATGTTTCCTTAGGAACAATGGAAAAGATTTCACTGGCAAAGTTTCCCTTCATATGTTTTCTTATTCTCAGAAGAATAAGAAGTACCATCCCTTTCGTCTTACTGGCTCACTCTATTAGCTAAACTTCTTTAATTTCCTCCTTAGTCAGTTCTGCATCCATAAATGTATTTTTTTCCTCCAGGAAAAAATATTCTGAAGGCAGCTGGATACTGCAGTTTGAATTTCACACCTGCCTTTAGACATTCCCTGACAGCTGGAATGCAATTGCTTCACTTCAGCCTGGTGTACAGTGAATAATAATTTCCACAAACCCTCTGTTGGCCCCACTTTTTAATATATAAATATTTTTTTTTTCTAAAATTTTATCAGGAGCAACTCTTTCTGGAGGTATGGTTGCTAACATAAGTCTTGGCTGCTTTCTCATGGCCAGGTTTGAAACATACACACAAATCCTATTGTGGACCACCAGTCACATTATTTATTTGTACTTTCATAAGTTAATACAGTCTGTTCCTTCCAGTTCCTCTGGTACAACACAGAATCCCAGATTTTCAGTGTGTTCTAACTCTACTGTTTTTTGAAACCGCTTTTCTTGATGATATGCCCCATGTACAGCCAGCCATTTATTCATTTCAACATCTGATTTTTGCAGTTTTATTAGCTCATATGAATAGGTGGATAAAACATCTTCTATTTTTCTTGTCTTTTTTTCTGTGACTGTATATGTTTCTTTAGTCTTTCACTAATTTTATACACTTGAGGGGATTTGATTCATCTTTTCCTCTAAATTACTGTAAGCCATGTCCTGCATCAAAGTTGAAATCTGAACTGCTTTCTGCTAAACAATTGCAAGAGTCTCCCCAGCCAGAGCTTCTTCTCTTTTCTGGTTAATTTTATGTTACTTTTGCAAAATTCTACTTTTCTGGCATCAATGCACTGTAGTTAGTAGCCAGTAAACGAATTTAACCCAAATTGATAACTTTTACTGGCTTTTTTCACAACTACAGTTTTCACAATGGGAGAGCTCTAAAAGATCCGTTGATATGTTACCTGCCAGAATGCTGAATGTTCAGAAAACATTGATGTTCAAAATAGAAAATCCAGTAGCTCAAAATGGCAGAAAGTCAAACTGCTGTAACACGGAAGAATTGAAAAATCACAAAGTGGAAGTGTGTGATTATGCAAGATCATGGTATAGCTGGGTTTGGGGGTTTGTCCATTCCCAACTGTAATGCAATATCAGAATTAGTAAATATACTTAATTAGGGGATGTGGGAGGCACAACCCCTCCCCCCGCAAAAACAAGTATACTCGATATTCCATTCCTCTGTGTTATTACAGTTCAATTTTCTGTCATTACAAACCTCTGGGTCCCTCTATTCTGAACACAGATGTTTTGAATATTTGATGTTAAGACATAGATCCCCTGCTGATCAGTATGCAGACATCTTGGAACTCCCTTGTTTAACGCAACATTAAGGGTGTTTAAAAGACAAAATAATTGTTCCATGCAACTACTAAAAAGAAACAGAAATATTTTGTCATACAAATCTCAGAACAATTCCCATTTTTTTCATGCCCCCCCCCAAAAAAAGGGCATAACTGCCCAAATAAAGTCTGACTGCATAAAGGAGAATGGGTAGGTAGGCTTAGGGGCAGGGAGGGGAAATTCCAAAGATATGCAAACACTTTTCACCTACATGAATTAATAATGGTTAATGTAAATAGAACTTCAGTTTACAAATACTATAACTATGCCTGTGTTACACTTTAAAGGATGGGCAGGTAAACATGCACGATCTTTTGACTCATAATAGCTATTACTTGGTCATCACAGAATCTGTGTCGTGAACTTCAGCAGAACACTCAAATTCCAGGATTAGAAATTCAGCCCATAGAAGCACAGTTTAGTTCCCGTTTTATGCAGCAAAACAATTAGCAAAAAAATCAAGCTTGGATGCAAAAGCTCACACTGCACAATTGTAAGCCTAGTCCTCATGCCGGTGGTAAACTACTCAAATAAAGCAGTGTGTCACTGCAAGCAAGCTAACAAATTCAAAGTAAGGTGCAGATCTTTCAATTGTTCAGATTTTCACAAAATGTCCAGATTTGTGGTCTGTTCCTCATAAAATTTGTGGTTTTCTGGAAAAATCACTGAGGACTGAAATAGCTAAATAATGACATGCATTTGAATTTCAGACTCCATAAACTTCAGAAAATGCATGCCATTGCAAAACCTATTATTCTAGCAACTTTCTAAGTTTATTAGAGCAATATTTAAAATACTTTCCTATTTTTGGGCCTTTGCTACTCCCATTAGATTTTGCTTTTGACCAGATTTTCTTGTGTTAAGAGTTTGAGAGGTATGGCAAGAGGAACTCTGTCTGTGATGCACTTCTGGCATAGAGATCGCACTCCTAAAAAATAACAGAAGCACTAAACAAGAATGCACCCTTTTGCCGCAGCCTGTACTGCACTAAAAGAATGACAAGGCTGAAACAACTTCCCTTTAATATTAAGAACACTTTGCAGAAAAGGTCAGGTATTCCTAGGCAACAGGGCAAATTAAGTTTAACATATAACTGACAAAACTCAACACCGTCTTTTTTTTTTTTTTTGCACAATGGAGTAGATAAGCTGTGCAACCCCCCTCCCAAAATACACAGGCTACACCCCAAGCTTTTCCTCATTTTTGTTCTTTAAAACTGTATACATGTACTACTAATCTGTTATTTCTAACTGTATAATGTGGAGTTTTTGTAATTGTTTTATGTGGAGCTTTTCTCCCGGGCATCCACTGAAAAAGTACAGTTGTGTACACCTACCATAAATGTAGATGTTAGAGTGTCTTCACTGTTGCAGTCATAACTGTAGGGTGCTCCTGCCGGCAGGCAGCCCGAGGTCAGCCAGAATCCCAAAGTCTGGGTCCGGCGTCGGCTGTACAAGCTAGTACCCTGACGTCAGTACGCTTTGGTACATAGCCCTCAGCCGACGCCATCTTCTCCAGCCTTTCTTGCCCTAGATGTCAGAAGTCCCAAACAAAATAAAAATGAATCCAACAAGGAAACACAAATACACCACAAAAAAGGAAAAGGGAGAAAAAAGAGGGGATAGGAGGGAGGGAAACCCCGACTGCAACAGTGACGACACTCGAACATCTACATTTATGGTAGGTGTACACAACTGTACTATGTTCTTCGTGTTTCACTGTTGCAGTCATAACTGTAGGGTGGAATCCCAAAGCAGTGTAAAAGGGGAGGAGGCTTTAGATAGAAGAAGGGGAGGCAAGAATACCCTGCAAGACAGCAGAGGCAAAGCCTGCCCTGGTCTTAGAAAACAGGGGGAGATTGTAGTGCTTGGAAAAAGTATGCACAGAACTCCAAGTGGCAGCTTCCAAGATATCCTTGGTAGGGACTCCTCTGAGGAAAGCTGTAGAAGTGGCAGCTGCTCTAGTAGAATGACTTCTAATAGTACCTGGAAACTGTTTCCCACGATGAGTGTAACAAAATCTGATTCCATAAGCAATCCATTTGGAAAGAGTTTGTTTAGAAATAGGTTTTCCAAGAGAACTGGAGGCAAAAGAAACAAACAATTGATTAGACTTTCTGAACTCTTTAGTCTTGTCCAGGTAAAATCGTAACTGTCTGTGCACATCTAATGAATGCAAAATCCTTTCCCCTTTATTTTGAGGATTTGGAAAGAAAGTAGGAAGGTGAATTGCCTGATTTAAAGCCACTTTCGAAATCACCTTAGGCATGAAAGTAGGATTGGTCCTCAAGGATACTCTGTCCTGATGGAAAATAAGGTATGGTTCCACAGCCATAAGAGCTTGCAACTCTGAGACCCTTCTGGCAGAGGTCAATGCTAATAAAAGAACAGTCTTCCAAGATAAAAACTTAATATCTGAAGATGCAGCAGGCTCAAAAGGAGGCAAAGTAAGTTTTTCTAAAACATAATTAAGATCCCAGGCAGGGACAGGAGGGGTCCTGGGAGGTCGCAAATTTTTAGCCCCTCTCAAGAATTGCTTCACCAAAGGATGAGCAAAAACAGGAGGATCAGAACTGAAATGCGCAGAAATAGCAGAAGCATGAATCTTAATGGAAGAAAAGGAAAGTCCTTTAGATAAAAGTTCCGAAAGGTAAAGCAAAATAGAAGAGAGATCAGGTACCAGAGGATCCGAGCCTCGGTCCTGTATCCAAATACAAAACCTCTTCCATTTAGAGGCATAGGATTTCCTAGTGCTAGGCCGTCTAGCTTCCAGAAGAACATCCAAAACTTGTTTGGGAAGACTAGAGGAAATCAAATTCCTTTGAAGAGCCAAGCTGCCAGGCAAAGGGTCTTGAGATTGGAGTGTAGTAACTGACCCTGATGCTGGGAAAAAAGCGAAGGGTTCAGAGGGAGAATCCAAGGAGGCCCCAAGAGCAGGTGCTTTAAAGTTGGATACCAAAACTGTCGAGGCCAATTTGGAGCAATCAAGATGAGGAACTTGGGCTTGTCCTGTTTTATCTTCAGTAATACCAGAGGTAGTAGAGGAAGAGGAGGGAAGGCATATCCTGAAAGGCTTCTCCAGCTGAAGGACAGGGCATCCACTCTCCAAGCTGTTTTGTGGCAGGACCTGGTGCAAAAGCGAGGCAGCTGATGATTGAGATGGGATGCAAACAGATCTATCTGGCGACATCCCCAAACTGCAGTAATCCTGTTGAATAAGTTGGTGTCTAGCATCCATTCGTGAGGATCTGAAATGTTTCTGCTCAGGCTGTCTGCTAAGAGATTCTGTTTCCCTGGAATGAATTGAGCCTGGAGATGTAGATTCAAATTTAGAGCTGTGTCCCATAAAGCCATAGCTAGTCTGCAAAGGGGGTACGAATGAGAACCCCCCTGCTTGTTGATGTACCACATGACCATGGTTGTCTGTGCGAATTAGCAGAGGCCCTGGTTGCAAAAGGTTCTTGAAGGCTAGAAGGGCATTTTGAACTGCCAACATTTCCTTCAGATTGATGTGCCAGTGAAGATGGTCCTTTGTCCAGGTTCCCTGCTGGCAATTGTCTAGAAAGTGTGCTCCCCAAGCATAATCCGAGGCGTCCGTGGTTAGGATTTGAGTAGGTTGAGGAAGACGAAAAGGCTTTCCTTCGTTTAAAGCGCATACCATGGACCACCAGAGGAACTCCCTTTGAAGGCAGGGGATCAGAGGAATCAGAATATCCAGATCGTGGTAATGCTGTGACCATACACTTTTCAGATACCATTGAAGCTTTCTCATATGAAGCTTTGCGTTTGGAATCAACAGAATGCATGAAGCCATGTAGCCCAGAGCCTGCAGGAATTTCCTTGCAGTGAGCTGAGATAGAGTTGCTAAGGTGCTGAAAGTAGAAGCCAGCTGAGTTTGTTTTTCTGGAGTGAGGAAGGCCCTTTGTAAGGTTGTATTTAAGAGGGCTCCCAAGAATACCATTTGTTGAGAAGGGATCAAATGTGACTTTTTTGTGTTCACTGAGAATCCCAGTAGGAGGAGAAGACGTTGAACAAAGTCCAGATGTTGAAGCAGAAGATCTTTGCTGTCTGCCTGAATAAGGCAGTCGTCCAAATAGGGGTAAATCTGGATCCCCTGAAGTCTGCAGTAAGCCACTACTGGTGCCAGGCACTTGGTAAAGACTCTGGGCGCAGTAGATAAACCAAAGGGCTGTACAGAGAATTGAAAGTGCCTCGAACCTGCCTTGAACCTGAGGAATTTCCTGCGTTCCACCCTGATGGGAATATGTAAGTAGGCTTCCTTTAAGTCCAATGTCACCATCCAGGTGTCCTGAGAGAGCATTGGAATTAGTTGCTGCAGAGTAAGCATCCTGAATTTTGGAATTTCCAAAAAGGTGTTTAACACAGAAAGGTCCAGAATAGGTCTCCATGAGTTTTGTTTTCTGGGAACCAGAAACAGTCTTGAATAAAAACCTTTTCCCATCTCCGAGAGTGGAACAGGCTCTATGGCTCTCATGGCCAGAAGAGCATCCACTTGAGTTAAGGCCTCTGACCATTGATGTTTTGGCAGATCTGGCCAACCGTGAGCCCTTGGCAAAGTGTGAAAGTGGAATTTGTAACCCTTTAAAATCACGTCCAATACCCATCTGTCCTGGGTAATATGAGTCCAATTTCTGTAAAAAAAAGACAGTTTTCCTCCGAGAGGGGCATCCAGGTGAAGGGGTCCTGTAGCCCAACCGAGAGAGTCATTGAGTTTGCTTTCTTTGAGATTGGGATCTGTCTTCTCCCCTTCTAGGTGAAGAAGCAGTCCATTGTCTAGATCTGTAAGAGGCCTGACCTTGACCATGACCTCTGGAGTGCCTATATCTTCCCCTTTGAGGCCTGTCAGACGTGGGAAAGGACCAATTCTTAGAGGGCCAATTCCTGGAAAATCTAGGAGGCTGAACTTGCAAGAAATCTTTTACAGTCTGCATAGACTTTGCCTTTTCTTCCATCTTTTTAATAACTTCCTCAGCCTTGGATCCAAAAAGAACATCATGTTGAACAGGGGCATCTAATAACTTAGCCTTAACCTGTTCAGGTAAACTTTGTTCACGAAGCCAGGCATGTCTCCTGATAACAGTACCAGAGGCTGCAGCCCTGCAAGAAGCATCCAAAGCATCAAAACCACAATGTAAACTATGCTTGTTCACTTGTTCAGTAGCATGCAAGACATCCTGAAGTTCCTTACCCTCTGCACAAGCAGGAAGGGAAGCAAGCTTTTGCTTTAAAACAGACAAAAGAAATTGCTGATACTTAAACATATGAAACTGGCAATTTAAAGCCCTTACAGACAGGGTAGCAGAAGTATATACCTTTTTTTCCCCACCTGTCTAAAGCACGAGAATCCTTCTCAGAGGGAATAGGATTTTTAGAAGTAGCAACCTTAGCAGCCTTAGAGCCCTGAGAAATAGTTTCAGGATCCGCAGAAGGGTTTTTAAACAAAAATAAATGAGAGTCAGGAACCCTATAAAATCTATCAGGCTTAGAAGGAGCAGGAGGCATGGAATCAGGATTCAAATTAGCCTCAGAAAAAGCATCATCTACAATGTCCAAAACAGGAGGGATAGCTAAAGGCCTATGCTGAGGAAGAAGAAGAAATTCCCTAAGCCTCTTCTTGGAAGCAGAATACTCCTGTCCTTCCCAATGAAAATGTTCCCTCATCTCATGCAAGGTTTCCCCAAAAGAGAAATTCTCAGGCAGAGAGGCCGAGGGTAAAGAGTCCTCAGCATCCGAATCCTCATAAGGAGGAAAGGAATAGTCCTGATCTGAGGAAGAAACAGAAGATACAGAAGCCTGGTCAGAGGAATCCAGAGTAACATCCTGTCGAGGCCTTTTCTCAGGAGGGGGGTGAGAACCCCTAATCATTGTAAGCAAATCTTCAGCCATCTTTAATAATTGCTTTTGTGTCCTGGGAGTAGATTCAGAAGCAGCTTGAGCAGGAACTTTAGACTTAACAGGAGTCTTTGTCTTTGCCTTTGAAATAGTGATGTGAGTAGGCCTGAAAACCCCCTCAGAAGCCGGTACCTGCACAGCGGTTCCAGACCCATCTGAAGGAGCGACGTCCGAAGGTCCTGCAGCAGTTAAAATAGTGGGCCTTGATGGCTCCCCATGGGAGTCCGATCGACCATCGGTTCAGAAGTGGCGGACGACAGGGGCTGCAAAAGCGCCTCACTGACGACAGCCGAACCGGATGCTGGCTCCAGCTGCAACGAGTCCTGTTTGGACCTCGGAGGCCTGTCTTTGTCTTTGCGCTTCTTTTGAATTCCGGTAGTGTCCGACGACATTCTATAATTGAAGCGTCTGCCAAAATAATTTAAAGCCCAATCGTACCTGCGCTTGATAGTACGAGAGTTGAACCTGGCACAGAACCGACAACAAGAAACGTCGTGGTCAGGGCCTAAGCAAGGTAGACAGTAAGAGTGGAAATCTTTATGAGGTATTTGTTTCCCACACGTTATACAATTATTAACTTTTTCTGACATCGGAGGAACAAGAAAAAGATTCCCAACGGGTACTTAGCTTTGAGAAGAGAAGTAAGAACTTCGGACCGACAACAACAAAATACGCTGTTCGAAAATCGCCAACCAACGACTTGCGAGCTGCTTTCCACCGCACGGCAAGAAAGACTGGAGAAGATGGCGTCGGCTGAGGGCTATGTACCAAAGCGTACTGACGTCAGGGTACTAGCTTGTACAGCCGACGCCGGACCCAGACTTTGGGATTCTGGCCGACCTCGGGCTGCCTGCCGGCAGGAGCACCCTACAGTTATGACTGCAACAGTGAAACACGAAGAACATCGGAATTTTTCTCCAGTCGGACTTTTCCTGTAAACATATGTAAAATAAATAAATACATAAAATTATCACAACTAGTTTTACATTCTCTACCTTCAGTAAATGAATGTAGTAGGCATTAAAATGCATTTTATGCTGGAGTAAGCCTAAGTGACCCACTTAAGCTGAGATCTGAAATCTATGGTGGCAAAAAATGTATGGATTTTATGAACCTTGCCTCTTCTTTCCAACCTGCCCTGAATCCCAAATGTATCCCTTTATCTGGACAGTGAGTACATAACTTCTTCAAAAAAGGACCCTTTCAGTTACTTGTTGCCACATGCTGTGTAGTAGTAGCAACATCTGTAGCTGGGGCTCAGTAGACCTCACTGCAACTGAATATTTAAGTTAGTCATACATCAAACAGAATGTAACTCAGTGAGGCCTGATTAGAAGCAGGATACCCCTATTGTCAAACAGAGACAGCAGTCTTCAAGCACCCAGTGTTCATTCTCAGTTTTGGTCATCGTTGCTGCTTCCAGCATGTCACAATAGCCTTTTGTTTTTGATTTTGAAAATAATGGAAACTGGGGACAATTATCCCTCAAGAGTGAAATACAAGATCAGATCTGAAAACACAAAGCTGGTTCAAGTGACACACCTTGTAGTCTTTGACTTGGTGGCTGATGCTCTGTTGAGTAACCAAACACAGATCTTGTCTGAAAGGCTCCTGGACAGGGCAACACGATTCCGGCAGTCATCTGCACATGACTGCATTTTTGGATACTTATGTGGACTACTTAGAAATTACTAGTGGGCTCAACTGATGAAGCTCACTCACTAGGTTATTATTAACGCCCAGGGTGAAGACTGCATAGGATGACACACTATGTCTTATCCAGTCCCCACGCTACAAAAGTTGAAAGTTCTGTATTTGACGGCAGTCTCCAACATACATGAAAATATGAAAAGCTACAACTTTTACTTTATTTATAAAGCTTTGTTTCTTACTGAAGTACTGTTTCCAGTCTAAATCTCTTTAAAAAATTTGGCAAACTCTCTCAGTCACATAAAGCTGAAATTAATTTACTACAGCTTTGTGTAATGTACAATTGTGTGAGCAGATGGGAGCTTTTACTAAGCAGCATCTTCAAGAAGCCTAGATATTTATATTCTGTGATAAACAAATGTACTGTCTACTGAATGCACAGACATCTGTTTAGCAGCTGGCAAAGGATCTTATTTTTCTTACAAGAAAGCCTTGTTTCAAATTAATAAATTACTTTCCTTTATTTAAATGTTCTTCACATACCCATTTTAGAAATACTAACAAAGAACTTAAGACTGTACAATACAATGATCAGAAAGTTCTCTTAATAGCAGAGGAGACTGCCACTGCAATCCAGTTAATCTCTGGGCAAAGTGACAGAATGTGTGCATGTGTGACATTACAGTTCTACATCATGACATACTGCAGCATAAATTATTTAGACTAATTTAAAACATGTAACTATATCTCCAGTAAGGCACTTCAAGGTTGTATATTTACAGTTCATAACTTAATGTCTTCTTGTACATTTGATGATAACACTTCCTACAAATACACCATAATGCATGCAGTCACTGACACATAATTACACAGTTTGGCATGCCTTAGTCCAAGCACAGTAAGTTCACAAACCACACGATTAACAGATGAAAAGATAAGACAAATGATTCTTCAGGCAGAAAACAACTTGAGAAGACACTGCAGGTAAACAACGAATGTCAAAATAATCAGCAGCTGAAAATCTGCTTTAAAAGAATTTTGCATTAACTCCAGGTTAATTCTTACAGAAGTTCCTGAGATGTTAATAAGCACAGAAGGTCTAACTTTTACTGCAAGAAGTAGTCTAGACCCTGCAAATAAAGTACATACAGACAGAGAGAAGAGAGGGCTGTAAGAACTGTCATTTCCATCACCCCAAGCAGGGCTCCTGCAAACGTCAACCTCGATTTTCTCTAGCTAAACATGTAGTCTTAAAACACCCTTACCTGGCTTGTGGTCCAGCTTTATATTCAGCTGTTTACATGAATTTAAAGCAATCATAAAGGTATCTGTACACACTACCAATTTTCTAATGTTCTACACCTTAGGTATGTGCTGTTCTGAATTCACAAAGTGGCCCTTCACCAACTGCTTCTATGTCATTATGGTCAAATATTTTATTTGAATTTATTCCACCAAAAGTACATGCGCACAATTAACAAACACATGCAATTAGTTGCAATGGTGTGCTCAAGATGCTCACACGCTAAATAAATACATCAGAATTAAAGAAAAATGGTTTACAGATAACCATAAAAATGATCAAGCAGAAACAGTGTTAAGTGTTCCAAGTCTACGTGCTAGTCAAGTACCAGTTCTAACAAGTTCAGTCAGAATGTACTTATCACCTCCACAAAATTATGCAAAGGATCAAATAGAGTTTAGGTTTGATAATTCTCCAATACAATTTTCTTGACAACATTTAAATTCTGTACCACAATAAGCTTGCAGCCTTCAGCAAAGTGAGCTTTCAGTACAGTCAAAAGTAGTGACTTAAGTTCAAGGATGCACGAAACGACATAAGACAACTACTCTTAGGAATGCGGGGAAAGCATGTTGCAGGTCCTCCATAACCAGGAGCTTACCTGATATGTGGAAATATGGACAGCCTAAGAGGGCTAATTAGTCTGCATCTGCCATCAAAACTGGATTCTGAATGAGGACTTAAAATTTACACAAGATAACCAGGAGTGGCCTTAGGTCAACTGGTGCCCTAGGCAAAAGGGTACCATGGCACACCCCACCACACCACCCAGTGCCCCCATCCTGGTCTACCTACACCAGATAAATACTGGAAAAGTGCCCCTACTAAAGTGGCGCCCTAGGCGACTGCCTAGTTGGCCTATGCCTAAGGCCGGCTATGAAGATAACCAAGCTGAACAATCCATGTAACCTCAAAAAGCAACACATTACTACACAAACTTCCTTTACTTTTTTCCCAAATTTACAAATTGCAATTTGATTTCTGTCACACCCTACATTGACTGCAGTTGCACAGTGTCTACATTTCTGCCATGACCTCACTAAGAAAGGCATGTAACACAAACTACTTTATCAAAGGTTGAATGCTATCAAGTAAATTACTATGCTGACTGACTTCTTCACACTAGCACCTAACTGGATACACTTACTAAAATTAGAGAAAACTGATGTTGCCTGAAGCTGGGCTGATAAAAAAAATCACATCAGGCTTACACAGACTACTGTCTGGATGAAACAGCACCTGCAATACTTGTATAATACTGTCCACAAAAAACACACAATTATACATTATAACGGTTTCTTCTTCCTGTGTCCTAACAGCTCCAGGCACAACTCTGGCAGTTATTACTACCCCTGAGGCAGAATACAGAAACTAACAATGGATGATTGCTGCTCCAGCCTGGAGTCCTATGAGGACTTAAAATAACATACATGTAAAATAATGCATCAGTCAAGAACATACTTTATTTGAAAACCATCATTTACACAGTTCAAACTCATTAAATATAATGTGGCAAAATCATAAAGCTGCTGCATCCTGCTCTCTGTGATCATCTTTCATTCTCCACTCCTTTGCCAAAAATGTAACTGTGTTCTTGGTAAAAGTTACATATATTAAATAAAATTAATGTTCAGCAAACCAGACAAATATTGCAAGAGATAAATTCTCCACTTCACCACACTAACTTAAAGGTTAAAAAAGTACCTAGTTTTGTGTAAACACAACAGTTTGGAACACTGCAGTGCAACAGTCACCAAGAAATTGTATAAAATGATATTCTTACAATCCCAAAGATTTATCAGTTTGTTCTGCCAAAACAGTTTTAAACTTGGTCTTTTTAACTGAAAGCCAGAACATTCTCAGATAAACAGACTGAAAGCCACTGAATGTCCTTGTCCATAAAGATGGTGTGACCATTACTCAAACCACACAGCACAGTATGTGTTTCAGTTAGTACTAAAGGGGATGCTACTTTGGGAGAAGGTGTTATGGATACTGGAATGTATGCAAAGCAGACGAATAAAATAACTGAAAACAGCTGCTAAGCCTGGAAATAATGAAAACTATTATGGTAAAGGCAAAAAAAAAAAAGAAAGTAACCCATATACCATATACAGTTAAGCATCAAATGATTTAGTTGGCACATGGGAGCAGTTCAGAAACAGATTTGGGTCCCTGGATGGTGAAGAAATAATGTTCTGAGGGTAGCGCTAATCCTTGTGTTTAGCTGAAGAGATTTAATTAGAAAAGTTATTTAAACAACTGAAACCAGAAATAAACTATTACAAGATAACTGCACATTTAATGATGTCAAGCAAACCATTCCAGTTACCTTGCTAGTGAAATGTTGAGATCTAAATGATTTAATGTTATGTGTTAACACACCTTTAAATGTGTAATCTCTGCCAAATCATGAGGCTTAAACAAAAAATGTATTTATCATGAAAAACTCTATAAACATTTAGTAAAGCACACTACATTTTTTTTCTATAACTTACTGAAAATAAGCCTTAGGTATGTAAAATTATTCTGCTGTACCAAACCCTATATACAAGATAATTTGCTATCAAGTCTTTTCTGAATATACTTTTATTTCTGTCCTATTTTTCCCCACTGCAACATTCCTAGATGTGCATCACTGCAGGATGTACTATGCCTCTCCAAAGACTTTTGGACTGACTTACATTCAGCCAGAAAAAGCAGAAAAAGTGTAAAGAATGTCATGCTGTGGCTGGATGTTTTGGAGGTTGCACCCTGGATGTGATGGTTATATAGGCATAAGTGAGTAATGTAATGGTTGTGGGAGGTTGTGAGGAAAGTACTCCACCTTTGCAGTGAGGTTTACACCCCAATCCTCCACTTCTTATCAGCTAATGCCACTTTGGCTTGGCTTGTTCTACCAGTCCACAGTAGGAAAGAAGAATCAGGCATGTCAAGAGTGCATAGGCTCATGTCCCATTGTGACAATCCTCCACCTCTGAGACAGTAATTAAGGAGTCTCAATCCTTACCACTGGCAGCAGTGGGGGACATTTACTGAGAGGATAACAGGTACAAACACAGTATCTCCAGATGCAGCTCTCTACATCAAACAGTTTCCCTTAAGAGCACATGGGGAGCAGTCAGTCCGGGGCTAGTTTTTTCCTCTTTCTCCAGATCTCCAATAAGACTCTCCACTGGCACAGCTACAGAGTTCAGAACTCAGCTGAATGTCCAAGCCAAGACCTCTAGAACCCTCTCTCTCCAACCAGTGCTTCATGTCCCTGCTCAAGTAGCTGACACACTCTTGGAGATTTGATTTTCACACATCTATGAAAGGCTGGCACGGGTTTACTATCTATGTCCCCTTCTGCCCAGACTATAGGGTAGTTCCCACCATCACCAGACACTCTTGCCAACTACCTTAAGACCCATACAAGGGTACCCAATATACTGAGTGAAATTAATATTAATACAGATGGTAGTTTGATCAAGAGCAAGGCTATTAGGAGTGGCCCATACAGTGTCACCAAATAAATATGCAAATACTCTCAAAACTTAAATATCTCTACAAAGATCAGCCACAATGAAAGTTTTAAATATCTGGCTGCATTGAAACCTGTGAGATAGCATATTTTTGGCCTAGCCTGTAAAGTGATCTAATTTCAGATATATTTTAAAGATTGCTGGATTATGGTTAACCTTCCAGTTTCATCTGTTAAAACATATACATTTAAACAGTTACAATAGTGCATGTACATTTCTGTTCTTTCCAGTAGGGCACACTGTGGATACACTTCAAACACAAGCACAAACATCTGTACAAATCAGTTTGATATAAACATGACATACATTTCTAATACATTCCTCACACAAGTATCTTGTATAAATCATTCTGATATTCACAAATGACCTACAATTATTTACAAAATTCCAGCTAGCTGTGCTGGCAGTATCGCCTACTGTCATACCCATCACTCCCCTCCCCTCCCCCACCTTTTATCATCAACTCCTGCGGTGCCTGTGCAGTTAAACCCAGTTCATCTGGCCCATAGTCAGGGCTTTATCACTCTATGCCACAAGACTGACTACTACCTTGTGATATGATACAGAGGAGATCACAAAGAGCACAATATCCTGGGTAGTACTTCGCCACAGTAGTGTAACCTAGGAGAACAACTCCATGTCTACATTAAAAGAAGAAAATGAAGCAATCTGCCTATTAAAAGAAGAAAATGAAGCAATCTACCTAGTACATTAGGGTTAATGCATTAAAAAGCATGAATTAAGTATGAACTAACATACCCAGAATACAACATTTTTTAAGTTGTCCTACCCATACTCTTGATATGTCTCTTCCATGCTGTAGACAGGGATCACCATATTGTCATTTACTGTCCAAGGTAATAATAGCTCTAAGTACCCTAACATCTTAAACATGTCATGGGTATTATTAAAAGAAGTAGCCATTTTATGTCATCTACATATTTAGCATACCAAATATGCTGCTCTGTTAAGTTCACATCTAACAAATACATGGCAACTATTGTGGAACACTACAATCTGATGTTATGTCACACAGTACGCAACCCAACCAATACAATCACGAGTATAACAGTATAACCATAGCAGCTGTATCCAAAGAATAAAAAAAAATCAATTTAACACAAGATTATTTTTACAAAATGACAAACAGTCTCAGTGGTGTACCTCAAAGTCTCACAAACCCAGTATGTCAATATACTGGGTCCAAAAACAAAGGAGGAAACTTCTCATTGTGAAAGATATACAATTCCTTAGAGTTTGGGCACCTAATAAAAAACATACTGCGAATTTCGAAATTAATAACAGATGGTAGAAATACTTTCTTTAAAAACTTTCCCAAAATATAAATCCACTAACGTAAGTAGGGAATCGCAAGCTGGTTCAACTCGAAACTTTTTTTTTAATTAAAAACACACAAGCAATCCAAATAAAAGCTGAAAAAACACAATACAGTGTAGAAAATCATCATTCCATTTATATAACTGTTTAAAAACACAGGAGTGGCTTACTAGAATAGCTTATATTAAGGCAATATTCCTCCTCTCTTGTCAGCCTTAAGTATGTGCCTAGACTTATCACATGCCCCAGTGAAGTTAATGCTTTTCTCTCTTCACATGTGATGTTAAAGTAATTTTCATTGGTGGTTTCTGTAGCACTTTTCTAATGTCTACTTCACATTTTACTTCGAATGCAGCTAGCGTTTGGTGCAAGGGGTGGGGGCAAAAGTTGCATACGGACATATACTATGGACTTTTATAGTATATAAAGAATCTTATCAAGGAGAACTGGGCCATAATAACAGAAAGCCCTTATCCTGTACACATTTTGGGTGAAGCCCCAACTTTTGTATTTAGGAAGGTTAGAAATATTAGGAGCTTTGTAGAAGGAAAACTTAAACCACAGGAAAGAAACATGACAAAATGTGAAACCATTCATTTTACACCTACATTCAAGAGGGAGACTCTTTACTGCCCATATTTAAAGAAACTTATTAAGACTACTGCAGGGAGAGACTACAGCTCTACACAAGTTTTTTTCACAGGGCTAGTTGTAATGGATGTGATGCATTTTATGTGGGACAGACTGCTAATAAACTGAAACAAAAGATTTTGAGTCATCTGCCTGAGATCCAGTCTAAATATAGAAACAAGGCCCTGGCCAGACACCTTTAACTCCACAGAAGATACTCTGGGTTTAAATTTCAAATACTTGATCACACACATGTCACTGAGCTTGGAGACATCACAAATATCCAATCCTCTCTCTCCTTTTTCCCTCCAAATTTCTCCAGACTCCCCCCACTACCACACCTACTAGTCTACACTCACTATCTATATACCCACTATTACTATTCATCCTGCTATTGTCCCACCTAGACAATCCCTCTCCTAACCGCCTCTTCCAAACTTACTCTACAATGCAAACACAAAATTCACATTGTTCAATCTTATCATTTCTCTCCTTACTCCTCTTTCCACTAGCACATCTTACTGCCCTGAACCCAAACTCCTTCTCACATCATTATTCCACCACTTCCACCTCTCTACCTTCACACCAATCAAGCTATTCCCTACAAAACTCCAAAGCTTTATGTAATACACCCTCTCATCCAGTACAAACCAAAACTCTTACTTCTCGCCAACAGCTTCCTCATAACCCCAACATGCTACACCACCAAATCCTTTAAACAGTCTAACCCCAAAACCCCCATAAAGAAAGAGCCTTTGTCTTACTTATTCATCTTCACTACTCTCCCTCTATCAGTAGACATACATCCAAACCCGGCCCCCACCACCAATATGTCCTCACCATCTCATGGAACTAACTCACACAAATCCTTTCTCATGGTAACCATAAATATCCAAAGTATTCGCAACAAAATCCTCAATTTCCATGCTTGGTTAGCCCACAACCAATCTGACATTAACTGCCATCACTGAGACATGCTTAAAACTATACAGTGACGACTCCAAATTTCTTCCACCAAGCTTTCAGACTATTAAATCCAACAGACCTAATAAAAAGGAGGCGGAGTTGCACTAGTCTTTCATAACTCACTAAACATCGTGCCACAATTCGTGAATGCAGAAATTACCATTAGTCTCCTAAAAATTAATAACAAAAATCTTTGTATCATAGCTCTATACATACCCCCTGGAAACAATATCCCCATAGTAAAAGAAATTTTAGCCTGGACCTCTTCCAACATTAAAAATGAAATAGTTATCCTAGACGACATAAATATTAACTGGACTAACCTCAACTCTAATATTAACCTATTCAACTATACCAAATTCATAAATGCCTCTACCAGACCTAACAAGGATAACACCTCTGCATCCACCCTTGACTGGATTCTAGTCTCCCACGCCAATAAAATAGCTAATGCAGGCACCCTTCCAAATACTCTGAGTGACCACCTACCCACCTATATCCATTGTGCCCCCTTAGCCCTCCAAAATCAGCACCTGTACAAACAAACAAGAAACCTAACTTTAACTCCTTAGACTTTTCTAACATTCTCAGAAACATTAACTGGCATATATTAAAAACTCTCCCACTAGACAAAGCAATAGATTACTTCAACACTACATTCCTGGACGTTCTAAATAGTCTTGCTCCACTCCACATGAAATGGGTCAAAACTAACTATGCTCCTTGGTTAACCAAATCCACCAAAAATCTGATGTACCTTGGAGACAAAACATGGAAACACTATCAAGCTAACAAAAACCAGGACACCCTGACTCGCTTTAAACAGCTCAGTAATGAGGTCAAAAAAATGGTGTGGAAAGACAAAAAAGACCACTACACAAAACTTCAGACTAGCCACAAACAAAATCCCCCAAAATTCTGGAACTCCATTTCCTCTCTACTGAATCCCGATACAAAAGCCAGTCCTTGTTCTCACCCTGACAAACCTACTCATGAAATTGCATCCCTCTTTAACGCTTTCTTTGTAAACTCAATAGCCAACATTACTGCAACATTCTCTCATAGCAATATAAACAAAAATTACACTGCTTCACCAGAAATGTCCTCTACTTCCCCTCACTCCACCCCAATTTCACCATCTATCCCACTTCTACCACAACTATTAAAAGGCTATTCCTTAAGCTCAAACCCTACTCTAACTCCCCTAACAATTTACCCCCATCATTTCTAAAGACTGTAGCAGAAGCCATTGTTTTCCCTATAAGCATCTTAATCAATAGGTCCATCCAAGAATCCTACGTGCCCATGTTATGGAAAAAAGCCTTTAATCTCCCTCTACACAAAGGAGGCAAAAACTGATATCTCCAACTTCCGACCTATTGCTATCCTCTCCCCTATCTCTTAAGATCTTAAAAAAGTGCATTCACCTTCAACTAATACGTCGTCTACTTCAGACCCATCTACCGTCTCCTACACAACATGGTTTCAGTCCCGGCAACAGTACTACAAATGCTCTAATTTCTTTCCTGGATACTATTAACAGAGCCCATGATAATGGCAAAATATTATCTACTATCTTCTTAGATCTCTGAAAAGCATTTGACACTATTTCCCACCCTCTGCTTCTGTCACAACTCTCCTATTTGGGACTAACTCCACTCTTAACTGGTTTTCTAGCGATCTAAAAGACAGACAACAGGCTGTCAAATGGCAGAACTCAAGCTCCTCCTTTCTTCACACCTCTACTGGAGTGCCCTAAGGCTCCATACTCGGTTCCCTCCTATTCGATATTTTCATTAACAACTTCCACTCATCTGTGATCAATGGGGCCCTTATCCAATATGCACACAACTCTACTATCATCTGCACAGCAGACTATCTCTGAATTCCAACTTAAAACCCAAGCTGCCTTTACCACCATGGAGTTCTGGATGCCTAATAACCACCTAGCCATCAACCCCAACAAATCCATGATCATGACTTTTACCCCCAGAAAGTATACCCTGTTGGACAAAGCCAGGTTCAATATCTTCTCCCAATCCAAAGCCCAAATAGAAACTGTCAGCCAAACAAAACTTCCGGGAGTAACCATAGATGAACAGCTACAATATGATATTCATCTGCAACAAAACAAAAACATCAAAAACTCTTGACTGCTCTATAGGCACAACCAATTCCTTAGCCCCTCCTCTAAACAAACATCTGCCTCTACTTACCTACCTACTTCCTTCCCTAATGTATGGTGCCCCTCTACTCACCAACCTCCAAACCACTCTAAAAGCTAAGCTCGAGACTTGTTATAATAAAATTGCTAAATTTGCCACAAACTCCAGAAACCACTCCCCATCACTGCACTGCTCTCCTCTGACTAAAATGGCTCGAACTTCCGAACTACCTCAAGTATTTGCAAATAATTACTTCTCACAAGCTTATCTATAAACCTTCTGACTGTCCTGTCCTTAGTTCTATCTTCACTTTCTACCACTCAAACAGGTCCCTTAGATCTGAGAATCAACAACTTCTTCAGGTTCACAAACCTAACCTGCCACCAGGCAAACTTTTCTCCTACTCCTTAGCCAAGAACTGGAAAGCTTTCACATTAGCTATCAGAACAATCCAAAGTCCTGCCCACTTCAAAATGTCTCTCCACACTTACTTATCTTCCACCTGGAACTGTTCCTGTACTCAGCCCCCTGTAAAAATAACTCTCTCTTAGGACACACTCTCCCCTACTGTCTACACCGTGTTTTTTTTTTTTTTTTAATCTATACATGTTATATGCAAAACCACTGCACTGCTAATAGTCCACACAATCTCTGAAGTCCAACTACTGTTAAAAAGCTATACTCATTGTACAAAATTGGATATAATTTAATTTGTTCTGAATGTGATTACAACTCTGTTATTACAACAATTTGTCAATCAACACTATACTACCTACGTATGTAACTTTATGCCGAATTGTACTTTTTATTGTACTGAGGAGCTTTTCTCACCAGGCCTCCACTGAAAATGGCCTCTGCAAGGCCCACTGGACTCTCCTGGTTAACAAACTACAAATAAATAAATAAAATAAATAAATACTTTAGAAAAACAATAACTTATGTGGCAACTAAGGCTGAACTCTTTTAGAAAGCCTGGACTAAACTATTATTGCTCACTGAAAAGTATTCTAGAGCTAAGACAGTTGCCTCATTGTTTACAAGACGGATGGTGTGAATTCTATTTGCAATTATTAACAATTTTACTAAGTACTAACTTTGTAAATTTTTTTTTGTTGAACCAAAAACAAACAAAACAAAAATAAATAAAACAGCAGAGCTAAATTACGTATAGCACATACATGATTTTTGTGACAGTTTAGCCTTTTCAGTGACTGAGCTTAACTAGACACATTTTGAGTATTAAGGCTAGATATACTACATGTTTATATTGGCTCCAACAGTACAATATTCATACATTTTAAACAGGGTCCTGTTTACACATTTTTTTCTAGGATTTTCAGACCTCAGCAAATACTAGTGCTGTAAGCATGAGCAACTTTTTTCCGCTAGATTTTTCATATATATATGTATTTTATGTTAAAATGCTTTAATAGCTTTATCATTTGAGATGAAGAGACTTATGTACTTACAGATACTCTCAAGAGTGTGATGAGTCTTTATTTAGGATTTTTCTGTACTACATGTTCTTAAATACTATGTAATGCTTTAACCCAACAAAATGTAATATCATGTATTGTTATTTAATGATCAATTTTTAGTTGCTTTTCCCACTTGATACACAAACCTGAATAAGCTCTAATAGACAAAAGCAATCCATGTTAAAAATGTTTTTGAATATTGGTAAAAAAAAAGATCTCTATGGAATTTTGAAGACTTATGTTAACTTTTTTTTGATACTAAAATGAAATGCTTTCATGAAGATTTAGCAATTATTGTGCAATGTTGTTGCAATCTTGGAATCACAGAGCCTGGAGTAGGGCAGCACTGTGTCGAATATCACACTGGTGTATGAGGGAAGGGGTATTTAGCAAGTAAATATACTGTCTTACAACACAGCTACCCTAACAAGCCTTTCCCATGGTTTTAAACAGGTATATAAATGATATGCTGAATTTCCACCCTTTATTCTCTTTTACAACTACTATATAGATCGCTTGTTTGTTTTTAATACAGAAGATCTGACTTGGATCAGTTTGTGCTGCTCTTTCACTAGTGGATTTGTACTTTGAGGAAGTTTTTAAGGAAAGCATTTCTATCACCTATTATTAGCTTGGATATTTACAGTATGTTTCCACACAGAAAACTTTACTCATTTATTTTTACAAAGTGATAAAAAGGTCAGTCTACGCAATCTAAGTAGATTACTATCAAAAGAAAGACCAATATTGTACGCCTGAAAGGAGAGCTTCAAAAAATAAGCCAAGCATGTAAAACAAATTAACACTCTTTTACAAAATTAAGTTGCTAGAATATCACTTAGTCCAGAACAGTCAGAATTTCAAGTTCAGTACATTCAGTGTGTTATTCCACTAGCCGCCATAACGGATGGTTAGAGAAGCAACAGGGATGGCTGCTGACAACTCTAGGACAATGTAAACTGCAAAGCATTTTCACATATTTCACATACAAGTATTCAGGACTTTGTGCAAATGTTATGAAGATGGAAGATGTGCCCTCGTTGCATCTGCTGTAACTGCAGCTCCAGAAACTCACTAATTATGGACAAAATTAGAAAAGATGATTAACAATAATTTTCATTGGTTCTGGCTCAGTTTAATGAACCACATTTCCAGAGTCCTGTCTCTGCTAGATGTATTTGTTATTTGTATTGCTGCTACTACATTTATTTTCCAAGAAACAGCAAACAAAAACATTTACTTGAATGACAAGAGCTCTTTAAAAAACACCGACATAGAAAAACGACTCTTGAGGAACATCTTTTAACAGTGGCACACAAGACTTTGCCTCATTAGTCAGCAAGCTTCTGTGATTTGATAGATTGTTAAGGTACTACCTTAACAGCAAAGCATGCAAATAACCAGCGCACAAGACACACACTAAACTCCCAACTCTGTTTGCCCCTCCAGTGCACCCAAAAGCTCTAAGTGACAAACACAAGCTACCACTACATTTCCAACAGACAGTGTGAAATGGCTACTGCAATTTTGTAGCCTCGTCCACCAAATGAAAGTGAACACAATGCTGCAATTTAAGACCTTTAGAGGTGTGCTAGCTTAACTTACAGCAACAACAACTTCATCCATGGCACACCCATCAGCAAGGACATACAGAGAGCAGCATTAGGTATACGGAACAAATGAGCAAATCCAGAAAGATAACAGCAGAGTTCTTCAATTTGTATAAAATAAATAAAAATTTGGATGAAAGTCCTTTTCCTCATTCACTCTCAACTTTTACTTAATGCTTTATCTCAAACACGAAGCAATTCAAAAAACAAATTAAATTTAAACAAGTAAAGGAAAGGAAACCTGGGAAAACCAGCTGAAGTATACACTGAATAAAACATTTTCAATGTACAAATGAAGTAAAGACAACTAAGATACTATTTTAACTGATGGAACTATTAGAATAATAACAGTAATAAGCAAACCATTCATACAAATTCAGTATCTCAAACATTTGCAACAAAACACCTAAACACTTAAAAAAAAAAAAAAAAAGTACTCATACAATGCAGCACCTAATACAGTATGCCTTCGACATCAAATTCTAATTAAAGAATAATCATCCAAATGAAAGGGAAAAAACAGATTAGAAATTCATAGACAGCCAGAAGATGCCATTTTGAACCTCTATCTATATTAACAAGATGCAAACTTAGCATCACAGGAGGAATAAGCAAGCAATGTAAACTTGGTAACATAAAACTCATCTCAACAAGCTCAAATTATTCTAGAAACAGAGTCCTTAAACACCGGTAAAGTTTTGTTTTGAAAATCAAAAAGAAGCCTTAAATGAAATCCAGTCTAAATAACTGCTTTAATTTTCAGCAATTCTTATTCTAACCAGTAACTTTTAACAGTGAAAAGGACACGTAAACAAACTGGCTAGTTACTTGCAGACTACAGAAAATTAGAGTAGAGTTTACATTTAAAGCCATTGTTACAAGTTGCTTATGGGCTCTAAATACAATCAGAACATTTACAAGTAAAATCAGAGATATTTATAACAGAGGACAATGATCCAGTCACCGATCATAGCCTGTTTATTATGTGTTTGAGACCTCAATACCAAGAACTTTTGGCATTCATGACAAGAGCACATGGTTTAGACTATCAAAGACTCGATCATAATTCTTTGCAGTGCATGCTGCTTTATCTACTACATGTAGCACTAATTACATTTTAAAAAAATGGTATATGTATTTGCCGGCTTTCAAAGCTGTAAAACACTTAGCAAGTGCTATGAGAAAGGCACTGCAATACAGTTCTTTACATTTACACTCATCTTGATATGCCTCTAAACTGTCCAGATTTCACAGAATGTCCAGATTTTTGCTTCATTTGTTAGGTCTATTCCTCAAAGTCCATGGTTTTTCAGACAAATCACAGAGGATTTAAGTCACTGAATACTGACAATACATTTCTGAGTTTCAGAGTTTGTATCTTTCATAGAAAATGCAGGCGAACACGCATCCTGTTTGCTATTCTGTTTTCACAGTTTGTAAGAAGAGGGGACACCTTTTAAGTATGGACAGCAGGCAAAACTGAATCTTTTATTCTGCTACTGCCATTTGCTGGTTAACAGTGGCAGATTTTACCGCCTAGTGTAAGACCCAATCTTAACAACTTAAGCAGGAGTGCTTAACATTTATTAAATTCGGGTCTTGAGCCACTCAAGCCCTAAACTGATTATTTCTGATTGGAAAAACTCAGGGCACTATAATATTATTAAACACACTATCCAGAATAATGATTTGGAAGTCTAAGTCCAGCCATTTCAATACTGAGCTTAATAATTCACGTAAACTATAATGCACAACTATAATTTTTGATAACAAGAAATCAAAGAGGGTGAAAGACACCAGATTTAGGTAGAGCTTTGCTTGCATTATTATTAAACAAACACAGGACATGTGTTGTGCTTCTGTATCATGTTTATGTTTAAATAAAACAACCACTGCTTTTCATGTCTAATTGAGAGGCATTTAATATCCTCTAGTACTCTAACCCAGGAAGATAGGACTTCAGTTTAACACATTAAATGACAAAGCATAATACAATCTATCTCCTACAATACAGTGCTGTGAATCCAAACAGAGAAATGATGCAGTTAAAATGTACAACACTGCACATCTTTGTTGGCTTTCTGGTTTGTTTTGAATATATCACTTTTCAGTAATAAACACTTAAAAAAAAAAAAACAGTTTGCTGGGGGCCAGGAAGCTGAAAGTGGTTTATGGGAACTCTGTCACCTACAGTCAGGCAACATGGTAACTCTGACAAGAATCTGTGAAAAGTTTGTACCAATGTTACAGCAAGGAAGAAATGTTAGTTAGGCAAAGCAGAATAGACAAATACATTTTTGCAAGAAAGGACAGCTGTAAGATTCTTCCCTAAAACCAAAAGCATTTAAGTCATGTACAGAGACACACAAATATTCCTTTCAAGTTCTTACCTACCTTGTAAACAAAACTTGGTTGATCACCCACCATCTTAAACACCTCAGCACTGATTATAAAAATACATCAATTTTTCTTCACTATCTTTTTGATTCGACCTTTGTCTCTACTCCAGTCTAAAATCAGGAATCTGACAGGATCTTTTCTCTCAGACTCCTCAGTATTCAAACTATTGTCATGGTCACCTCCTTCTCTTTTTTCCTTGCTCAATAAGATAAAACACCTCACAAATCAGAGACAGATAGAGAAATTAGGGAGTAGAAGTATGAACAAACAAGACCCCCCACCCCTCCAGTAATTTTTATAACAACCCCTCAGGAGAGAAAAGTTCAAGAGAAGGGAAAAAAGAGGAATAAGCCACAAGGACAAGAGTTACTGTTAACAGAAAGTATACATTCTGCTTATGGTGCAAAATGATTAAATCTTAGAAGTTTTATGATTTTCAATTACAGTCACTTCACTATTAATGTTTGTTTGTGTTTTTCGGCTTTTTCCCTGTTAGGGGTCGCCACAGTGGAACTCCGGTCCGCTAATGATTGGCAGCAGAGTTTTACGTGCTGGCTTGCCGGGCCTAACGCACAACCTTCAATGAAGGAATGCCCGTTCACGCATGTCGCCACACAGAAGACGCTTTGAGAATCAAACGGGCAACGTCTAACTGTGAGGCGACTACGCTACCATAAAAATGATATTTCTTTATTTGAAAATGGGTTTAACTTTGTCCAACAAAGAAAATTAGATATACAATATAGAATATATCTGACTTAATGGTTGAATTAAGACTATATACTAAAACTGATTTTTGTCATTAATTTTAAGGTTATAGTTGAACAACCTTTGGTAAGTGATTACAAGTTCAAGAAAGAGAAATCTGTTTAATCCAACAATGAACAACACAGAAGCAATTTGTGAAAAGGCTTTTGAAAAGGGTTTCTACCACAATGCAACCAGCAACACCCTAAGTTATTTAACTTGAAAAAAGTGACTCGACTCTACTATCTACACTAACTATGGATGCTTCTGTAAGATTAAGGAAACCTGCCGAGGGAGGGGGATGGCATTGATACACTAGATTAGTAAGATATTTGACATGCTACAACACATGATGAAATATTCCGAGGTATCTAAGAACAAAATCAATATAGCTCACAGGCCTCCTTGGCCCTCTTCAAGAGGAACCTTGACGATCGGATGGGAGATGGGAAAAGTACAGTTTTGTACCTACCATAAATGTAGATGTTCGAGGATCCACATTGCTGCAGTCCTAACTATTGGGTAGTCCGCTGTCCAGTCGGCCCGAATACCAAAGTATAAGGCTGACGTCGGTCAGGGCGCATTAGACTGACGTCAGTACGTCAGGGTACTAATGCGCATGACCGAAGCCATATCCTCAGTCTTTTCTTGCCCCAGATGTCAGAAGACCCTAAAAAGACAAGGCCCAATATACCTGCACCAAAAATATGTACAATATATACAAAAATATCAGCATAAAACCTCACCTACACAACCACCCCTAAACACAGAGGGGAAGGAGGGAGGGTAAATTGGACTGCAGCAATGTGGATCCTCGAACATCTACATTTATGGTAGGTACAAAACTGTACTATGTTCTTCGTTCCACATTGCTGCAGTCCTAACTATTGGATAGAATCCCAAAGCAGAGGTAAGGGAGGCTGGCAAATTATAAAGAAGCAGGAGCTGACAACATGCCTTGCAAAATAGCTGTGGCAAAACCAGCCCTGGACTTAGAGTAGAGAGGAAGGTGATAATGCTTAGAGAAAGTATGCACTGAACACCAAGTAGCTGCCTCCAAAATATCCTTGGTTGCCACCCCCCTTAGAAATGCTGTTGAAGTGGCAGTAGCCCTAGTGGAATGAGGCCTAATCCCAGCTGGAATCTCCTTGCCATGATGGGAATAACAAAATGCAATGCAAAACCCAATCCACCTAGAAATAGTTTGTTTTGACACAGGCTTGCCCTGCGAACTCAAAGCAAAAGAAACAAACAACTGCTGAGACTGCCTAAAATCCTTAGTCCTGCTCAAATAATAACGCAATTGCCTGTGCACATCTAAAGTGTGCAAAATCTTTTCCCCTTTATTTTGGGGGTCTGCATAAAAAGTAGGCAAATGAATAGTTTGGTTTAAAGCCACACTAGAAACCACCTTAGGCATAAAAGAAGGATTAGTACGTAATGATACCCTATCCTTATGGAAAATCAAAAGGGCTCTACTGCCATAAGGGCCTGCAACTCAGACACCCTTCTTGCAGAAGTAATAGCCAACAGAAAAGCAGTCTTCCATGACAAGTATTTCAATTCAGCAGTAGCTGCAGGCTCAAAAGGTTGTAGAGTAAGTTTTTCCAACACAAAATTGAGATCCCAAGCAGGAGTAGGAGCTCTACGTGGGGGTCTTATATTCTTTGCCCCCCTAAGAAACTGCTTGAACAAAGGATGCGAAAACAATGGTGGGTCACAATCATAGTGAGCTGAAATTGCTGCAGCATGAATCTTAATGGAAGAGAAGGACAAACCTTTGTCCAATAACTCAGTAAGATATTGAAGAGCCACACTCAAATTAGGCTCAGAAATCTCCAAATTCTTTGCTGTACTCCAAAATAAAAATCTCTTCCATTTTTCATACACTTTCCTTGTACTAGGTCTTCTAGCTTCCATAATCACATTTAAAACTTGTTGAGGAAGTTGAGACCTGCTGTCTTTCAAAACAGAATATGCCAGGCTGTTAGATGAAGAGATTGAAGCTTGACATTGAGCAGATGACCGTCCCTCTGAGACAATAGGTGTGGAATCAAGGGTAAAGGCCATGGAGGCTTCCTTACCAGACTCCTCAGTAATGGGTACCAGTGCTGCCGAGGCCAATCTGGAGCTATTAAAATCATCCTTGGCTTGTCTTGTCTGACCTTTAAGAGCACCTTTGGAAGAAGAGGTAGAGGTGGAAAGGCATACACATGAAGATTTTTCCAACTGAAAGACAGAGCATCCACTTTCCAAGCTGTGTGATGAAACCCCTTTGTGCAAAACTGTGGCAGCTGGTGGTTTAGTGGAGAAGCGAACAGATCTATGTCTGGAGTTCCCCAGGACACTGTCAATTTCTGAAATACATGAAGATCCAGTTTCCACTCGTGGGGATCCATGATTTGTCTGCTTAACACATCCGCTAAGGAGTTCTGTGCTCCCGGCAGAAACCTTGCCTGAAGAGTTAGTTGCAAGCTGAGCGCAGTCTCCCATAAAATCATTGCTTGCCTGCATAGAGGATAAGAATGTGTTCCCCCTTGTTTGTTGATGTACCACATGACAGTCGTGTTGTCTGTTAGAATCAACACCTGCCCTGGAAGAAGTAACTCCTTGAAAGCCATTAATGCAAACTGGACTGCTAACATCTCCTTCATGTTGATATGTAGATGCTGTAGTCTGGCAGGCCACTTGTCTTGTATCCACTTTCCATTTAGATGAGCTCCCCAAGCAATGTCCGAGGCATCTGTCGTTAAAATCTGACTCGCCTCTGGCCGGGTCACAGAGAGTCCCTTGTTTAGGTGACATTCCTGAGTCCACCACAAAAATTCTTTTTGAAGGCAAGGTATAATTTGAATGACAGTGTCCAAATCCTGGCAGTGCTGTGTCCATACATTTTTGAGATACCATTGTAGCTTCCTCATATGCAGTTTGGCATTGGGAAGCACCAGAATACAAGATGCCATGAACCCTAATGCTTGAAGGACTGTCCTTGCAGTCAGCACGGACTGCTTCTGCATCGGACCATGCGGCAAAAAAGACTGAGGATATGGCGTCGGTCATGCGCATTAGTACCCTGACGTACTGACGTCAGTCTAATGCGCCCTGACCGACGTCAGCCTTATACTTTGGTATTCGGGCCGACTGGACAGCGGACTACCCAATAGTTAGGACTGCAGCAATGTGGAACGAAGAACATTGGGAAATTCACCCCAGGGATCACGTCAGTTGCTCTGCCAAATAGGGGTCCAGGGAAGTAAATATGGTGGGAAGAAATATCCGGGGAATTATTTGGCTAGGCTTGTATAGGCCCTAGAGCCGATAGCCTAGTACCAACCTATGAACAGGAAACTTGATATACATTTGGATGATGCTTTAACTCAAGGTTTAATTGCACCTGATTAGTATAAGTTTTTGCTCAATAAACCCCCTATGATACCAGCTTTGTTTGATATATCTTAGGTACACAAGAACATTGCTGATTCACCCTCCACACTATAGGTTAATAGCGTCAACTCAGGTGCTAAAACTCACCCACTAGCTGTCTTTACTGATGGAATGCTAAAGGGTATATACTTCCTGATCACAAACACATTTTAAAATATTCATGGGATTTTTTAGTGGAAAACTATCCGGGAACATGATAAAGAAAATATTAATCTCCTTACAATAGATGTGATCGACATTTTCTCTAGCATACCCATGAGATGGGTTTAGAATTCTTCGATATTGCCTTGAAGTTTAAAAGCATGGGCAGTAAAGAAATCAGGCTTCTGAATGAACTGGTGGAACATATCTTGTATAGCAACTTTATTTACTTTTAAGGTGAATATTACAAACAAACAGTATGGAAATGTGGGCTACTTGTGCCCCAATATACACCAATCACATAATGTTAAGCTGGGAGAAAAGATGCGTGTTAGATTCTAACTGTAAGTAATGCTGGAATTTATACTTACAATACTTGGTTGACATTCTCATTTTTAGGATGCATCTCTGATCAAAATTCATGATTTTATAAATTACATATTTAACAGTACTTTTCTTAAACTCACTTATACACATTACCATGGATAAGGTGAATTACTTAGATGGTACTACTCAAAAGAACGATATGTTTGTTTCAACTATTTACTACAAACCAACCTTCTCCAATGCTTATTTACACTACAAAAGTTGCATCCTTTGATCTGTAAGAGACATTTAATTAAAGGACTGTTTGCAAGAATAGCTAAAATGAGTTATACCTATGTATATTTCGAAACAAACACAAAAATGAATTACTATGTTCCCTGAAAGCAGCTACCCTTATGAAATAGTTAATGTCACAAGTAAATATCTCTACAATGGGAAAAATGTTTTCTCCTCGAGTAAGGATGAAGAAACAAAAAAAAAGTAAGAGGTTACATCAATAGTGAGACTACTGGGAAGTCTGACAGAAAAGATCTTATGAGATCCCTGATTTTACACTACAATAGTGACACATGTAAAATCAAGGACATACTTCATTACATAGCAAACTTTTGAAAGTGCGCTGGCACTTTAAAGGTGCACTGTGGAAAAGGATCATGTGATTATTGATCATATTTTCAATGAAGGTTCTGTACTACTGCAGTCGATTCTGATGAAGTCCTAACAATAAAGAAAACAAAAGTACTTAACAGACGCTAACAAACAAAAGATTTTAAAAATAGTTCTTGATATGTGTTCCTTGATGTCACATGACCCCATCTTTCTTGATTATCTCTGCATAATTGGACTGCATGGTTCTAATGCCCTGTTTTTTTCTGATACTGAGCTGAACCCAATGTTCTCAGTATACAAAGCCATTCTCAGGTTACAATTAGTGTCAGTAATGTGAGGGAGAAAAAATGTGTATATTGTGCGTGTGTGTGTGTCTGTGTGTGTATTATCATATACACACATACACACACATACATATACACATATACACACACACACACACACAATGAATTTATTACAGTTATAAAATAAAAAGTACAATTATGACTACTTGCCATACATGTAGATGTTGGTGTCTTCACTGTTGCAGTATTAATTACGTTGGATTTCCTGCAGTGGAAGCCCTTTGCCAGCCCCAGATGTCAGAAATTTGTTCTTCTCTGCCTGTCCCAGAGGATGTTCTCCCCTCCAAACTCAGGATTTTGGGGTATGGGGGTCATTGGCTCCTACCATTTTCTCAGACCTTTCTTGCCCTCACGATACAGCAACCCCACTCTCCTACCACCAGGTCCAGAGCACAACTCACCCATATTGTCCCCAGCAGGGACAGAGTAAGAGAGACCTGAAGATGGTACCTAAATGGGGAGAGGACCTGAAGATACATGGATACAGGGAGTCCACTTCAACCTAGAGACATGGCAGAGGGGAAAGAATACTGTAACAGTGAAGTCAATAACATCTACATTTATGGTAAGTCGACACGACTGCACTATGTTCATTGCGTTTCACTTTGCAGTAATAGCTATTTGGGAGGATTCCCAATATTATAGGATGGGTGCCTAGAGAACAGATACAAAGCAGAGGATAGAACTCTCTGCAGGACGGCAGAAGTAAACCAGCTCAGACTCTAGAGGTAGAGGACAGGTTGTAGTGTTTAGAAAGGGTGTGGAATTAGGAGCAGGTGGTTGCCCCCAGAAAATCATGGGTGGCACTTCTCTGATAAAGACAGCAGGTACCTTTTAGCCATGATGCTTATAGCAAATGAAGATACATGCAACAAAAAAATACAGAGATCCACTTAGAGACTGTTTCTTTGTTTACTTACTGGTTTGCCCAATTTAAGAGTAAAGGCCACAAACAGTTATTCAGATGTTCTGAATTGTTTTGTCTTATCAAAGTAAAACCTGAGCTGTCATCGTGGCAGTATAAGGTTCTCTTCCCTCCATTCTGTGGGTTTTGAAAAATGCAGGAAGTTGGATTGTTTGATTTTAGGGTAAAGTCTGTTACCACCTTGGGCATGAAGGTGGAGTTAGCTCTCAGTGAAAGTTTATCTGGGTGAAATTCAAGAAAGGGTCCTTTACACATTAATGACTATAACTTAGAGATTCTCCCAGTTGTGGTGATGGCTACTAGGAAGGTTGTGCCCAGACTGCTCTCTTACTCAAGTTTTGGACATTTCAAAGAGGTAAGATCATTTCAGATAACTTTTTTCATTTTCCTATCATTTGTTTAGCAAAGTATTATGCAAATTCCTCTATATACTATCCTATTAGTTTTTTTTTCTTATGAACCTCTTAAGTTTTTATAGTAATTTCTGATTGACTAAAAAAAAAATTCTACACTATCTAAACTGTGATTTGCTAAACCAGTTTAAATGCTTTCTCAGCTTTTCTTGATTCCCCTGTATGCTACTGCAAAACTTTGCTAAACCCTGCTAGCAGAAAGGAAAACATTACTCATTTTCCATAAGCATGTTTTTCTCTTGCATATTTTAATATTTACATTCCATCACTGTATTCATTCTTCTCCTTTGTTTTTTCCTCCTTCTGATATTGAAGTGGTGCATATTCTATAATTAGAGTGTCATTTCTTTAGCACACACAATGCCAGCATTCTTCAGAACAGAGTTATAAATGAAATTGCCTAAGCCTATTCCACTCTGCAAAATCTGTATTCACAGATTCATAAATAGCTTTGTAATTCAATCGAAATGGTCTTCCATTCACATTCTGTAATACATAAACCAACAGACTCAGCAATATGTATATGGTTAGATGATCCTACAGGAACAACGGGTGATATGTCTCCAACTCATTTTATGTAATATTTCCAATATTACAGAATTATTTGTTTACCTGGGCAATACTGTGATCACAACAGACCAATTACAGTCACAGGCCAGGTTTACTTTCTGGAGGAACAACTAGACCCCCACAATCCACACCCAACTTTGACACCTCATTTCTGCAATAATACAGCATAGACCTTGGCACACAAACTTTAGCACAGCATTTCATGATATACTGATGAACCTGAGACAGAATTTTATCTCACAGTCCAGTGTTAAATCTGTTTAGTACATACTGTTAAACTGTCTATGACAATGAACGTCAATATGTGATCAGGTATGTCTAGGTTTATATACCTTTTCTAAAACAAGTACCTCACACAAGACATTGGCATCAATAAAAATACTCAATTCATTCCCTTTAAAACTATCAGTTTAATCCAATTCAGGACTGCCTGCAGCAGAAACCTAATCTGGCGCACACTGAGTAAAAAGCAGAGAAACTAATCCTGAACAAAGTGCCAGCCCATCACAGGAAGTCATAAATGCCTGTACACACACAAGCATGTGCATGCTCACACAATGGACAATTAGAAGGAATGCCAATTCATCTACAGCATGTCTTTGGCAAGAAAGAGGATCCCAATGCAAGCAAAGAATACCCATGCAGATACATGAAGGATGTGCAGAATCTTCAGAAAAGGCAGTTCAGCCAAGAAGCAAAAAGAGAAAAATGTACTGTGGAATCAGTTCTAATAACTGTGCTATTTTGCTGCCCATATTACATTTTTATTTTTAAAGGCTCCTGATGTGCCCAAATTAAACCAAAAGTACAGCATTTTTTTAATTACGTAGTTATACTGAGAGACTGTGTGCAGTTCAGACTTTCACAGCCATCCTCTTTTTGGGGCATATATTCATGTACAGGGCTACACATCCCTACAAGCTGACTTTTAAATTTTGCAGGTTTGCTCCTTCTAGTGTCAAAACAATAGTCAAGATATCTTTACATGTTATGTTACTTTCAGATAATAACCTTCCTTGTATGTGGGTTCATCATTTATTCCATACATAATCCTTGACCTTTGTTTTAATGTCGCACTCCATAAATCCAAGTATAAGCTAATTTTCACAGCTTAGCCACATACTTAGTCACTGATTCATGCAATATTTCTAGTACAAGACACAAACATGTATTTACAAAACTAATTCATACAGTATAAATGCAAAATGAATTTATTAATAAACTAGTTGCATGTACTTTTGGTTAGATAATTTCTGGCATGCATCTCCCTCATGATCTTCATGCCATTCATCTTTTACAGAATCATTCCTTACCCAATCTCTTGTTCCCTGTGACACTAGGAGAAGGCGGCAAGAGATGGGTATGACAGCAGAGACCCAGTACTGTATGAGATTTTTATGAATGCTCCTCCATTTCATCTTTTAAATGGAAACACTGTAGAATCCATCCCATGCTGGGTCTCTGTGAGTGTAAACTTTCAAACAGCAGCTCCTGCACCTACAATATGAACACTCAAGTAGACCTATGCTTCCATGACCCCAGTGAGAGATACACTCCCAAGTACCACTAGGTGGAACTCTTGCAGCAAAACCTCACAGGATGAGCAACCTGGTGTCAGAGATTCACTCTCATCACTCCCTGGCCAGCAGTAGTAGCACACTGTACTGCAACTGAACTTGGGTTAAAATCTCAGCTTTATGGAGCAAATAAAAAATGCAGCATTTCAAAGTACTCCACCTGAATAGGCTTCATTATAAAGTTACAGTACTTGCAGCTCCATTTCCTTCACTCACTTTATCTTTCCTAAGATGATGCAAAAGTGCTGAAATTCCTTAACTTGTTGCCTGGCTCTGTGGCACGGAGTAATATAGTGCCGAGTATGACAATAATAATTTTACTTTGACTAGTGGTTTGTACACATGAAGAGATGGGTATAACTGGATGACACTGAGCAGCCCAGGACAGGTAGCCCACTCAGCTAATCACCGCCATGTACGTGAAAGCTTGAACGGTACCAACATGGCCAGGAACAGGGACAAGGGCTTTGGAATTTCAAAGTGGTGGTAGCAGCCCTCCTAGCTTATAAGTGAAAGTACACATAAGGGAAAGGGTGCAAGATGCCCCACAGTGATGCAGGTGCTCATGTTACCTAGCAAGGATGAGGTTATGATCACTCTACCAGGAAGTCAAAGGGGGTATATGGCACCACTATGAGCAATTGTACAATTAGAATACATCACAAGTTTTGTTACTTCAACAAAGAACACTGGCAGACTTGAGCACATCAGCTATCCTTAAAGACAGGCCTAGGTTTGGCAGTAAATAAGCCAAGTGGGTGAAATGTGGACAATTTTAATTAAGCATAAATTCCACCCGTTTCAAGAAGGGATATTCTTTACTTCAGAAGGTGATACTGGCGGAATGCATACAGATCAGTATCCTGAGGACTAGAACTTAGCAGGGTCACAAATGTGAGCTGTGGTGCAAGGAGGGAGGCATGTGCAACAAGTAGAAGTCAGCCAGTTCATATTTTGTAAATGTCTGAGTGCGCATATGCACAACTTCAGTAAAATAATGAAAAAACACAAGTTTGGAGACCACCAATTCTAAATCAACAGTTAAAAAGGTTAATGACTACTGTGCAGAGCTATAAATCAATAACACAGCTAGGTATCAAAGGCACACTTTTCAGGCATGTGTTTTCCTTAACTCCTTGAAAGCAAAAGGCTGCTGGCATAAAGAAACTTAAAAATGGACAGTTAACTATCCAAATTCTTTAGCAACCAACAAAAATGCTTGCAAAAAAGTGAAATACATGTTATGGCTTTTGTAGGAGGGGGCTAATTACAACATAAAATTAGCTGCTATGATGAACAGTATGCACCATTGTTTGTGATGCACATTTTTCATGTGTACATGTACATCTGTAAATACAGTTATACTGTTGTTTTCTTCCCTGCTCATGCATAATGCTAACAATGGCTACAG
This sequence comes from Protopterus annectens, assembly GCF_019279795.1. Taxonomy (NCBI): domain Eukaryota; kingdom Metazoa; phylum Chordata; order Ceratodontiformes; family Protopteridae; genus Protopterus; species Protopterus annectens. Next base: position 523,969,101 of record NC_056738.1, on the reverse strand, counting down.
TTACATTTGCATTTTAATTTGCTTGTGCTGGTACATAAAGCTGGTAAGAAGAAAAAGTGGTACCCAGTGCAATACACTCACATTTGTACCCCCACACCAAAATGTTACTAAAAAAACGTATGACAGCTTACAAGTCATCATTAAGCTATTATAATCATGATTGCTTATTAGACAGCTTGGAAACTGTCAAACCTTTATTTTTAAAGACAGATGCACAGAAAATAACATCAGTAAGAATACACAGTTGAGGACAGGGAAGTGGAATTCCACTTAAGGGCCAGCACAAAAAAAACAGCCAACACTGGGTTCATGAGTGTCTGTTCACAAAGAACACCCACCCCCTTTGGTGGTAGTGGTGGGTTAGAATACATGGTTAGTCTTCCTAGGTACTAAATCCACAATGTGAGGATATTCCTAGTCATTATCAGAAACACTTTACATAATGTCCAGTTAAATGTCAGGGAGGAATTTTCCACTGCTCTGCAAACTTTCTGCAATTGCCTCTGAGGTGTGCACAGCGCCTCAGTGTACCAACCTCCATCCCCTTGTCTAAACTAGAAAATCTCCTCAAATCTCAACTCCTCTAGAAAAGATGGAGGAGAAGCACCTTCCTCCACATTTTCAAAAACTGGGTCAAGTTCCAAGGGTTGGTATTGTCACATCTATACTGAGCTCAGGAGTGCCTGAAACAGTAGATTTGGATGGCTTCTTGTTATGCAAGGTCTCCTTGGACCTATGGAGTCTGCAGAGGTGGGAGAGTAAATCTTAGCAGGGACACCGCAGGAAGAAGGGGAAGTGGGATCTGCATGTACTAGAAAGGTGCCAGGAAAGAGTAAAAGACTCTAACCTACACATCAAAAATAAACTCACTAGTAGGATCAAATCTCAGGACAGATAAAGCAAATAAACGAAGTAAACCCATGAACCTGCTTTAAATCTTGGAAAAAACACCACCAGCAAGGACACAAACAGCTGGCATAAGTAGTCCACAAGACGTCTTGGCCTCAAACCTTTTTTTTTTTATTGCAGCTGACAATAAATCACTCTATATGGGGGAGGTGATCAGAAGACTACTACTAAAATGACAAACTCCAAAAAGAAGCCAAAACCATGAAAGAAGGCAAATACCCTTTTAATAAATTACCACTGACAAGAAAATAAAAGGATCACATACATAAAATGATGAGCGCTTTCATCCTGCACTATGTGGAACTTCATCAGCTAATCACACAAAATAAATAACCTGTTTAAATAACCCTCCATCCCATCCTAGTATAATCTGTCTGCCTTTTTACTTAAAGAAATTATAAGTTATGTACTTACCATAACTTAGTATCTGTGTTGTCCACTTTTGTTTTTCGTCACGATTCAGTCACGGATTTAACTCTGCCAAGTTTCTGCAGACTAGGCTCCAAGTCTTGAGCTCCTCTCTCTTCCCATAATGCTTTACCCTTGCCCATCCTTCTCAGATCCAGTTTTCTGCCCAAGAGTTTATAGAGGAAAAAGTGCTAGCACTACCTAAGGAAGGACAAAGAGACTAGAGACTCAACCAGGGAACAGAGGTTTCCCGATAATTCCTGAAATCCGCTAGGAGCTGCAAGGAGGAGGAAGGCTGGGAGGGAAGGTGATGATGAATTAAAGTGAACAACACACATACTAAGTTATGGTAAGTACATAACTTATAAATTTGATGATGTCCCTTTCATTCCTCCTCACAACTGGGTTAGAGTTCTCAGCTACAAAAACCCCTTAGGTGACCCCAAGGAAGACATGCCGGAGCACAGCATAACCAAAGGAAGCCTGGTTCCTGAAAATAATATCTAATTTGCAATGAGTCACAAAGGTATGAGCTGTTGACCAGATGACTGTGGTACAAATATTATCAAAGTTCTGGAAGAAAAGGCGGAGGACATAGCCATAGACCTGGTTAAGTGGGCTCTAGGAGGATGGGGTAATTGAAAGCCACTTACAGAGTAAATAACAGAGATGCAGTCCATAATCCATTTAGCAAGAGTAACTTTCGAAACTGCTTGGCCTAGGCAAGTAGCAAAAAGACACAAATAACCGATCAGTCTTTCTAAACTGTATCATCCTGTGAAGGTAAAAATGCAGTTGTCTATAAACATCTAAAAAGTGCAGTAACTGCTTCCCCTAATGGAAAAACTGGGAAAGAAAACTGGCAATTGAATGGACTGACTCAAGTTAACCTCAGTGGCCACTTTAGGCATAAAGGAAGGATTGGTATGAAGGAAAACTCTATCTTTATGAAAGATACATAGAGGGTATAGTCACATACAGATCAATAATGTGATAGAAGGAGCATGGTGGGAAAGGCATAATAAATGCAAACCTTACTATGGTACATCTTATCAATTGCCGAGAACAGATGAGCAACAATATAATGTTGACACTGATTCCACTTCGACTAATTTTGGGACATAGAGCTTAGTGAGGATGCCTCTTACATACGCCAGTAATATCAATATAATTTGCGATGTTATCAAGAGGAATTGGAACATTTATGGAATTGTTGACGAGTTGCAAGTTACCACAGATGCCAGGCCTCAGTTTACATTTCACAATAATAGAACACTTAAGAACCATCTGTGCTATAGATCACAGACTAGTAGCCAATATGTTTATTCCGACAGAATGGGTACTTACACTTGTAAAAGATGTATGGCTTGCAGCTACATACATGTGGGGAGACAATTTGTACATCCCACAATGGGTTTTAGAATTGAGCCCTGCTTTTATGCTGATTGCAGGTTGAGCAATCTAGTGTATTTTAGTTATTGTGTGTTATGTTATTCTATTTATATAGGTAAAACAAACCGCTGTTTTAAAGATAAGATTCTAGAGCACGTCAGGGATATCAGGAATGTGAAACAAACAAGTGCCTTAGCAATGCATACTACGAGTGAAGGCAAAATGCATAAATTTAAGTTCCTTGAATTGGTTCATGAGAAGGGCAAGAGAGGTGGAGATCTTAATAATAGCACTGAAGCTAGAGAGCAGAAATGGATTTTATTATTTCAAGCAGACAAACCACCTGGGCTTAACAGTAAAGTTTCAGTAAAACCATTCCTGAAAAACAGAGCCCTGAAACACTGAGTGATGTTATACATAACAAGCAGCTCAAAGCTATGAGTCTGTGCTCTTTTATTTATGGCTTTTATCACTCACTGAATGTGAATTGATGGTATTTTTGAACATTGATTGGTTGCAGTTGATTTGTTTTTCATTTAGTTGGTTATTTAAATGTTCTGTTTTAGTCTGTATTTGTAGTCTGAAAAAGCGTTTTTTTTTAATCTGTGAAAGCGCTTAATATTAAATATTTTTGAATATGTACCGGCTTTATGTTACCAGTGTTTGACTTTTTCTACAGTTTTTCCTTTGCACACTGGTAACTTGATTCAGCATTAGGATTTTTTTTGGTGTGTTACTGATACTTGCTTTTATCCTTAACTGAACATGGCCGAAGGTAATGGTGGAGTACCTGATTTGGAGTTGCCCTCTTTATCTAATATGAAGATGATGGTTGCAACCAGCGGTGCAAATATGAGGATGATTGAACGTTTTAGTGAACTATTGCCAGTTAATTCGAATCCGTTACTATCGGGTGGCTTATCCCTTGGCGAGAGCATGTTAACAGAAGATGTGACTGTTTATGAAAGTTTCTTGAGTAAGTTTAAGACACCTGAAAATAAACTATATAAATTCACGCACTTACAGTGGCAGCGCTTTCACTTAGAGGCTTCATTAAAATTCAATGTTGCACCATGAGGACTGCGTGTACTAACAATGCCTAGCTATGGACAAACATACCCAGAGTTACTTAAACAATGGCAACTGATTAATTTAGAATGCGGTGCCAAATACATGCAGTTACTTATAGACTTTTTTCGACCTCAAGAGACAGATTTACTTGCAGAGATCAATGCACTACATAATGCGATCTATGATGTATATTCTCCCAACATTATAGGTGACAAAATAGATAATTTATATGAGAGTATTTCGATGTATGATAAGAGGTTATCTGGCAAGAAAGCACGGAAATTGCAGAGAGACTTGCAAGATTTCCACAATGGTAATCTGTTCTCTTGGGCCAGAGAAAGGAATTCAAATTCTAATATGCGAGAGATAACGAATGAGAATGGGGGCGTTACAACTTACACCACGTTGGCTGAGCCTCATCTTTCTACAGCGGAGCAAAGATCAGCAGTGATGAATGGGAACATATCTACAGGACTAACAATGACCACAAATACAACTCCTAATAGCATAACGGCTTCACAGAGTTCAGGCGCCTCAATTGTGGACATTCCCTGTGGCAATAGTGTGACTGAACAAAGTACTAGATCGAGAGTTTCGAAAGTATGCAGTGGAGGATATACTAATAGCGGACAGATGGAGAATGTATCTTTGGTAACACAAGGGCATTTTTTACTAAGCAACCCGCTCCCAATAAGAGGAAGGTCGAGGAGCCGCGCACAGAACAAGATGAGACGGCAACACAGTATAGATGAGTTTACCAGGATGGGGAAGAGGCCGAAACAGGTCTAATTTTTAATATCCCATCCCACCGTTTAACAGGTACACAAGTAGAACTATTGAACAAGGGATTGAGTTTCATTCCAGCGCAAAAAGCCATTTTAACAGTTGTTTTGACAGATCTTAGGCTGTTTGGGAGGACATTAACCCTGAAGGCTATGTTTCATAATAATTTATATGAACGTTGCATTTTTAAAAAACCCTGTATTTTTATCCCTCCAATGAATCACACCATCGATGCATTTTTTGATGTATGTGAGAGGGAGATTAGGGATGAACTTGCAAGGAATTCTAGGGCCTCCATTCATAATGTCACAGTTAGATTTTGCTGCACTACAAGAGTTAAAAGAATTATCATCCAAAGAAATTAGACCAGCTGACAAGGGAGGAGGCATTGTTGTCATGGATAAGCAGCTGTATTTGCAAGCAGTGATGAATCTTCTGGATCATACTGATACGTATATATCTATTTTGAATAGTTTAGTTAATGGCATTATAGACAAAATAGAATTCTTAGTTTTTGATTTATTGTGTTCAGGTTTGATCTCAGAATCTATTTTTAATTATTTCAAAGTTGAACATCTAGTTATACCCATTGTCTACGGCCTTCCCAAAGTGTACAAGAATCTTATGAGCCCACCAATGCGTCCTACTGTATTTAGCAGAGGTTGGCCTACAGAGCCACTGTCAATATATGTAGAGAAGAACTTGCACCCCATTTTGGATCAATGTAACACAGTTTTGAAAGACACAAAGTCATTTTTAACTGAATTATATACATACCTAGGACCCATGGACGCCCCATGCATCTTTGTAACTATGGACATTGAATCCTTATTCACAGTTATCCCCAATGAATGAGGGATTGATAAAGTTAAGGAGCTATTGTTAACCCATAATTTGCAACATGATAAAATAAGACTTATATGTGCTTTACTAGAAATTATACTCGAAAATAATGTTTTTATTTTTGGTGAACAATATTTCCTGCAGAAGGTTGGTGGAGCAATGGGCACAGCTTGTGCCAACAGCTACGCCAAACTTTCATTAGTGCAACAGGAAATGGATGCTGTACTTTCTAATAATATCTATGGTGGTTCTATCAAATGGTACAAGCTTTTTGTGGGTGACATTTTTCTGTTATGGCAGGATACAGAAGTTAGATTGTTTGAATTCATTAAGTACTTGAATAATGCAACTAGTTTTCTTAAATTTACACACCAATATTCTGGGCAGATCATCAACTTTTTAGATGTAAAGATCAGTAGAGATCAATTACAATCGATAAATACTACACTTTTTAGAAAACCTGTCAGGAAGAATAATTTGTTGCATTACAGAAGAATGCATCCACGACATGTTAAAAATAATGTGTTGAAGGGGCATGTCTATAGAACAATGGGTTTATACAACGATGATGTTTGCCTGAGACAAGCCCTAGGATCTCTAAAGGATGAGTTTTTAGATAGAGGATATAGTCACACACAGATAAATAATGTGATAGAAGGAGCATGGGGGAAAGGCATAACAGATGCAAACCTTACTATGGTACATCGTATCAACTGCAGAGAACAGACGAGCAACAATATAATGTTGACACTGATTCCACTTCTACTAATTTTAGGACAGAGAGCTTAGTGAGGATGCCTCTTACATACACCAGTAACATCAATACAGTTTGCGATGTTATCAAGAGGAATTGGAACATTCTTGGAACTGTTGATGAGTTGCAAGGTACCATAGGTGCCAGGCCTTGGTTTACATTTCACAATAATAGAACACTTAAGAACCACCTGTGCTATAGATCACAGACTAGTAGCCAATATGTTTATTCCGATAGAATGAGTACTTACACTTGTAAAAGATGTATGTTTTGCAGCTACATACATGTGGGCAGACAATTTGTACATCCCACAATGGGTTTTAGAATTGAGCCCTGCTTTTATGCTGAGTGCAGGTCGAGCAATCTAATGTATTTTAGTTACTGTGTGTTAAGTTATTCTTTTTATATAGGTAAAATCAACCGCTGTTTTAAAGATAGGATTCTAGAGCATGTCAGGGATATCAGGAATGTAAAAGAAACAAGTGCCTTAGTGATGCATATTAAGAGTGAAGGCAAAATGCATCAATTTAAGTTCCTTGCCCTAGAATTGGTTCATGAGAAGGGCAACAGAGGTGGAGATCTTAGTAATAGCACTGAAGTTAGAGAGCAGAAATGGATTTTATTATTTCAAGTAGACAAACCACCTGGGCTTAACAGTAAAGTTTCAGTAAAACCATTCCTGAAAAATAGAGCCCTGAAACATTGAGCGATGTTATACATAACAAGCAGCTCAAAGCTATGAGTCTGTGCTCTTTTATTGCTCATTGAATGTGAAGTGATGGTATTTTTGAACATGGGTTGGTTCCATTTAATTTGTTTTTCATTTAGTTGGTTATTTATATGTTCTGTTTTAGTCTGTATTTGTAGTCTGAAGAAGCGTTTTTTTTTTTATCCGTGAAAACGCTTACTATTAAACATTTTTGAATACATACCGGCTTTGTGTTACCAGTGTTTGACTTTTTCTACAATAATGTAAAGTGGTTTGGAAGACAGAGGCTGAAGTTCAGAAATCCGTTTGGCTGATGTAATGACCACCAAAAAGACAGTTTTCCAAGAAAGGGACTTCATCTCACAGTCGCCAGATGATTCAAAGGATTTTTGAGTTAGACCTTGGAGAACAATGGTAACATCTCACGGAGGAGCAGAAAAGTACTCTTCAGGAAGGCCTTACATAACCTAGATGCACCAGGAGAACTGAACAAATTCCCAGAATAAAAATTGGAAATAGCAGCAACTGAAGTTTAACAGTAGAAAAACTAGTACCGTCCCAAAAAAGAAAGGCTGGGAAAGCCAAGATAGCTGAGAGGGGAGCTGAAAAGAAATCGATGTTCTCCTTGGACTCTTGGTATGTGAACCTCTTCACTTGCTTCTATAAGTCTTTTTGGTAGAGGATTTCTGGGAGACCAACATAATGTCTCAAACATAGGATATAATCTCAGTCCTCTGTACAACTACTGGAAATGGAGAAACCAAACGGTCAGCTTGAAGGTGCGCAGATTCGGATGATAACCCTCCGATGGGTGAAACAGGAGGCCCTGTCTGGGTTCCAGTATCCATGGAGGATATTTCAGATGAGACCAGTGAAAAGGGGAACCAAATTAGATGAAGCAAATTGGGGGCAATGTGGATTTCGGAAGTCTTCAACTGTTTTGCTTTCTGTAGAAACTTGGGATCAAGAGTAGAGAAGGAGAAGTGTACAGGAGACTGGGGGGGGGGGGCAATCATGAACTACAGCATCCCTCAGGGGCTTCCCTGGAGGGGGGAATCAGAGTGAAATACCTGCTGCATTCGTTGTTCAGATGAGAAGAAAACAGGTCTCAGCCAGGTTGACCCGAATGGCTGAAAATCAAGTTTGTTACTGACTGGTTGAGGGACCACTCATGAGGAGTCAGACTGGACATGCTGAGTTTGTCTGCAAGGACACTGAACATGCCTAGTATGCAAGTTGCAAGGAAAAAGTGGTCTGAAGATATTGCCCACTCCCAGACCCTTATGGCCTCCCTGCACAAGGGATATGAACAGGCTCCTCCTTGTTTGTTGATATACCAGACTACTGGCACATTGTCTTTGTGAACTGAAATCATTCCTAGAGGGAGAATGTCCTGAAAGGCTTGCAAGCTGAGGAGGACTGCCCTCCTCATCTCAAGAACACTGATATGCAATCTGGTCTTTAAGTGAGATTACTTGCCTTGGACCATCTTTCTCTGGAAATGCCCCACCACACCCCAACTGGGAAGCATCCGTGGTCACAGTGGCTGTGGGGGAAGGGAGAAGGAATGGCCTGCTGACCACCAAGTCATCAGAAAGAAGCCACCATCCAAGATGCGTTCTGCAAATGGGAGTCAACTTGATAGGAAAAGATGGGGGCTGGTAGAGAACAGTCCACTGAACATCCATGGTCCAATGAAGCACTTGCATAAAAAAACTTCACTAATTGGACCAGAGTAATGGCAGCCACTGTGGACCCAAGAGCTTGAAGTACTAGTCTTGCTGGTGGAAACAGAAGATCCAAAATAATGCAAACATGTTCCCCTCAGTGTTTGTATGCAGTGAGGAAGCAGTGATGCTTTCTGATTCAGAGTGTCTAGTACAGCCCCAATGAATTCCAGAATCTGTAGTGGAGATAGATTTGATTTCAGCAGGTTTATGGTGATACCCAAAGGATGGGACATCAGTAACAGGTACTCTCTGGCTTTGATAAGATGGTGCCTCATTGGAGCAGTCAGAAGCCAGTTGTCCAGATATGGAAACACCTAGAATCCTCTGAGCCACAGGTGAGCTGCAACTACTGCCATGCATTTCTTAAACACCTGGGGGGCTGTGGTGAGACCAAAGAGCAGAGCCCTAAATTGATAATGACTTGTTCCCAGCCTAAAGCACAGGTGACTCCTGGATCATCTGTCCATTTTGATTTGACAGTCAGCATATCTTGTAAGTCTGTTGAGCACATCCAATCATCCTTTAGCTACAAAGGTAAAATAGACTGGACCACAACCATTAAGAACTTTCCTTTCTTTACAAACAAATTCAGGTTACTTAGATCCAGGATGGGACTTAGGTTCCTGGTTTTCTTTGGCACTAAAAATAAGCGCAATAAATTCTGAATCCTTTTTGCTTGGTCAGGACCTCCTGGACGGCTCGTTTTTGTATCTCTGGAACTGCATACTCTCTCTGACTGGGTGGAACATTGGGGAGTTTCTTTTGAGTCTTTGGCGGTTGAAGGAAGAAGGGAATATAATAACCTCTGGAAATGATTCATAGCACCCAATTGTTTTTTGTTAGAGCGGTCTAGGCAAAATGACCCCCAACTGCCTCCAGAGTTGAGCAATTGGACAGCACTTCAGGAGCGAGAAATGATCTCTGAAGCCCTGATTTTGTGGCCCCCTTCTGCCCCTAGGGTGGCATTTCCCATTAAAACTTACCCCTCTGCAGGAAGATTCTCTGCATTCATCCTGGAAAGATCGTTAGGATTTCCGAAACCAGGTTTTCTTGCCACCTCGCTGATTTCTGGAGAAAGTACGCTGAAGGGTAGCAAACTTGACCCCAACAGCAGACAGGGTCTTCCATTCTTGCTCACTGCGGGTAAAGGTATCTTTAACAGAAGACCAAAACAAAGAAAAGCAAAAGGGAGCATTGCCTTGAAGGGTTCCACAAGCCACAAACCCTCACTGAGGCATGTCTTATAACTGTAATACCTGAGCCAGTTGCCTGTGAGACACCCTCCGTGGAATGAGAGACAAGTCTCATGGAGGAATTAGACAGGGAGGAAAGTGTAGCCAGTCAGGAAGACACTTTCTCAAAGTCCTCCGCCTACATGGCCTCTGCTAAAGAGTCAGATAGCTCTTTGACCAAATCTCTCTGCAACCGGGTAAAGTGTGCCAGATAATTTAATACTCTCAGTGAGAAGGTGGCCAAGGTGGAAATGCCCTTCCCAAAACTATCGATCATTCTAAACTTCCTGTTTGGCGGATGGACAGAGAGGGTCTGCTAGATCCTTCTTGGTACCTGTGCCACAACCATGGCATCAACTGGTATACCCTTTGTCCAATATGGTCTGTCTTTGGAGGGAGACAAAAACTTGTTCACTCATTTTGTGATAGGTTATATCATGGCCAGCTCCTTCTAGGCCTGGTGAGACACAAGGTCGACTAGTTCGTCCACTGGAGGGGTCACCCAAGATATAAATGGGCCCACCCTGAAAGCCTCTAAGAACACAACCTCCTCAAGAGGAGTCGTTTGGGCTGACCAAATCACATCTTTGCTTCAATATCTCCAAAATAATTCCAAAGAGACGTCCTCTGGTGAAGATTGGGGGGAACCCTCTCCTTCATCAAGGTTAATGTCCTCACTGACGGACTCCAATGGCGAGTCTATGTGCCTCCTCTTGCATGTCTTCTTATGAGGGATCCCCTCTGCAGGAGGCTCAGGAGAGGTCTCTGAAAAAGAAGGGGCTCCCTCTAGAGGGACAGTTTGGAGGCCCTTCTGGGCAGGCTAACCCTGGCAATGTATGATAGGCTCAAGACTCTGACCCAATGAGGGATGACAGGGAGGATTGCAGCTCTGACAGACTAGATCTCTAGAAGAAGAAAAAAACATTTCCACAATTTGGAAAGTCGAAGAACCTGGAGAGTCCCTCCCCAACTCCCCAGTGCAGGAGCAATCGAGGAAGAAAGGTCAGGAACCCCTGTTCCCCGGCCTCCACTTGGGATTGGATCTGAGCTGTTGAGTGGCAAAGTCCCAAGAGGAAAGACTGATTCCGACAAAGTCAGACCTGAATCCCTCCCTCTGGATCTGATGGTGACCTCCTGGCTCCAAGACCCACTCCGATCCGAAGACACCGGAGCTGAAGTAGTCAGGGTAAATAAAAGACTAGAGGATGAAAGCCTCTTCAGATCCAACAACACTCTCCGATGACTAAGATCCTGGAGCTCCAAAGCCAGTGGTCAGATCAGAGAAGGGAGAGAGCAAGATCCTCATCTGGATCAGAGTCTTGAGGAACTTTCGTATCATCCTGTCCACGTCAAATTCTGTCAAGATCCTAGAAGACCTCGAGGAAGCTGCTGAGGCTGGTCTGGATTGCCTGGACAGTGCCTGCAGCAGGTTGTAAGGCAAAGTCGGCAACTCCAATCTACATGATCGCTCTGGAGTCCAGCTCCATGCTCTCAGAAACTAGGACTACCAATCTAATGCTAAAGTGGACAGTCTCGGAGACCTCTTAGAAACAGAGCCACCAGTAGGATCCGAGGAGTGTTTCAGATCCACCGGAGCAGATGTGGGCCTAGAATCCTGAAACATCAGACTTGTGGGCCCAGGAAGTTTTGATAACAGCTCTGACGAAGCCTGAGAGGGCTTGTGTGGACGTTTGTTGTGGTCTGAAGATCCTGCCACAACCTGGAGGTGGTTTAAGCCCCTGGAGAAACAGAATCATTAGGTAAAAGTCTTTTCAAAGTTCATTTGTTTTTATGATCAGCTATGGCCCTGGGATTGAATCCCTCGCTAATAAAACATGCTGACTGTAAATGTTCCAGGTGAAGGCAATAAACACAACTATTGTTCATGTGAGAATATGGAATCTTGTGCCCGCATTTTGAACAATGCTTCTATGACATAATAACTGCAGCAAGGACATTCACACGTGCAGGAACACAGAGAAAAAAGAACAGCCAAACGGCCAGACGAAAACTAAGAGGGGGCAGACAGCACAAAAAGCCCCCAAACACCCGAGAAAGACTAATGAAAGAGGAGGAAAGTAAGAAAAGAACAGCAACAATAAAATTTCACTTAGCTGGAAAAAAATTAAGAAAATCCCACAAAAAACTCCAACACTCGACACTGCAAGGACTAAAAGGACTAACACTCCAGACTGCAGAGAAACCATGTCTGTCACTGCTGGTGGCAAATGAGATCTGAGAAGGATAGGCAAGGGTACAGCATTATGGGAAGAGGGAGGAGCTCGAGACTTGGAGCCTAGTCTGTAGAAATGCAGCAGAGTTGGATCTGAGGGTTGGATCCATGACCCAATAGTGAGGAGGAATGAAAGAAAACACATCAGATCACAACATTTATATGACTCGTGTAAAACAACAATAAAAACGGGTATACAAACACTCACTAGGAATATACAAAGTTCTAAAAATAGTTATTACAAGAAAAAACAACTGTGTTTGTTCTTCTTTCAGCTTTTCCCAGTTAGAGGTCGCCACAGTGGAACGCTGGTCCGCAAATGACTGGCAGTAGATTTTTACAGTGCCAAGGTGCCAGCTTGACGCCCAACCTTCAACGAAGGCACGACCTTTCACACATGTCTTTCGAAGGCCACTCGACCGCGGGGAGGACATGCAGACTCCACAGAGAAGGCGCTCCAGCCGAGAATCGAAGGGGAGCACCTTTTGCTGTGAGGAGACAATGCTACCGCTGCACCACCGCGGCTTACAAGATAAAACTTTAATCTACCTAAAATAGTTGTTAACTAGTATTAACACTATGTAAAAGATTAAAAACATCCAGAAGAAAAAAATGTTTGCGTGTGTATTGCAAAACGCACAATGTAATCCGTTCGTGTGAGCGACTCAAAACACCGATGACGGCACAGGAAGTAAGTCAGTATGTTGAATGTCATGCCACGTATTTGAAATTCAGCCTTATTAACATCTTATTTCCCTTGCACCTTTTACAACAATAAGGTAAGTCCTGTTTTTCAACAGTACTGCACAACACTGAAATTCACATTTGTTTTGCAGGGGGCAAGTCTTCCTGCACCCCCCCACCGTGGGGGCTGTGCCCCTCACGCCCCCAGCAAATTACATATTCGAACCCCAAGTTCGCACTACAGTGAAGAAAAGGATAAATTTCCACACTGTACAGAGATCTCTATTCATAACACTGACCACATATCAGCAAATGCACAATGGCATTCGCTGCACCGGACACTAGGAAACTTGAAGGTCAACAATACAGGTTTCAGCCAACTGTCATTAGACATCCTGTTGTCACAAAACCTTCATTCTTTATTTTGACAGCAAACCATCTATGTACACACCATGCCCACAATTCTTTAATTGCTAATACTATCCATATAAATATCACACAAACTCTCTAACTAATATCATCTTTTCAGGGACTTGATTTTTAACAAACAAGGATGGAACAATTTCCATTTAACCCCAGCCAACTATTGGCGTTAAAAAATAATTGCCAATATAATTCCTGCTTTTCCAAATGCAGATGCCAAGGGTCACCTCTATTATTATGCTCTACTTTTTCCACCACCAGAAATTTAAACTCATGACCCAGATGGGTCATGGCATGCTTCACTAGAGAATTTGTATTTTTATGGATGTCGTAGGAATGCTCATATATTCTTTCTTTGAGCATTCTCTCCGTTTTCCCAATATAAAAACAATTACACTGTTGACATAGGGCTGCATATATTACCTCCCCTAGTATAGCAATTACATTTTCCTTTTATAGGATACCACTTACCACTAATTTCATAACTCTCCTCATTTTTTTTATAAATTCACAACAGGGACACGATCTACATTTTGCCATATATTTCATACCACTGTTAGACTAACGGGATCTTTCAATTATATTTTTCAAATTATTTCCTCTCCTAAAAATCACCCTAGGCCGCTCACTCATACATTCTTGATCTCCATATTTTCTTTAATAACAACTAAATTTTTGTTCAGTACCCAATTGTGTATGTCACTTTCCATGTTAAACGTGCATATAAAAATGCAGTGGAAAAATCACTCTTCCCTTACTAGAATGTCTTTATTTACAACACCGTCTGCATTTACTGCATTTGGATGGGCAGCTAGAATGGGGGCAAAACAATTAGTCTCTTGTTAATTACCTCCTGCCTGAGATCTTCCACAAACTCATCCTGGTAGCCCCTACTCTTGAACATTGTAGCTAGTAGATCACACTCATCAAAAAATTGATCATCTCAAGAGGTCATTCTAGCTGCTCTAAAACTCTTTTTATAACAGACTTTTTTGGGGAAATCAGATGAGCACTAGAAAAAAGAAGGAATGTATTTTAATATACAGGTTTTCAATAAATTTGTGATACACAGGTTGCAGTGTTTGAATCTTTTTTCCAACAACACATCTAAGTATAGAATTCTACTAGTCTCTACCTGGGAGGGGAATCTTAAAAAAAAAAAATCTGTACTACTATTAAAATATTCAAACTCGTCCAACTTTTCCCTAGAATCCTTCCATACTAAAAACATATAAAGGTACCTCATGAGTTATTGAAAGGGCCATCTAACAGAAATTGTTCTTTTACTCAACAAGAATTCGTGAAACCAATCCAACCCTGTATCATGGAATGTCACAGTATAAAGGTCTTGTACATCAATTGTTACCAACAGATCATTAACCCTGAACTCAAGCTGCTTTATTTTGTTTAAAAAATCTCATGAATCCCTGCACACCTGACTTTCATCCCACAATAAATCCTTTAATTTGGCATTAAGGAATTTTGCGCATGCATTTGTTATGGAGCCCCTTTCATCCACAATAGGGCACATAGGAGGATTGTGTATGTGCTTGTAGATTTTCGGTATACTAAACATAGTGGGGGTTACCCTGGGTGATCATGTTCAAATAATTCAAATCATCTATAGTTATCCTTCTTTCTATAAACAAGTTGTTAATTTTCCCCCTAATTTTACCATATGCTCGGTTCAATTCATTCAGGGAGACCTTAACATAAGTGTCTTCATTCAACAGCAAGGACATTCTCCTACTGTAATCCTGTCTATCCATGACCATCAAGTGCCCTCCCCCCAATCAGGTTTCATAATCCTGAAACCTTGATCAATAATATTATCCAGTTTGAGGGCCTCTGCTCTAGACAGGTTGTGATAATTATACCAAGGATTCTTACCAAGCATATTTCTTAAATCTAGCTCACAAATTCTATCATATAGTTGAATGGCTGGGTGTAGTGGAGGGTTGAAAGTACTCAAAATTCTAAGAGTATCCATGGCAGACTGAAGGTCATTAAACATCACTTTAAAATTCAACTTTCTAATGAATAACTTCAAATCCATAAGCACATTTGCTAAATCAGCTTTTTTTTTTGCAGGAATGAAAGACATAACTTTAGCAAACAAATCTGCTAACTCGACGTCAACATCAAAATCAGTACAATTATATATTTTAAAGTTCCCAGTAGAGTTAGTGACGATCTTACAAGATGAAATCTCATTAGAATAATTTTTCCACATGTAATGTTCTTCCATACATACTTCAACATCGTCCAACATTATTACCATCTGCGTTGATTTTGTTGGTGGGGCTGTGTCCAATTCAACCCCTTTCATTGGTTCCCACTTGGAGAGAGGTGTGCTCTCCCCTACCCATTGGTTCACTACATTCTTCTCCTTCAGTCTCTCTGATCTCCTTAGGGGTGGAAAACCAAAAGGATGTTACAGTATGCGTTTTCGTCTGATTAAAATTAAGGGAGTAATCGTGGCTAGTACCTTCCCATGCATAAACATCCCTATTGGGGAAATTATTATTAGTGTGGACTGAAGGTTGTTGATGAATGTTTTTCCCACCCTAGACTTGCAAAGATGGTAGGGCCAGATATGTAGTGCCATTTGCATAATCCAGTCTGTTCCTTTCAAGTTTTTTTAATTTTTTTACTTTTATCTGTACCATTCTAGCATCAGTGCTGGAAAAGATTCCAGCATGTTCAAACCGGTATCTTTGATAGTCCAATTCTTTAATAGTATTGTTATCCAAAATGTTGATTTCATCAATTAATTGCTCTATAACTTTCTTGTTATATTGTACTAGTAAATCCATATGCTCACAACCATGACGAGTAAACATTACAAGCAATTCCTTATGTAAAACAGAGTCGCTTTCCAGACCTGTCAGAAAATTTTATGTGCATAGTCACTTCGGGACTCGACCAGTTTGGATGGATTCAATGAGGTATATATTCTCTACTATGCTCAAAAAAAGAATGTATAGTTCAGATCAAAAGGATACCAGCATACTTAACTCAGCTAAAAGACTATAAAGAATATATACTTTCAGAAGTACAACATTTTCTAGACATAAATAATACTCCTGAAGTCTCCATTGTCTATGTTTGGGATGCCTTAAAATCATATCTATATGGACAAAGTATCAGATGGTATAATAACAAAAGGAAATCTTGGGATAAGGAATTGTTAGATATTCAAAGTAAACTAGACTCTTATAAACATAATAATAAAGAAAATATTATGGACAAGAAAGTTATTGAAGAAATAAACAAACTAAATGAGAAATACAAAGAAATTTTAACTCATAAAGTTAAAATAACTTTAGAGAAATACAAGTTTTGTCTTATTCAATAAGCCCCAAATACTTACATAGACTTAAAAATAAAACAAAAAGATTGAATAAACAAAACCATATCAAAGAAATCTTTTCTCTAAGGAAAAAGAAGAATGTTTCTAGTATACCAGAAATACTGGATGAATTTAGAAATCACTTTCACAAGATTAACCATAACAACATTAACATGGAACCTAAAGATAAAATAAAGGAGTTTATAACCACAAACATGAATAAAAAGCTTAATAAACAACAGATTCAACTATTGGACAAGAATATTTCATATACAGAAGTTATTACACAAATAAATAAGCTTAAATCAAACAAAGCACCGGGTAATGATGGTATTATACCAGAGATATATAAAATCCTTTCTAAAACTACATATTCATTAATACATAAGGTTTTTATTCTGGCCCAAACTGAGTTAATAACCACCCCATCTTGGCAATATACATTTATTTCACCAATTTTAAAACCTAATAAAGATCCAACTAGATGTTCTTCATATCGACCCATCTCATTACTTAATGTTGATTATAAAATGTTTATGAGTATTTTTGCTGATAGATTGAAGACAATTATCCCGGCATTATAGACATAGATCAGACGGGCTTCATTGTAAATAGAAATACTTTTGATAATATAAGAAGAACTTTAACATTAATTGATTTTGCAAATAGGAAAAAGAAAGATTTAACACTTATTAGTCTTGATATAGGTTCAGCATTTGATTCAGTAAGTTGGGACTATCTGTTTACCTTACTGAAGTGCACAAATTTCTCTGATGCATTTGTAAATTTAATTGAGCATTTATACAAAGGAACGCTGGCTTATATTAAGGTAGGAACATATGTTTCACAAAAATACCCATTCTTAAAGGTACAAAGCAAGGATGTCCACTTTCTCCACTATTATTCACTTTAGTAATGGAGCCTTGGGCTAATTTGATTAGAAACAGTACTGACATAGAGGGTTTTGAAATAGAAGAAAATACAACATCAAAATTCAACTTTTGCAGATGATGTTCTAATTACATCAGCAGGATCTAATTCTTCTATGCAGTCTTTATTTGATAAAATGATGAATTTTAAAAGTATTTCTGGTTTAATATTCAATGAAGAAAAACTAAAATACTACCTATATATACACGAAAAATACTCTCATTAGTGATTTTACTAAATATGTACCCAACTCAGGTCAGATAACTTATTTAGGTATAATACTATCTAAAGATATTAAATCTATTATATATAATAACTATAATACCTGTTTTCTTAATATACAAAATCTTTTTAATACCTGGAATAATATGTTTTTTACTATGGAGGAGAGACTTACAATTATTAAAATGATAATATTCCCCAAGATTTTATACTTAATACAATCAATAATACTTTCACCTACAAAAATAACTATCAAGAAACTGAATACACTAATGTTAAATTTCTTATGGGCACCTAATAGACCTAGGATTGCATTAAAGAAACATACTAATAGCTGGTCTCAAGGGGGTATTTCTTTTCCAGACTTTAATTTATATATTATCTCTTCTATTATCTCTTCTATTATAAAAGTTATTACTTTATTAATAGATCGGTCATATGTCGCAAAATGGAAAGATTATTGGGAGCTAATTAGTATACACTTCATGAAAATCTCCTTAACACATAAAAATATGATTATAAATAACTCCATGTTGTGGTTGCTAAAGGAATTTTGTACTTCACCTATTACACCTAAACATATGGTCTGTTACCCATTAAATATTATTATTAGTTATCGTAACTTTATATTCATGCACCCTAAGTATAGGGAATGGAATTTTATTGTATTCCCTATAATTTATACTCAGGGTATGCTTATGTCATCTACTTCTGAAGGAGCTCATTTAGCTATAGATAATAATCTAAAGTACTGGTATCAGCTGATATCTGATAATAAAGTTAAAAATCTAGATTTCTTAAAACAAGAATTTGATCTAAGAGAAACTTGCTGGTTAGAGGTTCAGATCTTTAGACAACATCTCATTGATAGAATAGATCTAATGTCTATAACAGTTAAAGAATCTATTCCAAAACTGATTGATTACTTGATAATAAATTTACAGCATAAAGTTTCTGATAAAGGTAAACTTTCATATATACATAAAATTATCAGACAAGAAACTTTTACAATGTAGATTCATACTGGAATTATTTCACCTCTATTAATGGGGACCCACCAACTCAACAAGATAAACAAAATATATTGGAATCTGCTTATAGAACTACATCTTCCATTGTCTGGAGACTTTATACATGGAAATTTTTACATAGATCTTTTATACACCTTTGATGATGAATAAAATTAATAATAAAGATAATCTATGTAAGAGATGTAATGTAGAAATTAATGCTGACTGGGCTCATATGTTTTATGACTGTATGAAGTTGAAAGAATACTGGAAGTCAATTAATGAATTTTTGCAGGCTCTTTTTACAGATAATTTCATTATTTCTAAGTCTCTTATATTATTCAACACACCTGTACCTCAATGTGTTAAAAAGATTAAGCTTCCCTTGTTATGGTCTATCCTAGCAGTGGCTAGGAAAATAATAACTAGAAATTGGATTTCAGATGCACCTCCTTCGTTCAATGAATTTAAAAATGTTATGAATATAATGTGTCATATGGAAATAAGCACAATTAGAATGAGAACAACTAGAAAAACATCACATTTTATTGTATGGGATAATTTACAAAATTTGTTAAAAAAATTCTAATTTCAACAGCACAGTATTTTAGTTTAATTAATTGATCTGATTGTAGTGGATGTCTTTGTAAATACTTTAGTTGTTTTGTTGAATATTATAATAATACCTATTTTTAATTATTTGTATAAAATTGTTATGATATTTCTCTTATATGTTAAAACAATAAACTTGTTTTAAAAAAAAAAAAAGAATGTATTAGCAATCCTATGACATTCGTAAAAACTAAAAATGCAAATACTCTAGTGAAACATGCCATGACCCATCCAGGTCATGAGTTAAAATTTTTGGTGGTGGAAAAGTACAGCAAAATAAAGTGACTCTTGGCATTTGCATTTGGAAAAGCAGGAATTATACTGCCAATTATTTTTAACACCAATAGTTGCCCGAGGCTAAATGAATACTGTTCCATTACTTGTTTTTTTTAAAATCAAGTCCTTGGAAAGATGACACTAGTTAAGAGAGTGTGTGATATTTATATGGATGGTATTAGCAATTAAAGAATTGTGGGTATGGTGTGCTTATATATATATATATATATATATATATATATATATATATATATATATACACAACACATACACACACACAATTTTTATATTGGATGTTTTTAATCGTTTACATAGTGTTAATACTAGTGTTAATACTAGCTGACAAGTACTTTAGGTAGATTAAAGTTGTTTATTCTTATAATAACTATTTTTGGAACTTTATATATTCATGGTGAGTATTTTGCATACTTGTTTTTATTGTTATTTTTATACGAGCCATATTAAAGGTTTCTTTTAATTAAAAAGGTAGCTGAATTATACTAGGATGGGATGGCGGATTACTTAGGGTCTGTGATTATCTCATGAAGTTCCATATAGTGTGGGATGAAAGTGCTCATCATTTTATATATGTGTTGTTTTTATTTTCCTGTCAATGGTGATTTTTTTGAAAGTGTGTTTGCCTTCGTTCACAGTTTTGGCTTCTTTCTGGACTGCCCAAGAGGGACTAAAGGCTGAGGCTGCCAAATATGGAGAGAATACTGGCTTAACAGCAACAGACGGGGCCTCACATGCAGTGGTGGCATTGGGTTCCATTACACTCAACTTGAAAGTTTTAATTTAATGTCAGTCAGACTTGTGCTCCACTGCTTACTTTAGCTTATTTAAGATCAAGGAGGAGCACAGAAGAACTGCGACAATTTTACATCCTGCTTTTTTCTTAAATTTTCCAGACCTGTAAGAATATGTTGATGATTTGTAAAAGAGGAAACAGGCAAGTTTTGCTGTGCTTACTGTAGCATCTTCTGCAACATCATGGAGGTTTTGCAGACTTTTCCACCCATAACAACCGATGGCTTTATCAAACTGTACACATATACTACAACTAACATTATCAGACTGTGAATCACAACAGATTAAGCAGGTGGTATGGATCAAGAGAGAATGTTTTCCATTAGCACACTAATGGATCCTGACAAAACTGTTGCAGAAGGCAAAATTATTAAACACTACATAAGCAGAGTGTTTGTGGAAAATGATTATTAACTGTACTCCAGGCAGAAAAGAAGCAAATTTATCCTAGCAATCAGGGAATGCCGAGAGGCAGGTGTGAGTTTTAAACTGCTATATTCAGCTATTTTCAAAACATTTTTTTTTCCTGGAAGATCAAAAACATTTTTGGATGCAGAACAGGCTAAGGAAGAAGTAACGTTTATCTGACAAAAAGTGAGCTAGCAAACAGATAAGATTTATCTGATACATTCCACTGACAACAAAGCTCAGAGAGACTTTGCCAGTGAAACCTTTTCCAATTGTCCAAAGGAAAATGCTCGAGAGACAGAAAAAAGCACAGGAGTTGACTAGCAGAATAAAGAGCTCTCAGCCATCCAAATTTTGTAAGGACACCCCTGATGTTTCTCAAAGTTTTGTTCCATTCCTCCTATAATCGGAAATCATTTTGGGAAATTCTAAGAAAATAGTGCCAATATTTAAAATGTGTATGTACCTAATTTGGGGCCTTTTCCTTAGTTTTTTTTTTTTTTATTTTGTTCCAAATTCTGTTGGTAAAAGTTGAGAGCTACGGGAGTACTTTAGACTTGAACCAGAGTCTGGTGATGGGAGATGGATCAAGCAAGACCACCAGCAACACTGAACTTAGTGAATACATAGGAGATTATAAAGTATCAATCACATTTATGAAATATAGCTTTTCAAGAAAAAAGTGACTGAAGATGTGCCACTTAATCGAAAATAATACAACTAAACACACTTGCCAACTAGTCTACTCATCAAAACACATGTTCATCACATCCACATTAATGTGTACACACACCACCCAGAACTCAACACCTGCATACCCAAACACACAGAAAAGTATACTATATTTATGTGCTGGTAAGCCCTCATAAATCAATCACAAAATTTTATAACCAACTCTCAAAATGCACTTGCCTTGGGTTAAGTGCTGTTTGGGACAGAGCCACACAAACTTGTTTTGCACAAATTTCACACAGTCTGCAACACCATACAGACAAGCACACATTAAATACTCAATGTGTGATCTACCTACACATACATCGGTAAAAGCCCCACAAGCTCCTAACCAGAGGCATAACCCTCTGAGCCCTTGCAACCATTAGACCACAAAAAGCACCAGCACCAGACAGTACAAATCGTAAGCACTTCCAACACATGCAAACCACACACACTACCTCACCTGCAAATACGCACACACACTGATCCAGTCAATTCAACCCACAAACACTGCAAGCCCTCAGACATAGCCACACTACACATTCAACATTCTACCTGTATGCATATACACAAACACTGTAGCATTTATCCTAATCCATAAATACACCACTAGCAGTCTCGACCCCCCCCACACACACACACACACACACACACACACAGAGCACCCTTTGAACAACATACTAAACTATTACAGGGAAAAAATACCAGCCAAGTCCTAAACCACACACATTCACACAAACCACTTCACAATTACACTGTGTTGTAACTGGCTGTTGCTGTATACACATTTGATGAATGTACCTCCAATTAGTGAGCATCAAAGAGCATTTACTTGGCCAGAAGATATAAGACTAAAAGGACAGCACCAGATATTTTATCTACTGCACATATGCTCTATGACATGCATTTTCATGGTAAGGTGAAAGAATGAAAAGATAACTTGTATTTCAATGTCCATTTTCTAACGTCCACAGTCTCTGTGCCCACAGGACATGCGTGTGTTTCACCATGGCTGTACTTTCCTGCAGGAAGCCCCCTGGATGAAAAATCTACTTCACTGTCTTTAAACCTGCCACCACTGTCATTTCTTTCATACTTATGTGTAGTGAATGTTCCCTGGGAGACCACAGTCTTTGAACCTCAGCTGACACCTGATGGGCTTTCTAGACAAAGTCTAAACAGTTAACTATATCTGTAATGAACCAAAGGGGAAAAGCATACTCCTAGAGCAAAATCAAGGATTTACCCACCACCAGAACTACGTTGCAGCTGCTGCTAATACAAGAATTAGTTGCTGTATGCAGTTTGTTGCTTGATTCTATGAGCATTTTAGTTGCCATTAAACTGCCTTTATGTGCAGTATGGCATTAGGTACCATTAAGATGCATGAAGACATGAACTCCAAAACCCTGAGGTACCATTTTGCTGATAAAGCCAAGCAAATAGGTTTGCCATGCAGTCCATGAAGTTTTTCCTTTTTCCATCCAAGAAAAGAAAAAAAAAAACTATTGTGATAAAATCAAATTATTCTCCCAGAAACTAGATACTCTAGAACAGGTCTGTTGCATGTGTTTAAAACTAGACTAAGCCCCTAGACTCAAAACTAGAAATTGTTAACTGCAGTACAAGGCCATTACAAATATGTGGATAATCCAACTGCAAGCATACTGCTGTCCCGGTGCAAATATCTAAACGAGCAGAGTTCTTAAACGGCTAAAGACTGGGACATGACCCTTTGTGAACACCAATGGGGCTACAGACAGATCAGATGGTAGAACACAAAATTAGAATAAAAGCACTGCTGTATATGGAAATTCAGAAATTATACAGCCATATAATATGCAACTGTACACCCTCCAGATTCCCCACTTGATTAAGGCACCCCACTTTTAAGATGAGATTATTAAGGGTTATATAAAACTTTTTGTTAAAATAAATCTGCTAAGACCTGACAAACCTATAGATGCCTCCAGCTGCAATCACGTCAGATGAGCAAATCATTTTGCCTTTTGCAGACTATTGCTGTCTCTTTTACTCAAGCATTTTCTCAAAAGAACACAATCAAATAGGCCATGCTACACATCTCAGGACAAATTATATAGCATTAACACACAGACAACATTTAAAGCATTCATTTTCTGAGTTAATCTGATCATGTAAATAGTTAATTCCTACACAGTGGTCTGAAGACTAAAGGGGGTTCTGAAAGCCATTTAAGCTTCAGAGTCTGATGTTAGCTTTTCTTGGGGGGGGATCTACAGTGCAGCCTTTTATCCTGCCTTGTTTACTGTCAGACTTGTTGTTGCCTGTAAAATAGTCTCTAAGGGATGGGAAACTCCTTAGGCATTGAGGAATACTAAGGAATCAGACTAAGAATTAGGTTTTAATATTGGAGCTTCTTTATTCTTTACTTCAGTCAGCATTTCCTCAGCTGCCTGACCAAATAAAAAGGCAGTTTCTAAGGGAGCATCAAGAATTTCTGATTCTCCATTCTCAGGAAAATGGGTGGGTTCATGCAAGATATTACATACATTAACTGTTCACCTCATAGACGCAGCCCCTGCACTATAAACATTTAGTTGGGCGAGTGCCCACAGATCAGTTAATTAAATGAATAGCTCCCTGGTGTTACAATATTCTATACCTGCTGCAGGGTCTATATCATATGAGTGAATCACAGAAATTGCGAACGCTCATAATATCGAACATACCGGACCTCAAAGTGCTTTTTCTGAGATCGCGGTACAGTGAAGAATGGGATATTTGCCCTCTCCTCACTGTAGTGTGATCTCGGAGTTGGAATATATATTTAGCTGGGGGGGTGCAGCCTCCCATAATAGGAAGTTCGAGGTCCAGTATGTTCGATATTATGAGCGTTCGCAATTTGTGCAATTCACTCACAAGATATAAATGCCCTGTTGCAAAACACTGCCTTGTTATTGGGTCATACAGAACAGGTACACAGCTCGTATGGCTGGGTTGGTTGAAGAATGCATTCTTCAAAATTGCCTTAATTCAGGATTGTTTAATGGCTAAGAAGCAATGATGCCAGTCTTTCATGTACTAAACTGGAATACAAATAACAGCTGGCACCACTGTGACATTTGTGAACTGATCTCGCTTATCAGAATGAGCTTTGCACAATCTGTGTACTCCCTAAGGAGTCAGAACCTGCACTAGACTAGTAATTGCTGTAACATTTTAGAATGCTTTCAAAAGTGGATGAACTGCCCAATGCCATGAATTATCTGTGTACATTAATTTATAAACAGTTGTCTTAAAGGAGGAAAAGGACTCTTTCATGAAGTTACCCATTTTCTAAAAAGAAATATCTTCAGAGTTGAGCCAGAAGACGGCTTGTTGAATACTGCTGTAACAAAGGCCAAAGCGGATTAATTTGATCTCTAAATATAATGTCCTGTTCGGATAAGGAGGGAACATTCATTTTAATGTCATAAAAAGTCCTAGTCAGAGGAGAAAAGTTGATCTCTTCCTTTCCTTGAAGGAGTAATGGCATGGGCTGATACAAAAGATAAAAAAAAAAAAAAAAAAAAAAAAGGTCTAGGGAATTTGTGAAGGTTCCCCACTCTCTTTTGGCTGTTCCAGTGAGTGGACTATCTGCACTACCAGAAACTATGCCTTGTTAAAATGGTATTGGTCCATGGCCACAGCCTAATCAGTATCAATAATAGCTTTAGTTCACAGACTACCTATGTTACAGCTGGGTAGTTTTTACTAATCATTTTATAATGCTTACGAGATTTGTGAAAACCATCATATACGTTTCATTTCCAGGGAATGCCTTCTTCTCTCACCACAGACGTCTCTGCAGGTTTGTCAACAAAAAAAGCTCAAGAAAGTTACTGGTGTAGTTTCCAAAACATTTGAGCAGCATGGCATACATGGAACTCTAAGGAAGAGCTGCCCCAGTCTGAGCACATTGCCAAACAACAGCATAAAAAAAAAACAGTGGGAAAAACTTGACCAGCACAAGTAAACTATGGAAAATAGTTTGTAAAGAGATGTTCCCCAAACATCCAACAACTTCTGAACATTAATGCCAGTGGATGCTGCTGTAACTGTGACCATTACATCAATAAAACCTAATGTAGTTCCACAACACTTCTACTATTGTAGTATATACCTGGTCAGGATAAGACTGGGATTAGGAGACCTACACAATTCAACCTTCCTTTATGCCCTATGCCTTATCCACCCTCACTCACTAATCTATATGACTTTGTACTGTAGGATAAATCATTCCAATTAAAGCAACAGCCAACAGCTACTAACTACAACAAAATTCAGCCTGACTTTAGCTTTGCTTAATGACTACAGCAGCACTAACCTCTCTTTAAATGATCTATCTTGGCTGATGTCTCTGCAATAAATTCTATGCAAGTCTACCCTTACGCAGAATTGGACTCCTCTACAGGCTTCACCTACCAACAGTACATTATTCAAAAGCCATACTAGCACACAAGACTGGTGAAAACCTTGTGCATCGCACAGTACTGCAGTTAAGTGGAAACAAGGCCCAGTATTTGGAAGAGAAAATTATTATTCTTGTCAGCATCTTTCTACAAAAATACGAGGCAAAGGCTAACAAGGACATCCTTCCTTCTTTGTGGGGATATTCAATGCAACCCCACACTAGTTGTAAAAGTAACACTTGCTGGCCTATATAACCCAATCTTTGCAACAAAATATGGGCTAAAACTAATGGACAAACAAACACACATCCAACATTTGTAACAAAGTCAACTACCCATGTCTTCTACCTAATGTTCTAGCAGCATTCACAGAAAATTAAATGAAGACACATAGGACAGTCATAGCCTGCCCACAGGCTACATAACAAATACATGTGACAGAAAATACAAAGGAACAAGTAAAAGTCTGTCTTTACATCAAATCATCTGGTCAGAACACGTTATATTACAGTATCAAAAACCTCAGCAATAAATGCTATTCTTATCACTGTAAAGATAACTGTACAAAGCACCTCAAAATAACACAACAAGCTATCCATCTACGTGTTGATATTTTCCCTGATTTCTCCTAAAGAAACTACAAAGAATAATCTCTCTTGGCTGATTACTAATGTTAGAGAAGAAATAATAACTCTGGGGGACTTCAACATGTGCTGGAAGTTCAACTCCAAGGAATACTTGCATTCTTATTGCAACTGTGTGACTCATTTGACCAGTCTCAACAATAACTAGAATAGATGCGGTATCTAAAAGAGAAAGCTCTCTTGATTTGACCTTGACCTCCTCCCATTTGGTGATCTAACTGGAATGATGTCAAATAACTTTGTTGACCACCTACCTATCATTGCCTAAAGGCTACAAGAATTGGTTCAGAGAACTAGTTTGCTTCCTCAAGAACACAAAAGTTTGCCCCCTCTGACTTCATCAACACACAGTCAGTGTAACCCGATCACTTTTATTCTGCTTACAATGACATAAAGCAGTACATTTCCTTAATACACAATTTATCTTATCCTCTTCCTACAACAGTTCAAAAAGGAAGAAAATTTAATCCTGGATAACTCCTTAAATCATATACTTAAAGTAGTGTAATCACTATTGAAAGCAGTGAAATAATGCTAAAAACTTCCAAGCATCAACATATCGACACACAACAATGTCAAAATTGAAATCAAACTAGTATTAAAGCCAGTTTTCAGTCATAGCAAACTACTCACTGTCACAACCCAAAATTAATTGCAGGGAGATTAAAATAAATAGTATGCTGCACAACAGTCTACAAACCAAATAAACATCCAATCATCTCCCCATGAATTACTAAACAAAATTTATCAAAAACCTTAAATCTCACGGCCAAAACATGACAGAGGTAATAAAACCTAACAATCATTATGGTGGCTCTCTCTATCCAGTCCAAGTAACTAATCTATGTAACAATAGTCTTCCTTATCTGAGAGAAGAATCAAACCAGCATACATTTCTTAATATCTAAAGAAATCATCCTAGCCAATAACTGGCACTGCAACTGAACATACACACATGAAACTCCTTTCTTTCTAGCACTCTGTTTTTATCTCCCATATAAACTTAGTCAGCAAAAAGGTCTACACTCTGGATTCCTCCTCCTCAAACTGTTCACATTGTTTATTATGTAAATAAGTAACCATGTTCATTGATCTCCACAGCTGTATCTTTTTTGTTTTCAGGTCTCTCTTATAGCTAAACCGTGGTTACCAAACATCCATACAATCAATCTGCTAAATTACATTATTTTCAAACAGGAATTGCTCCCCACTCAAATGTTGGAATTTGAAATGCTGAGTGCCGACAAATTGAAAATAAAAGACTGAAAACCATAGGAAACATTGAATATCAAAGATTGCTCTTGTCCTTTAAGCTTCCTTTTTTGCAGGGGGGAAAGTCCTCCTGCACCCCTTTTGTGGGGGTAAGCCCCACATACACCCAAACATATACATACCAACTCTGAGATCGCCATATCCTGGAGAGAAGGGAATACTCCTGGAAATGGCCATCTTGGATTTAGTATATGCAAGTCTCTTATTCGACCATTCAGTTTCCCTGTTTCAAGACTTGCTCTAGAGGGTCCTGACATTTCAAATAGTTACCATCAGGAATACTGTGTTTTCATCTGGGCACTTGGCAAGAACCTAGTGATACATCATGCTCTCCAACATTCAGTGGTTAGAGTTCAACAATTCTCTCTCTAATACCACTGTAATAACCAAACATACCACATTATACTACTCTGGCAAATATACTGTCCTTAATGAAATGATAAAACCGTATGCATCAGCTTGCCCCTTTTGCTCCACAAATGAGCAGATATCTGATGCAGTCCATCATGACAAGAATCCATCACAATAGATCTGCATTCATTGCTACTGCACATAAATTCTAAATAAACCCTCCCCAATATGTATATTAAAACAGTAACCGAAAATTAAAACAAGAACACAACCTTATATGTATATTTAATAAGCAAGTTAAACCAGGAAAAGTACATCAACTTAGTGTTGGCCAGTCTGTGACCGTACAAAAAAAGTGTCCTTATAAAGGTAGTGACCACGCCATACAAAATAACACTAAAATCAATACTTCAAGAAGGATAGCGGAAAAACAAAATAAAATTGGTCCCGTAATCAATGTGGTAATTTTCTAAGTTCCAGCTTTTAAGTGATCAGTAGTAATTTAGTACAGGCTTTCAGCTTTAACTGCCATACGAGTTCACTTTTCTCTGAATACCTAACAATGTGTTATGAACAGAGGAGTAAACAGCAAAAAGTAACAAGTTCCTTTTTCACAATCCTGTGGCTGACCCATCTGCGATTTCCTTAGCTAAGGATACTGGCTCCAAACATCCTATTGCTTGTAATCCTGTGTTTTCAGATAAGGATGGAGAGCTTTTAACAGGTTTGGGGGAAAAAGTTTATACTTTCTCTACCCTTGCTTTTAGGACTAACTGTGAAGCTCAAATGGTAAAGTATTTGCCTGCATCCTTTGCGGACATGAACAAGATCAATATGGATTTACCTTCCAGACATTAAATCTTCCATTCTCAATATGATCTCTTCTGCATGCAAGTTCATTAACTCAGGTCACTATGCATTCTTTAAAAGGTTCACGGGATGCTACCATTGCTGGTACATTATCCTAAGAAGCTGCAGGTGGGTCTGTTATGCATATGCATGACTTAAATCTCAGAAAATGCCTCTGGATGTCAAGGTACAAATTCATAATGCTCCACTAGACAGGGAAGTATTGATTTACTAAAGTTCTGAAAAAAATTGGAGAGAGAAGAAAACTGATCCGAGGGGTAAAACAAAATTTTCACTCTCCCATTCCTGAGTAGAACAGAAATCATTCTACTTTTTTTTACATTTATGCAGGGGGGCATGCCCCCTACACCCCCCCCTGCAAACTAGATATAACAACTCGGCGATCACACTACAGTGAAGAAAAGAGTAAATTTCCCAATTCTTGTTGTACTGCAATCTCCATTCAAAAGCTTCAAGTTTTCAAAATCTCAATCATATGGTCTCGACCATATGAATTTCGAGTTTCTGACCACTCGATCTCTATCATATTCCATTCACAGAAACTTCAGATACACCTTAAGGTTTTCTGTTTCAGTTCTCATTTGAAATTTTCTTTTATCCTTAGGTCTTTCCATGGCTCCAAGGGTATTCACACAATATCTAGCACCAAGGTTTGCTTTTTGCAAACTGCAAGGCATTCATACTTTTTCCATATTTAGACAATCGCCTTAATTTTGCAGACTCTTTTTCAAAACTATCAAGAATCTCAAAAATTTATCAAAAATACAATTCGGAATCTATGTTTTCCCCTCAAACTGTAGAAGACATCTCTTATTCCCCCTCACAAAATCATATCTAAGTTGCCTGCTGGAAACATCACTAAGGATGGTTTATCTTCCTCTAGAAAAAGACAACTTGCTATCACAGCCAATTTCTATAGTTTTCTCAACAAGCAAGGACTACAGCAAGGAAATTATTGCGATTCTGGAATACACAATTTCCAATATCCTGATGTTTCCTCTAGCCAAATTATATACGAGGGAAAATATTTTATTTATTCATATTTGCTTAATGGGAAGATATGACTGGGCCATGCAAGAACCCTTTTCAGCAGAAGCCACTGGAGAAAAAGCTCCCACATTACATGACACAAATACAACAAAATTACATACATAACCATGAACTGACAGAAAAAAAAATCAAAGACACTGTTCAAGTAATTACAAAACTAAAAATAAGAAATTGCTGTTTAAACAAAGTTTACAAAATATTAACAATACATATTAATGATAGCAAAACTTGTCAACAGGAGGAAAATAAGATGAGAAATGCAATGGACAGCAGCTTGAAATTGAGATAGCTAAGACAGCTAACAATGATGGTAACAGGCATAACAGCAGTGAGATGAAAAGGTGAAGGAGAGACACAGTCTGAAAGCAGTATGAAAGGAAGAGACGTAGGAATGTAGAGAGAAAATTAAGAGAATGAGGGAAGAGCAAAGGAGGGAGTAAAAGTGAAAGTTGAGGGGATAGTAAGAATTAAATTAGGATGAGAGTAGTAAAGTGAAAATATGATATGACATGGAGCAGGTTTCTCAAATCAGTATGGACTCAGCATCAACACCCTTTACCTTTCCAAATCCTATGGTTTTCAGTAAAGTCAGAAAAGCACAATTATGCTGGGCAGACCACACATTAATAAATCCAGGTCTTCCAATATCTCCTTCCTTTACAGCATGTAACCACATAAGCTTCAAGTTTATGCCAAGGTGGCAGTACTCTATGGAATTTTAGCACATGGACTTTGGGACCATAATGTCAAAAAAAAAATTATACAAGTATGTATATGTATATATATATATATATATATATATATATATATTTATACACACATTTTATATATATATATATATATATATATATATATATATATATATATTTATACACACATTTTATATATATATATATATATATATATATATGTATACACACACACACACATACATTACATACGGGTCTACTTTGACCCATCAAAATTAGGTTTCAATAAATGTAATAACGCAAGCTGTTTTTCGCAAAAGTGCACTTTTACCGAAATGCACTTTCGTGAAAAACAAATTAACTGGGGGAGGGGGGGGGAGAGACACACTAACCATATTTATGCAGAGGGCAAGTCCCCCTACAACCCCTGCCACACACACACACACACACACACACACACACACACACACACACTACTTTTATATTCTCACTCCAAGACCGCACTACAGTGGGGAAAAGGGAATATTCCCCTTATCTCCACTGTGCCGCGATCTAAGGAACAGCCTCCATTGCTGTTCGCTTAGTTGCCTTTTCGCGAAAGTGCATTTCAGCAAAAATGCACTTTCTCGAACTAGAGCTTGCCAAATTACGTATATATATCATATATATATATATATATATATATATATATATATATATATATATGTATAAGAAATGAAGGCTCTGAAAAATGTAATAAAGACCTTACACCATTCATGGAATCTAGGACCACTTCAGGTAATTACAGACACCACCACCAAGATGTAGTATATAAACAAACAAGGGGGAAATAGGTCCTACCCTATGATGACTAGCCATGATAGCCTGGGAATTTGCAGCTCCGCACAGTTAGTCTCTTCATCAGAGCAGAAGTCTGTGACAGACACACTCAGCAGATCGAGGACAGCCCCCCTCCACAAATGGTATTTTCAACCTGTAGTTTCTCAGGAAATAATCCACCTGTGAAGAATTCTCCAAATAGATTTGCTCGCCTCCATTCACAGCAGTCTAATAAAAAATTTCTGCACCAGGACACCTTGGACAAAGACCTGGATGACACATGCTTTTTCCTTCCCATGGACAGAAATGTTCCTATATGCCTCCCCCCCCCCCCACTTTTCTTTGATAACCAGTGTTCTTTTAAAATCCAAAACAATCTGCTGAAAATCATCTTGGCAACTCCTTTTGACCCAGACAACATTGATTCTCCATTCTCATGAAAATGGCCAATGGCAATTACTATAATCCTCCACGCAGCATGGATCTACTCACACAGGGCAGGAGATGACTAATGCACCCCAACCTGCGTAATCTTCATTTGACTGCTTACATGTTAAATTTATGATCCCTTCTGGACACTTTTACCTGAGGATGTGCAGCAGGTATTAAAAGTGGCTAGAAAACCTGGTACTAGAAAATCTTACTTGGCCAAACAGAAAATATTTTTTTGCTTGCCATAAGAAGAACTAGGACCTAAACAAGGCAGAACCACCTCTAGTTCCACACTTTGTGTGAATTATTCAATTCTTCCTTACCCCTAGTTAAAACATTTCTAAAAGTGGTTTTGCATATCAGTCCAGCAAGAAAAAGAATAACTCCTCCCTGGGGAGTATATGTACAACTGCTCACCTTCAGCTTTATACTTCTAACACAAAGATTATCACAACCATATATAGTTATCTCTGAACCTGATTAATAATCCACCTCTTAACGACAACATAACCATTTTCTGCCCAACCAAGCTTCGTCCCTCACTTCCATTTCTTTGAATTTTAGGCACTAATCACAAGATTGATTATCTGTTTGACAAAGCTATTAATACACCTCTTCATATATGCAATGCTCAACAGCTAGTAAATGCTTACTTAACTTTTATACTGTAATAGTAATCTTTATTTCAGGACTGTAACCTGGCAAATGTATGTGTAACTGTTAATGTATATTACTTCATGTCTACTCATGCAATTACTGAATGTCTGTTTAGAAATGTTTGTAATATCTTGGAGCTTTCCACCACAGGCCTACACTGAAAAGCGGTTTTTGACTAAACTCAGTCCGACAAACCTAGTATACAAATGCAAAATAAAATAAATGACTCTGAACCAGCTCATCGGGCTGACTTGAAATTGTTTGTTGAAAGACCTTTAATAAAGTATCACTTAAAACAAAAGCACACATGTGTTAATAGAAAAGTAAAACCATATTAACATTTTTTTTATTTACACTCATTACACATTACCTGTTCTGTTTCTAACAACCGTCTTTCAGGCCAATATTACATAAATCACTCAATTCCTGCCTTCCCTTAAACCTTACTAATACTCGAGCATTATTCTGCATGTAATATTTTTCTACATACTTTGCTTGTTCCCTTTTCTAAAGACCACTCAAAGTTTTTATCCATTTTACAAAATTCAATGCAGTTGGTTTAATATTTTGATTTCCGTTTTCTAGCAATTGCATTTTTGTTCAACCAACAGAACTGAACTTAATAAGGCCTTAATAATGTCTAGGCAATTCAGTTCTTCTGTCCCAGCTCAAAAGAATAATTTCCTTAGTTAAAGACTTCACCAATATTTCTGACACAGTACTCTGTGGGGAATTTCTGAAGTCTGCTAACTCCTTTCACTCCAGAAATATAAGTTCCCACCTATCTCTTTCATCCACATCACACCTCCAATATTTGCTATCAATCTGAGGCAAAAGTCTTTGAAGTCTGCTTGAGGTATAAAAATACCTATGCAAACATTTCCACGCAAAACTCCTAAACCTTCTGGACTTTGTTGAATACCTGGAAGCCATTCATATATTCTGTCCTTGCTCCCTTGTAAATTGCTTTTCCAGTCTCCATTCCCAGTCTTTTCTAACACCCGGTGATTCTTATAATTATCATGCAATATTTTATGTACCCTACTAATCATCCCTTTTTTAGCAGCAGCTTATGTTCTAGTTTCAACTAAAACTGTATCACAGCAAATCTTTCACTCAGGACTTCCCCATACCTTTCTCTTTGCCTAAACTCAGATATCAACCCCTGATAAGGAAGGCAGTCTCTAAACTGCAATACAAACTTCTTGGCTTCAACCCACACTATTACCTTTCTCTTTCTAGTTATTTGCTCCCAATACCTTGGCTCCTTTGCCAGCTTTCTTCAGTAAATTTTAGCCCCCTCTCATCAATTTTCTGTACCCCTGCTTATAGTTATCCTTACTGGCAATGCCTCCTTTTTCCATTCATGTGCTGGTTTGTTTTTATAATACTTTCTGCAATTTTATGACTATAATATTATGTATGGTTGTTTTTATTCTCCTTAAGTATCTGTGTAAAAATTACACTGTCTCCTTATTTTTTAACCCCCCCCCACCAGATTTATCATTCCTTTCCACTTTGAATTATACCCTTCTGCTTGTATTAGATATATAACCCTTAAGTGTATAGCTCTAAAACATCCTGGTTCTATTGGGAGGATCAACTTATCCCAATTAACTCTTGCTCTCTCTCTCCCTCCCAGATAATTTCCTTTATGTCTTTTATTACAGTCCACAACTTTTCCTCTGGTTGATAAAAAATTGCCTTACCTATATGGAAAACTAAAGGGCCGAAAAACATTTTCACTGCTAATACCATACTATCAATAAACAAGAGCTTCCAGTTTCTCAGTTTTTGTACTGCTTTTTGTTTATAGTCTTTTCTCACATATCTTTAGTTGATATTACAGAAACCATTTTAATACTAACTCCTAAGTGATTCATCTCATGTCCCCATTAAACATGGGTACTGCTGAACCAAGTCATGATTAGGTACATAATTTATGGCTACAGCCTCTGTTTTATCCTCATTAATTTTATACCCTAAAAAGACTTGAAACTGTTTGAAAATGTTCCACAGATGTCTTTTTTTTGGATTTATCAAGTACAAAATAATATCACCTGCAAATAAAGTTGACTTTATTTGAATATCATGCCAATTATGCAGTTGAATTTCTAAGTCCCTTATTTTCTTTACCAGTGGCTCCAAGTATAGAGCAAAATAAAGATAAACGTGGACACCCCCAACCTGGTTCTTCTCTTCAAAGATAACTTATCAAAGAACCCTCACACTTTAATTCTTGCCTCTGATACTTCATATATCGTCCTAATTAACCTTGTTATTGTATCAAGGAATCAAATGCTTCCATTACCCTACTCATATAAAATCCAAGGTTCTTCTATCGAATGCTTTTTCTACATCAACATCCACCAACAGCAGTAATATTTTCTTATATTCACCTTCCCTCTGGACCATCATCATTCTATTAATGTTGTCAAAGGTTTGCCTTTCCTCCACAAAACTCCATTGATCCACATCTATCAATTGTGGAAACACCTTTGCCATGCTTTTAGCTAGAATAGATATATACACTTTATAATCATGGCTTAAAATTGAAATGGGTGTATACGGGTCTGAGTCTGATGGGTGTTTACCCTCTTTGGATAATACATCCACCACAGCTTTCCTTCAAGCTGCTGATGCTTCTCCTCCTTTTAAAATACTATTAAACAAAATCTTCCAATTCTTTATCACCTTCTTCCCTCCTAACTATGAAAACTTCACAGGAATACTGTCTATTCCTGGAAATTTCCATGCAGACTGATTATATATCACCTTTGTATCTCATTTCCTTCTGTCTTAAACTACTGGTAGCAGAGCCAAATCTTTCTCTAATCTTGACATAATTAAGTCTTCTATAAATATTTCCATGTGTGCTCTTCCTTGGTTTCCACATTCCTCTGTGTTATACAAGTGTTCATAAAATTTCTGAAATATATTTCTAATACTTCCATAAGATCTCTTCTTATTTTTGTTGTCTCCCTTAAGTTTGGTGACAGCCCTTTCAACTTTCTGTTGCCCAAGTCACTGTGTCAAAAAGGTTTTGCACTCTGGGGTTGCTTTAAAAAAGTTGTTTAACAGCAAACTTTCTAAATTCATGCATATTATCCAAATACTCCCCTACTTTCTCCAACATTCTACAGCTGTTCCTATTCTTGTTCTGTGAGATTCCCTTTATTCTACTATACTTTAACCTTTGTCAGCCCTTCTGTGTAATCCCCATTACTTAACCATTTCTCTTTCCATTTTATTCCTACCCTATTTTTAAACTCAATTTTCATTTTATCCCATTTACCAGCTATTCCTTCTGAAGAAACATCTATCTTCCCTACAAGTCTCATATAATTCCACTCCCTACTCCTTAAATTCCTTTTTTTTAATGGAGAAGTGGGAAAAGGCCAGTGTTTCATTTTTACTTCATTACCCTGCATTTTTATCTTAGCTTTTATTGGTGCATGACTTGAAATGGTTATTGGATGTGTGTCAAAGCTTTCAATTAAATGCACATGTTCGTGTAAAATACAATTTCTACCCAGTCTAGTGCAGTTATTGTACCTTGTGGAATAATATGTAAACTCTGTCATAGCTTCTACTACTATATTCATGTCTTCCATACCAAACAAATGCTTTCATACATTTCTTCAGAAACCTACCCTCTTTTATTTTCTCCCTCCTAAGTCCACCTGATGCATCCTCACTATTACAAATCAAGTTCAAGTCCCTACCTATAAGTAACATTCTTTGCTGAAAGCAGATTATTTCTCCCTCACTTTTCTTAAGCTCCAACAGTTTTTGGTAGAATATAAACATATGCCAGTGTAATCCTCCCTTGCAAATGGCTCCTTGTTATCACAAATCTACAATCATTGTCTTTTTTCCTCTTCTATTACTATTGGAGCAATTCTAGCTATCAGTATGACTACTGCTTTTTTCCTTTGTCCCTGACAATCTGCTGAATATCCACCTGGAAATTCTTTCTTTATCAAAATCACACTCTCATTTCATTCTGAACATATCGCTTGAAGGATTTACACCCTGAATTTTTTTATATAATTCAGCGTTCTCACCTTTTGTCTATACCTGCAAGGTCATTTATATTCCAAGATACTACAGATACAGCATCCATTCTGATAAACAGCTACTGTTCCCACTTATTATAGCTGACAGCTTTTTTGAATGTGTATTTCCAGCTTTTGTCTTACTTGCACAACTTTCATAAAAGTTGTTTCTTATCTCCATTTGAACCTATGTCACATTTCTCAAAACTTTCAGCTCCAATGAAAGCCTTCAAATGAAAAAATTAATACATTTTCAGAACACTCCCACCCCCTACTAACTTAGAACAGACACACAACACTATGTACATGTTTAACAAATGAAGTTTAACTCTCCAGATAGGGACAACTGAACCAAATCAACAGCTGCACCCACTGGCATAACCCAATATAAAATTAAGGTTATCCCTGCTACAGCCTGTGTTCCCACTTGCATTGTTTGCTATCTTTTTCTTATCTCTATCCCCCTCCCAGATGTGAACAGCAGCATGCATGCTTTCAGAAAACATTAACTTTTAGCCCTCAGAAGAAGTACACTGGTTATTTAAAAAATAAATTATGTCCTGTCCTATTAAATGAATTAAAGTATTAAGGCCGCTAGGGAAGCAACTATATTTTACTGACATATATTGACTGATATTTATAAATATTTTCACTGAATTGTGTATTTTGCCTTTAAATCTTGCATTTCTGTCAGCAAAGAATGCTCAGAATTCTCAAGGTTAATTGCATGCACATGTGGGCAACTTGCCTCCATGTAAAAGTAGCCATCAATGAAAAGAAAATAGCTAACAACTTGAAAATACATGAGGGATACTTTGTAAATTTCTTTGAAAACAAAATGCATATCATTTCCCTAGCTAACTCCTTTCATTTGCAGACTTTTCAATCAATGAGAAAGCTTTTTTTCCATCAGAGAGTTAATATATTTTCAGAAGCAAGAATATTAGCATTCTTCATGGCTTTCACCATTTTGCTTTATTTTTTAATCACATTTGTTTACCAAAAATATGTTTATAGCTTAAGCCAAGTACATTAAACTAGAGATCCACCCTTGTAAAACCAAGTGAAATTATCATCTTACTTCTACATAAAATACAATCACTTCTATACTCCACTTCCACCCAGCAGCCCTGATCACAGCATTGCATTAAATTAAACTTGCTTTTCAAGCTTTCTTCTCATTATACTGTAAAATATGTACTTCTTACAACTAAAAAGTACTTCTTTACTTCAATATCTAACACATACAACAGTCACTGAAAAGACTCCTCCCACATATTCACAAATATCCTCGACTTCACACTGTACAAAACTGCTTTACAATTACAACATGCAGTTTATATCATGAAATGTTTACACACATACTAACAAGAAGAAAATGTTTTTTTTAATTACAGTTATTTATTTATTCCATTTAGCATCCTTCTAAAAATTAAATACATATGTGGTGTATGCTTTACAGTCCACCCACAAGTTTAACAAAGTCAACAAAAGTCCATTTTTTTCCTCAGACAATTTTATTTGCAAAGCCACATTTCACAAATATGATTAAATCCTTCATAGCCTCACTCGTATTTACTAATTTCAGTGTTGCTGGTAGTCTTCCTGATCATCTCCAAATCCCAACACTAGACTCTGGCTCACGTCCAAGGTACTCTTGATTCTTCTAGTCAGTTCCTGTGTTTTTTTATGTCTCTCAAGCATTTTCCTCTGGAATATTGGAAAATGTTTCACTGGTAAAGTCTATCTATAAGCTTTACTGTCACAGGAATGAAAAGCAGAGCCTCTTCTGTTTACTGGATCAATTTTTGTTGGATAAACTTTTTTTTTCTCCCTAGCCTGTTCTGCATCAAAACCTGTATTTGACCCTTCAGGAAAAAATACTCTGAAGTCAGCTGAATACAACAGCTTGAATCCTACGCCTGTGCCTCTCAATAATCCTTGACTGCTGGAATCAATTTCCTTCTCTTCTGCCTGATGTATAGTGAATGATCATTTTCCACAAACACTCTGCTGTCTCCAGTTTTTAATATTTTTCCCGTCTTCCACAACTTTGTCAAGATCAAATCTTTCTGCAATATGATTGTATCTTTAAAGGTCTTGGTTGCTTTCTCATGGCCAAGTTTGGAATATGCACTCAATGTGCCCTTTCAGTTAGCAAATTCTACTGTGGAAAAACCAGCAGAGTTGGTTATTTGTGCTTTCATATAATTAATAGTCTGTTCCTTCCCGTTTCTCTGGTACAGCAAAAAAATCTTTTTTCTGCGTGCCCTGGCTTCTAACTCAACGTTTTAAAACAGCTCTTCTTGAAAAGCCGCATACTCAGCCAGCCTTTTCTTCAATTCACCATCTAATTTTTCAGAGTTATCAGATCATCTGAACAGCTAGTTAAAGCTTCTTCTGTTTTTTTTCCAACCTTTTGTTATTTGAATTGATGTATTCCTTCAATGTATCATTTTAAATCACCTCGGAGTACATTGAGAGCAAGATTCAGTAATGCCTACACTACGTGTACACCATTCTGAGTGAATAAACACTAACTCCTACCTTCTTCTTCTTAATTTTAGTTTTCCTACTGATTTTCTTGCAACCTTAAACACTGAGGGGGATTCATAAAGGTTACCCACAATGTGTAGACTATGTTCATACTTAGTGCAATCTGAGTGAATAGACAACCCAAATAATATGGTTGGGCTGTTCCTGAATACAGATCGTGTACACTTAGTGTAGGCATTCATGAATCTTGCCCTTAATTTATTTTTTCCTCTACATTACTGAAAGCCATCTCTTGAACCAAAACTGAAGCTTGAACTGCTTTTTGTTAAACAGCTATAAGATTTTTCCAAGCCAGTATTTTCTCTTCACCTTTACTTGGTGATTTTCTTTCAGGTTCTGCAAGTTTATTCTTCTTTGCTGGCATCCAGGCAACATACTTATTAGCCAAGAACTGAGTTTTACCCAAACAGCAGTTTCAATGGCACTCTTTACAATCAGCTTCTGTTTTACACAAGGAGAGATGAAATAAAGCTGTTAGTCATTGTGCATCCATCCTGTTAGTATTCTGACCACAAAATTCTTTACCAGGAAAATTGTTTTACTTACTGCTCTGACATCAGCTAGGCGAATATCTAAATTGTAGGCTTCAATGATGAACCAAACCCTTTCTGGGTCTACATTAGATAACTGAACTTTTAAAAGTTCAAACGTCACATGGCTGAAACCATATGATCAAACTTTAAAAAGTTCGAAAATCTAATAAAAAAAAAACTACACAAAAAACCTACCTGAATGTTTTAAGCAAGGGGGCAAGCCCCCCTGCACCCCCCACACCCCCCCACTCTTTAAATATACCAACTCTGAGATTGTACTAGAGTGCAGAAAAGGGAAATCTTCTCATTCCATGCTGTACGGAGATCTCCGTTAAAATGTTCAAACTTTCAAAAGTTCGACCATATGACATTCGAACTTTTGAAAGTTCGACTATCTGATATAGACGCACCCTTTCTCATATTTCATATATACAGGGTAACTTTAAGAACCAATTTATCCTTTATGGCAAAAGTTGTCTAAGAATTCACTTAGAAACAATATATTCATCTTCCCGAGTTCATTCCTGAACCTAAAAACAGAGGAGAGAAATCCTGCATATTCTAAATGTCCACAGACAGCAGAGATATTTCATTGATAGAACAAAAGACTTTAAAGATTCATATCAGCTCATTTCTTTTGACTGACAGAAAAACTGACAACCACTGTCAAAACAGACAACTTCAAAATGTTTATCCCATTCCATTCATTTCTGTTATTCCCCCACCATGGTAAGTCCCTACCTCAGAGGGCTAAAGCTCACTCTACCAGAGCTATGGCTACTTCTAAGGAATTTTGGAAGGAGGTTGACTCCAGATCTATTCTGCAGGCAGCTACTTGATGATCTGCATACACATTCACCAAACATTAGAATACAGACACTTTCTCTATGGCCATAACACTATTTGCTAGATCAATTCTCCAGGGGCTATTAGATTCCGGCCCTAGATCCTCCTTGCAGGCTATCCAGGCATTGGCAATCTTTACATATTTTTATATGCTATTGCAACAGTGATCCAATGATAAGCATAGTGCACTTGTGTAATTTACATCTGTTACCTATCAGTAGATGCCCAAACAAGTCACTGTTGCAGTACTGCAACCCTGCCTCTTCCCTCAATCCCCCTTATTTTGTTTCTGTTTTTCTTTCTTTTGAATATAATTTTGACCAGGGAAGGGTTCCTTTCTCTCTGTCCCACTTTCCTAATAGCACATAAATATCTAAACTGGCAACTTAGTTTGGTTGCTTGATATCACGGTCTCTCAGTTTTCAGAAGCAAGTGGAGTCTAATTTTTGTCACACACTTCTGAATTTATACTAGCATGCTCACAAGCTTCCTCAGACAGATGCTGCATGTGGAAGGCATCCCAAAGTTTTTGTATACTGTTCGGACAGCCAGTCCTTGGCAGTATACTTCCCATATATCTATATGTTACTGCAACAGTGACCCACTGAATATTGCACGGTTATGGCAAGTTAACTTACACAACTTTACTGTTCGCTTTTTTACTTGTTCATCTAAACACCAAAGGTGCGATAAGAGACCTGAGGACACAGGTTGACAGCAACCTCACCTTTGAAAACCACATTGCCACTGTAGTCAGAAAGTCCTTCTATGTGGCACATCTCATTACAAAAGGTTTCTCATCCAGGAAGAAAGAGGTCATAATCCCTCTCTACTCTTCCCTCATTAGACCTATTAGAGAATACAATGCCCCATTTGGTATGTACCTCACTAGATACCTACAACAACTGGAAAGGCCACAAAAATACCTCACTAAGAGGATCCTAGGCCTTAGACACATGCCCTATACAGACAGACTCAAAAAACTCCAGCTATACTCGGTCTCTTATCGCCTACTTAGAGGCGATCTTTGCTTGACCTACAAAGTCAAGTCTGACCCAGAGCTGCTAGATATTCTACACCTAAAGAAATCCCAATCCCTCCGTGCCACACGCTCCAGGGACCTTAACCTCAATACCACACGCTCCAGGGACCTTAATCTCAATACCACAATAAACAGAATATGTTGGAGGGACAGGTTCCAAACACAGAGACTTCCATACTCTGGAACAAACTTTCCATTCATGTCAAGCACAGCACTTCACTGGCCCTCTTTAAGAGAAATCTTGACGATTGGGTGGGCAATAGGAAGTTCACCCCGGGATCACTTCAGTAGCCTTGTTTAACAGGGGCACTGGGAACCAACTTTGGGAGGCATGATGCCAGGGAATCTACTTGGACTAGGCTTATATAGGCTCCATGGCCGTTAGCCTAGTACACACCTATGAACCTATATCCGGTTCACAGAAACTACAACACACAGCTATTGACAAACATTTTAGTAACTACATATTTTAGAATGTCTGTCTCAACACATCAGCTTTCTGACCTTCTAAAACTGTTATGGTGCACTTTAAACTTTATTCACAGTGTAACTTTAAATGAAGTCACTAGACAGTAGTGTATTCTAGAGGAGACTTCAGAAGAAATACACTCCTCTGATTAAGAATCTGTGATACTCAACTCAGGCAAGGACAGTCTGTTGTGACTTTTCATCTACAGTATACAGTCAGCTCATATTAAAACACCCAAGTATTTTTACCTTGG
This sequence comes from Protopterus annectens, assembly GCF_019279795.1. Classification (NCBI taxonomy): domain Eukaryota; kingdom Metazoa; phylum Chordata; order Ceratodontiformes; family Protopteridae; genus Protopterus; species Protopterus annectens. The sequence goes on along the minus strand of NC_056738.1, from coordinate 523,926,622 downwards.
CTTTTTCCATTTTGTTAGCCATCAGCACTATAAACCATTTCTGCCACAGATAAGCTCTGGCTGAAAATATACATCACCCTGTAAATCTTCTAATGCAGTAAAATTTCAGCTTGTTCCCTTTTTTAAAACAAAGGATAACATAATATACTACTGTCAACAATATAATGCATGGTTTTGCCACAGATTAGCTCTTGCTGAAACTATGCAAGAACACCCTGTAAATCTTGTAGGCATGTCAGCTTGTGCCCCTTTTGCTAAAAAAAATAAAAATAAAGTAATATACCACAGCATGAAAACTGGAGCAATAATAACCTGCAAGTTATGTTAAAGTTTTCAGTTTGTAGAATTACATAGAAATGTCTGCCTGAGAAGTGGTCTATCATTGCATTTAGAACATTAGTACGGCTACACAGCTTGCCAAAAGCTCCACTTAAGGCTCTTATAAACTGAAAACCACAACAGTCTTTCTTATGGTCTGCTAGCATTCCTTTGCTGTGTGGTGAAAACTGGAAAGACTCGTATCCAACAGAACTATGAGAATGCAAACAATAAAACACACATCGTTCACAAAAATGCAGTCCTAACTAGCAATTATATGATTTCTCAACTTTCAAATAACTATGGGCAATTTAAGTTTGTGCGCAATAATAACTTGGTGATGGAAGTTTGTGTGAGCTTGCATGTGTCTTTATATTCATGGCATAGACTTCTGGGATACTTAAATTGTCCAGCCATATGAATGACTCTTCCGTATTTGTTCAAAAAATGTAAACCCCATATGTTTTCTTCCACATGTAAAAAAAAAAACAGCTTCCTTTCCTCATCTACATCTACAATAACAAGGCATCAGGCCCGTTTTCCTCACCTACTGGGGGATGGTAGTATAAAAACAATTATACGGCTGCCTCATTTTTGTCAAAGAGCCACAAATAATGGTTTTAAAACATGCATCACATTTATCCAGTATAAGCAAACACAGGCAGGGATGTCAACAATAAAACAAATGGATAAAGAAATGTTAGATTTGTCCTGGTTTCCTCACACCAGTAAATTCCCATAATCTCCAGTTGAAAATGAAGTACAGCAGGTATAGTGGCATCATTCATCATCTTAGTCCCATAAGGTATGTGCACTGCAGGGCAGAGTAAGGCCTGCTAATCTGTATCGAAATGGATAAACAAAAAATGCAAAGACAATTCCTTGTTGCAGACAAATGCATATTTGTTCTACTGTGACCTCATTAAGTCAGAGGAAGACAGAGTGTAGCCTGAACTGTACAGCTTTTAAAACAATGAGCAATGCGAAAATAGCAAGAACAAAAACAGAACTCAAGGGCAGCTGGAACTACACATGTAGTGCTCACAGTCCCAGCTTACCTTCAGTGAGGGAGGGTAATGTCAGATGTAGGAATACACTCACATACTGCAATGCAGGATTTCAGATGCAGTGAAATACAGAAACATGATAATAACAAACCTATCTAAGCTACACAGCCACTAAACTAGGACAGGTTTCTTGAAGACACACAAAGAAAAATGGGTAGGACTGGGAGTAGGATGGAAAGCACCGTTAAATTCAGGGAAATTCAGAAATAAGCACTAATGCAGGATGGAGAGCTGGGGAGGGTAGCAATGGCAGATCTAAGACAAAAAAAAATCACTGACTTAACATGATGCAATCATGGGCTCCAGCAGCTGGTGGGGTCTACTGTCAGTCATGCAAGATAGAGACTTTGCTAATGCTGGAAATCATGTTTAAGTAAAGATGCAGTACTGTGCTAGGTAATGACAACCTTAAAATATTAACACAGAGATGTTAGCCTTTGATAGATGTGGCTCCTACATTTAAAATATTCCAAGAAACACTACTGCAACTGTTGTGGGGCACCTTGACTACTGCACAGTAATGTCACCACTACAGGTCAAAGCCTATAGTAAGGCAGGGTAGACTCACTGCATGACAAAGTCTCCATTAAACAACCCCATGAAAAACTGAAGTATCACACATTGCAGTGTATCTTCAAAATCCCAGACACAATTGCCAATAAAATCTTCATTGTTCATGCTGAATAGCAACCTATTAAAGTTACGGCATCACAGCTGAGTAAAATCCCTGTACAGCAAAGTACTGTCAAAATCTCAGTAAAATACTACAATGTCAGTGCAGAGTCATCTCTGCAGTGTTGGTGCAGAGTAACATCACTGCACAACACAACTGCATAACCATTAAACAACATCACTATATTGCAAAGCAACCTTATAATACTAGTAAAACAAAGCAGTGGCTATGCCGATTAACATCTCTGTTTCAGATGAGTACCAGTGCTGAGTAATACTGTAATGCAGAAGAGAACAAAGTCTCTAAAGCACTTCAGTATCAATTCTTTGCAAAATGTTCAGGACAAAATACAGTCATCACCCCAGTAAACTAGTGCAGTATTACTGCTAAGTTAAATCTTGTGTAGCACTCGGCTGCAAAGTTGTATCTTAAAAAAAAAATGATATTTACATTTTTTTAACACATGCAGCCAGAAATTTTGTACAGCCAACTTCCATGTTTCTAACATTGCACAACAGTGGTAGCGGTGGCAGAGTTTACAATATCACCACCCTGTTAAGGGTTTTGTGACTTACATGCATCGTCAGTGTCACATACATCATTCTGTACAACACAGCAGTGTTATGTACACAACAGATAAAGTTGTCAGTTTGCTTGTGTCTTTCGGCTTTTCCCGGTTAGGGGTCGCCTCAGCGGAACTCCGGTCCGCTAATTATTGGCAGTAGATTTTTATGTGCTGGCTTGCCGGGCCTAACGCACAACCTTCACCGAAGGAATGCCCATTCACACAAGTCGCCACACACAAGACGCTCTAACTGAGAATCGAACTGGCAACGTCTAACTGTGAGGCAACAACGCTACCGCAGCACCACCACCGCAGCTAACAGATAAAGTGTCAGTGCTATGCAGTATTCAATAATAGATACAGTGTAATGCCACAGCAACCCTGGTATAAAAAGTAGTATCAACGTTTGACAGCAGCCAAATGGATAATATCCCAATGTCAAGTGCTAGACAGCACACCAGTTTGTTACACTACTGGTGCTAAATACTACCTTTAGTGTAGCATTATTGTCACTAAGCAGGATGCAGGGTAACAACAACTAAATGCCACTGCAGTGTTGGCACTATGAAGTACTCTGGTAAACAGCATTGCTGCTGAAAGGAAATGGTGTTAGTGGAAAACTGTACCACAAATGCATAAAGCTGTAACCAAGTACAAGATTGTATTTTAATGTTACACACTCCATTTAATACAACCCGAGCACAGCAGTGTCAATGCTAGATGATGTTCTAGAATGCCTGGCCTCATCAGTGTAGTGTAGTGCAGTATACACTACCACCACTACCAAAGATCCACAATTTCCCAGGTGCCAATGTTTGCCAGTTCTACAGCCACAATGTAATGAAGGTGTAGGTCAGTAACCCCAAAACTTCACGCCTGTGTGTGGAAGCACGTCAGTATATTACTGCATATGTTGTCACTGCTGGGCAGCTCTTCAGTGCAGTGCTGCAGGCAGGGGGTGGTACCACTGTGCATATCCTTACTACAATACCTCTCTTACTACAAAAGAGAGTTCATGTTAGGTGGCAAACTACTGGTTTCAGTATTGGGTAGAATACTCGGTACCACACTTAGCAGCAATCCTTTGATTCATAACATAACAATGTTTCCAATTCTGACTCAATAGCCAGTGACGATAGCCTTGCTAACAAATTTAATGCTAAGTTCAACTTCCTAGACTTCTTGTCAAAGCCCCAAAATATCTGCCAGCCTCACTCCCTAACTGTCTCTAAAGATAAATTACTGAAAGTCCTAATCAAAACCAAAGATACTTCCTCCATGGAACTGACAATGTGCCTGGTTAATTAATTAATGATGTTAAACATGCCCCTGCAGACAAATTCAAAGTTTTTAACCTAATATTAGCGACTGGTTTTATCCCTGGGTGGTGCAGTGAAGTGGTGATGCCCCTCTATAAAGGTGGCTTTACAACCAACCTAGGTAACTATGGACTTACCAGCCTTACAAGTTTCATCTGCAAAGCTGTAGAATGTATTACAACAGATCTAAAACAATTTATTAGACATGATCCTCAACAGTTCGGTTTTGTGAAGGGTAGTTCACAGTGCAGATATTCCTACATTCAATATGCTGTTTATTCTTTGATTTATGCTATTAGATTGTGTAAGGCATACCATATAGATTGTGCAAGGCATAACATATTCAAGCATCAAAGTGTCCTTTCCTGAATATTTTGTAACAAAATCCAAAAGTAGTATAGAGATACGAGTATCTGTAAAGACTCTCATGTTACGGTTACAATTAACATATGAATTTGACAAACATCCAACATGCCCAAAATATTATTTTTACAAGAAATCAAGTTCTATGAAGTTCTGTTCAGATGAATAACTATAAAAGTAAAACAAACCCTATGTATTCCTGCATTAAAGTGAGATGTTGAGCCCTTTAAATGTGGTATAAAAACTGCATTAAAAAGAAATTGCTCTCAACTAAAATGCGCCTTCTCCACTGAAACTGCAAATCATTTTTAATGCAACAGTCATGCTTAAGACAAGCAGTTAGAGCTCAGAAATCGTCAGTATTAGGGGCCAACACTTCCTACAAAACAATTTACAGTAAAGGGGTTAAGAGTTAAGCAGAAAAAGGAACTGAAAAATGAATATGGCATTACACTCTCTCTATGGAGCATATCAAAAATAAAACAATCTAACCTTGATTCATTTTTGTGTAGGTAAGAAGACGAAACAGCAATCAGGAAGCAGAAAAAAGTGACAGGCTCCAGATAGTGCAAACTAAATTAGCTCAGTAACACATGGTCACTTGTTACTTTTCCAGCAACAGTAAAGGGCATCCAACGATACAATCTCCTCTGCAAGACAGATCTGGCGGAAGAATATTCAAGAAACCCATGGATGACAAATATAGACTCTTAGCTGTTTCAACATTTGGAGTAAAATGCACTTTCTATCCATACATTGTCCACTTTCTAGCTTTGAAGAGGAAAAAAAACAAAGAAAGCAGACAAAAAAGAAGGTTAAAGAAAAGATGGGGAAGAACAAGGATGCTATAAAATGACATGTACGTGACAATTCAAAGATATGACAATGAGCTAGAGAGAGGAGGACTTGTAGAATTTCAAACTAATATACAAAAGACAGTAAGCATGAGGAGAAAAGTGAGCATTCCATGAAAAAGATGCAATCCACTGCACAGTTTAAACAGATTCCATTATAAGGTGTATAAATAAATGTGAGAAGAAAGTATGAAGACATAGCTAACCTACAGAACTATCAAATTATAACATAAACCTCACTACACTACTAAAACATCATAAAAATGAACACACACTGAAAAAAAAAAACAGAAGAAAAAGATACCCATTCATAAAACCCAATGCAAACTACCCAAAGTCTTATACACAGACATTTAGACAATCGATGCAGCTCACTGAAGTGGAAAGAAAACACCACTCCAACATAAAAACAGCAAGAACAGAGAAATGGAGCATATATGGGTCTACTTTAAGTGATGCATGAAAACTGGAAACACCGCTGTCTATCATTTTCCTTTTAACTGACCTACAAGATACTGCAGCTGAAAGACTTCACGAACTGTTGACGATCCAGTATGGTGGAACTAGTTTTGTCACAAATACTATAACTTGATTTTGGGTAGCTGTATTTTTAGAACAGGGAAGGTTTTATAAGTCTGTTTAAAAAAAAAAAACGTCCATTTTATTTTTGTTTAACATCTTTTATCTTTTCTTCAACATTAAGCAAACTTGAGAGAGAGATTGAAGGCACAGTCCTAGATTAGGAGGTACAGAGGCTTGCCCCCCTGCAAAACCAACTGTAGAGTATATGGTGATAAACACAGCACAGAGATGAAATATATGGTTAGATAATGTAGTTATGTTCAGTTCATGTCTTGACTACATAAGATACAATTAATAGTAGTAAATATGAAATATCTTGCGCTATAGGATAATGGAACTTGGTCCACAATTCTAGCTTTTGTCATTCATCGAGTGTATGTGTATGTGTATGTGTGTGTGTGTGTGTGTGTGTGTGTGTGTGTGTGTGTGTGTTTGTTTGTTTGTTTGTTTGATGGACTTTAAAATACATGGCTAGAAAAAAACAGCTGTAGAACAACATGTATAGTTCCCACATTCTCAGGTTTGAAACAGTAACAGTTTACTGCAGGGAGCATCTTTTACAGCTTAATCTGACATTACTCTCCCATTTTCTAAGACTTATTCTGAAAGGTGGTGCTGATATTCCACGGTGGTACAGCGGTAGCATCGTTACCTCACAGCAAGAGGTTCTCCCGTTCGATTCTCGGCTTGGGAGTGCCTTCTTTGTGGAATCTGCATGTCCTCCACGCGGTTGGGCAGCATTCGAAAGACATGTGTGCATAAATGGGCGTGCCTTTGTTGAAGGTTGGGCGTCGAGCTGGCACCTTGGCGTTTCATAAAAATCTACTGCCAATCATTAGCGGACCAGAGTTCCACTGTGGCGACCCCTTACCGGGAAAAAGCCGAAAGACACACAACAACATTCTGAAAGGTGGTGCTTATAAAACATAAAAGCTACACAAACATTCTTTCATCAAATCAGTAATTCTGCAGTATGCTGCAGAAAGATAGCAATCCCTATCACTATTCCTATTTTCAGTCCAATCCACAGGGTTGAATCACTAAGCACCAGTTCACTGCAACATTTATAAACATTTTCATGCAGTATTAGATACAGATTTTCTAGTTCTTTGCAAATATCTGTGGTAAACTATTCTGTATTCACAATCACACACAAACAATTTAATCTGCTTATCCAGGTTTCTCTACTGATTTAAAAGAATCATTTATTTATTTATTTATTGCAGTTTGATTACCGGGGAAGTCTACTGGGCTTGGGGCCCGTTTTCAGTGGAGGCCCGGGGAGAAAAGCTCCAACAGGAAACAGCAGTTTAAAAATTAAAACAATTACATAAAATTACATAAAACACTACAATAAATTACATAAACATTCAGAGACAGTTGCTTTGGAAATAACAGTTAGCTACAGAGAATAAATTACAGCAATTTCAAATGTTACGGAGGAAAATACTGGCTAATGGAATATAAGATTAGGAGATTGCGATTTAGTAATCTGAGGTGAGAATTTAGTAGAGGTAAAGGAAGGTAAAAGGGGTTAGCCTGGACAGAGGTGGGAAGATAGTGTGGGAGGAATGGGCTGCAGAGAGCAATTGCACTTCCTGTTTCGATAGAGGTAAGAATGGAGATTAGAAGTCATGTACTTAACCATAACCTGGCATCCGTGTTGTCCATTTTCATTCTTCCTCACTGATGGGTTACGGATCTAACCCTCGGATACAACTCGGTCACATTCACAAGCCTAGGATCCAAATCTCGAGCTCCTCCCTCTACACATAATGCTCTAATCCATCCCCAACTCTTCAGATTGAGTTTGCTACCTTACTGCCCACTCTGAGGATAGACATAAGAAAAGATGAGGCTCAAACCTGGAATGTTAGTGTTCCACAAAAGTCCCAAGATCCTTGTAGGAGTGACAAGGCCAGGGGATGGCTGGGAGGGAGGTTGAGGAAGAATGAAAATGGACAACAAAGATGCCAAGTTATGGTAAGTACACAACTTCTAAATCTGATTTTGTCCTTTTCATTCTTCCTCACTGATGGGTCAGACTCCACAGCTATGTAACTCTTGGGATGCCCTAAAGGAAGGACATACCAGAGAACTGTCAAACTAAAGGAAGCCCTGCTTCTGGAGACAATGTCTAATTTATAATGTGTAACAAAAGTATGAGATTTCAACCAAGAGGCTGCCATGCAGATATCAAATGAAGCTCTACAGGAGAAGGCAGATGAAATAGTCAAAGATATGGCAAAGTGGGCTTTAGGAGGATGAGGCAATTCCAAACCTTTTAGTGAATAAATCAGTGAAATACAGTCTATAATCCATTTAGCCAGAGTAAATTTAGAGACTGCTTGACCTAAGCGGTTAGGGGAAAAGGACACAAACAGCTGGTCAGACTTCCAGTACTGTTTAGTTCTGTGAAGACAAAAAAGTAGCTATCTATGAACATCAAGAAAGTACAGCATATATTTACCCTTATTAGTAAAGTTTGGAAAGAGAACTGGCAATTGTATGCACTAATTAATGTTAGTCTCCATGGCTACGTTAAGCATAAAGGAAAGGTTAGTTCGTAGAGATACCTACCTTTATGGAAAATAATGTAAGGAAGCCTAGCTGATAAAGCCTGAAGCTCAGAAATTCTTTTTGCCGAAGTGACAGCCACCAAAAAAAGTGTTTTCCAGGAAAGAAACTTCATATCACATTTGTTTGCCTGTTCAAAGGGTTTCTGAGTCAATCCCTGGAGGACCACTGTGAGATCCCAAGGAACAGAGGGGTTCTTGATTGGAGGTCTAAAGAGAAAAATTCCCTTCATAAAAGCCTTATATAATCTGGAAGATGACACAGAAAGGGATTCACTTGCAGTGTGGAAGTTGGATATGGCTGCTAACTGAAATTTAACAACAGAAAAACTAGCTCTGTCCTTAAAAAGAGTAGAGAGAAATAGAAGGACGTCTAAAGTACGAGCTGAGAAAGGGTCAATATTCTCTTTTAAAGCCCATATGGAGAATCTTTTCCATTTGCTTCTGTACACTTTCTTGGTAGAGGCCTTCTGGGAGGCCAAGATAATGCCACAATCTGGGGAAGCTAGCCTGGACCGTCTTACTATCACTGGAAGTGAAGAAACCATGCGGTCAGCTTGAGGGTGTGGAGATTGAGATGTTGACTTTTTGATGGATGAGATACGAGATCCTGAGTGGGCTCCAGTATCCATGGAGGATATTTCAGGTGAGACCAGAGGAAGGGGAACCATACCTGTCGAGGCCAAAAGGGGGCAATGAGGATGATGAAGCTCTTCAGCCTGCTTGCTTGGTGTAAAAACTTCGGGATCAGTGGAAGAGGGGGGTAGGCATCCAATCATGAGTCGAGGCATCTCTCTGTGACTCCCCTGGAGGAGGGATCACAGTAAAGTACTTGCTGCACTTGTTGTTGAGGGGAGAGCCAAACAGGTCATAGCAAGGCTGGCACCAGTGGCTGAAAATCTTATTCATTACTGCTTGATTGAGGTACCACTCATGAGAAATCAGAATGAAACCTGCTGAGTGTCTCCCAATGCACTGGTTTTCCCCAGTATGTGCTTTGCAATTAGAAAGTGGTCTGAATAGATCGCCCATTCCCAGACCCTTATGGCCTCTCTGCACAACAGGTAGGAATGGGTTCCTCCTTGTTTGCTGATGTACCAGACTACGGACATGTTGTCGGTGTGTATTGCAACAGTCCCTAGGGACAGAACGTCCTGAAAGGCTTGGAAGGACTGCTCTCTAGGACACTTTTGTGGGTGGGTTCAAGAAGTCTCCGAGGGGGACCATGTGCCTTGGACCATCTTTCCCTTGAAACCCCCCCCCACCCCGTTGGGAAGCATCTGTGATCACTGTGGCTACTGGCAGAGGAAGAGAAAAAGGCCTGTCAAAAACAGATCATCTGAATGGATCCACCAGCGAATATGATGTTTGCAAATCGGAGTTAGTTTGATGGGAACACACAGAGGCTGGTAAAGAACAAACCACTGTACTGCCAAAGTCCAGTGGAGGATTCACATAAACAATATTGCTAGAAGAACTAGAAGTATGGCAGCTGACACTGAACCAAGAGCTTGCAACAGTAATTTGGCTGGAGGGGATGGATAAGACAATAAATACTACATTTGATTTCTCACGGATGTAATGCAACGAAGGGGCAATGAGGCCACTTGTGTTGTTGTATCCAGTTGAGTTCCTACAAATTTTATATTTTAAACAGGAGTCAGCTTTGATTTGGCAAGATTTATCATAATGCCTAGGGAGTTGGAGATCTGAAGCGAGTAATCCTTGGCTTGAAGAAGATGATGCCTGGTTGGGGTGGTGAGGGGCCAATCATCTAGAGAGGGAAACACGAGGAATCATTTGAGTCTCAGGTGAGCTATCACAACTGCAATGCATTTGGTAAACACCCAGGGGGCTGTGATGAGTCCAAAGAGCATTGCTCTGAATCGGTAATGATTGGCTCCCAACCAAAAGTGCACCTGTCTGTTTTGATGTGATAATATGCATTATGGAGATCCACAGAGCACATCAATCATCCAGGTGCAGAACGGGCAGGATGGACTGAACCATAACCATTCACAACTTTGACTTCTTTACATACTGACACAGATTGCTTAAATCCAAAACTGGTCTTGGGTCCCATTTACTTTGGCAACAAAAAGAAGTGGAAGTAAGTTCTGAATCCTATTTGTTCAGGTGGGACTTCCTGGATTACTCTTTGCAGCAGCTTTTGAAACTCTGGGAAGCAGGCCTAGAATGTTTGGTTGGAGTTTGGAATAGTCAGGATGGTAGGGGCAGGGAAACTGGTTCTATGACAAGTTCTGGAGATTGGCTCCAAGGGTCTGAGATCCGAGGCTGATGTGAAAGGCAATGGTGAACTGCCCCAGGTGATCAACCTCATTGGATCCGAAGAGTCCTGTGGATCCAAAAAAGGTATACCCTTCTTCAGATCTGAAGGGGGTTGGATCCAAATTCTTTTTAAGCTTTTCAGCTGGCTCCAACGAAGCTCTCGGAGAAACAGGGAGAGCCTGTTTCTTAGATTCTCTGAAGCCACAGGTTTTAGTGGGAGTTTGAGCCCAGGAGAGGAAGAAGCTAGTAGCAAGCCTTTAGGAATCAACTTATTGTGGCAATCTGAAAGGCCTCTGGGATTAAATGCAGCACAAACATCTCATTGAGATTTTAAGTGTCCTATCCCAAGCAATAGATCCACTTCTTCGGGCATCCGAACTGGGAATCTTGTGCCCACAAGTGCAGCACTTAAAATCAGTTGGCTTTTCAGACATGACTGGCTACCATATCACAACCTGTAACTCTTAACATGAAGGGCAAATTAGAAAACACTAACAGTACGAGCTACATGTTCTGAGAGAAAAACAAGGTAAACATCTTTACTACCAAAAAAAAATTAAAAACAGAAAGGTTTTTTTATTTGTTTTTAACAATGAGGGAAAAAGCTATAAGAAGTGCTGAAAGGCACTAGAGAAAGAAACGGTTGTAGGGCAGAAGACAAGAACCCTAATGTCAATGAAAGCTTAAAATTAAAGTGGGAGGAGTTAACAGTAGTATCAATACCAAGCAGTAATGACAGAACAGTAAAAGAAAGGTTTTACCAAAAATAAACAAGAAAATTCTACTTTTACAACCGTCTCCCAACTCAAGATTCAGAAACCACATACTGTCACAATGCCGACATATGAGATCTGAGGAGTTGAGGATGGATTAGGGCATTATGGGTAGTGAGGGGAGTTTGAGATTCGGATCCTAGTCTTGTGAATGTGGCCGGGACGGATCTTTAACCCATCAGTGAGGAAGAATGAAAAAAACAACATCAGATCAAAAAGTTTAATCACGCAGATGTACATGATTCTTCATTAATGCTTCCTGCACCCACCCACAAAAGAAAAAGTACAGTTTTGTACCTACCATAAATGTAGATGTTCGAGGATCCACATTGCTGCAGTCCTAACAATTGGGTAGTCCGCTGTCCAGTCGGCCCGAATACCAAAGTATAAGGCTGACGTCGGTCAGGGCGCATTAGACTGACGTCAGTACGTCAGGGTACTAATGCGCATGACCGACGCCATATCCTCAGTCTTTTCTTGCCCCAGATGTCAGAAGACCCTAAAAAGACAAGGCCCAATATACCTGCACCAAAAATATGTACAATCCATACAAAAATATCAGCATATAACCTCACCTACACAACCACCCCTAAACACAGAGGGCAAGGAGGGAGGGTAAATTGGACTGCAGCAATGTGGATCCTCGAACATCTACATTTATGGTAGGTACAAAACTGTACTATGTTCTTCGTTCCACATTGCTGCAGTCCTAACAATTGGGTAGAATCCCAAAGCAGAGGTAAGGGAGGCTGGTAAATCATAAAGTAGCAGGAGCTGACAACATGCCTTGCAAAATAGCTTTGGCAAAACCAGCCCTAGACTTAGAATAGAGAGGAAGGTGATAATGCTTAGAGAAAGTATGCACTGAACTCCAAGTAGCTGCCTCCAAAATATCCTTAGTTGCCACCCCTTAGAAATGCTGTTGAAGTGGCAGTAGCCCTAGTGGAATGAGGCCTAATCCCAGCTGGAATCTCCTTGCCATGATGGGAATAACAAAATGCAATGCAAAACCCAATCCACCTAGAAATAGTTTGTTTTGACACAGGCTTGCCCTGCGAACTCAAAGCAAAAGAAACAAACAACTGCTGAGACTGCCTAAAATCCTTAGTCCTGCTCAAATAATAACGCAATTGCCTGTGCACATCTAAAGTGTGCAAAATCTTTTCCCCTTTATTTTGGGGGTCTGCATAAAAAGTAGGCAAATGAATAGTTTGGTTTAAAGCCACACTAGAAACCACCTTAGGCATAAAAGAAGGATTAGTACGTAATGATACCCTATCCTTATGGAAAATCAAAAAGGGCTCAACTGCCATAAGGGCCTGCAATTCAGACACCCTTCTTGCAGAAGTAATAGCCAACAGAAAAGCAGTCTTCCATGACAAGTATTTCAATTCAGCAGTAGCTGCAGGCTCAAAAGGTTGTAGAGTAAGTTTTCCAACACAAAATTGAGATCCCAAGCAGGAGTAGGAGCTCTACGTGGGGGTCTTATATTCTTTGCCCCTCTAAGAAACTGCTTGAACAAAGGATGAAAACAATGGTGGGTCACAATCATAGTGAGCTGAAATTGCTGCAGCATGAATCTTAATGGAAGAGAAGGACAAACCTTTGTGCAATAACTCAGTAAGATATTGAAGAGCCACACTCAGATTAGGCTCAGAAATCTCCAAATTCTTTGCTGTACTCCAAAACAAAAATCTCTTCCATTTTTCTGCGTACACTTTCCTTGTACTAGGTCTTCTAGCTTCCATAATCACATTTAAAACTTGTTGAGGAAGTTGAGACCTGCTGTGTTTCAACACAGAATATGCCAGGCTGTCAGATGAAGAGAGTGAAGCTTGACATTGAGCAGATGACCGTCCTTCTGAGATAACAGATGTGGAATCAAAGGTAAGGGCCATGGAGGCTTCCTTACCAGACTCCTTAGTAGTGGGTACCAGTGTTGCCGAGGCCAATCTGGAGCTATTAAAATCATCCTTGGCTTGTCTTGTCTGACCTTTAAGAGCACCTTTGGAAGAAGAGGCAGAGGTGGAAAGGCATACACATGAAGATTTTTCCAACTGAAAGACAGAGCATCCACTTTCCAAGCTGTGTGATGAAACCCCTTTGTGCAAAACTTTGGCAGCTGGTGGTTTAGTGGAGAAGCGAACAGATCTATGTCTGGAGTTCCCCATGACACTGTCAATTTCTGAAATACATGAAGATCCAGTTTCCACTCGTGGGGATCCATGATTTGTCTGCTTAACACATCTGCTAAGGAGTTCTGTGCTCCGGCAGAAACCTTGCCTGAAGAGTTAGTTGCAAGCTGAGCTGTCTCCCATAAAATCATTGCTTGCCTGCATAGAGGATAAGAATGTGTTCCCCTTGTTTGTTGATGTACCACATGACAGTTGTGTTGTCTGTTAGAATCAACACCTGCCCTGGAAGAAGTAACTCCTTGAAAGCCATTAATGCAAACTGGACTGCTAACATCTCCTTCATGTTGATATGTAGATGCTGTAGTCTGGCAGGCCACTTGTCTTGTATCCACTTTCCATTTAGATGAGCTCCCCAAGCAATGTCCGAGGCATCTGTCGTTAAAATCTGACTCGCCTCTGGTCGGGTCACAGAGAGTCCCTTGTTTAGGTGACATTCCTGAGCCCACCACAAAAATTCTTTTTGAAGGCAAGGTATTATTTGAATGACAGTGTCCAAATCCTGGCAGTGCTGTGTCCATACATTTTGAGATACCATTGTAGCTTCCTCATATGCAGTTTGGCATTGGGAAGCACCAGAATACAAGATGCCATGAACCCTAATGCTTGAAGGACTGTCCTTGCAGTCAGCACGGACTGATGAGATAGTTGATGGAAGTAAAGTGATAGACTCTTTTGTTTGTCCGGGGTTAAAAGGCCATCTGGGCTGCTGTATTCAGTCTCACACCCAGAAAGCACATGTCTTGAGAGGGTACTAGACTGGACTTTATTTCGTTCACAGAATACCCTAGGCATCTTAGCACTGCTATAACATATTCCAGATGCTGTAGAAGGTCTTCCTTTTCTTGAGCCAGAATCAGGCAGTCGTCCAAGTAAGGATAGATTTGAATTCCGTTTAGCCTGAAGTAAGCTATCACTGGAGCCAGAACCTTTGTGAATACTCTGGGCGCAGTAGATAAGCCAAAGGGCAATGCAGAGAACTGATAATGAGAATTTCCAGCTCGAAACGCAGATACTTCCTGCAACTTAGTCTTATAGGCACATGAAGGTAAGCTTCCTTGAGATCTAAAGTTACCATCCAGTGATCTTTGCCCAGCAGAGGTAAAAGCTGTTGTAACGTCAACATCTTGAACTTGGGAATGTCCAGATAAGTGTTGAGGATAGATAAATCCAAAATTGGTCTCCACGTGTTCCCCTTCTTTGGTACTAGGAACAGGCGAGAATAAAATCCTAGGCCCCTTTCTGAAACAGGGACTGGCTGAATGGCCCCTATTTGGAGTAACTGAGAAATTTGCTTGTGAGCCTCTTTCCTTTGTGGAGGAGGAACGTCTGGCATGCCTTTGAATGGGGGCAATGTATGGAAATAAAACCTGTAACCATGGTGAATGATATCCAACACCCATCTGTCTTGAGTAATTAAATCCCAATTTTCTTTGAAAAGAGACAGTCTTCCTCCCAGAGGAGCTGCCAGACGAGAATCTACTGGCAGCTGAAAAGGCAGGTCATTGGGTCTGTTTACGAAAGGACTGACCCCTGCCCTCACCAGAAGTCTGAGCAGGTGAACTCCCTTGTTCTAGGCCTAAAAGCACCTTGAGCTCTGCCCCTACCACGTCTAGACCTACCCCTAGACTGGGAATCATAAGCAGGATATGTCCATCCCTTAGTAGGCCAATTTCTACTAAACTTCGGTGGCTGCACCTGCAAAAAATCTTTAACAGTTTTCATAGACTTAGCTTTGTCTTCCATTTTCTTTAAAACTGCTTCCACAGGTGAACCAAACAACACATCAGACTGTAAAGGAGCATCCAAAATCCTTGTCTTAACATGCTCAGCTAAATTCTGATCCCTCAACCAGGCATGCCTGCGAAGAACAGAACTAGTGGCAGCCACCCTCGAGGAGGCCTGTACAGCATCAAAACCACATTGCAAAGAATGCTTACCCACTTGTTCAGACACATGAACTAAATCCAGCAACTCTTTACACTCAATACCTTCCGCCAAAGCATCCACTTTAGATTTCAATTGTGAAAGGAGATAATTTTGATATTTTAGCATGTGAAATTGACAATTCAACGCCCTCATGGCTAAAGTGGAAGAAGTATACACTTTCTTTCCCCATCTATCCAAAGCCCTTGCCTCTTTATCAGTGGGAACAGGGTTTTTAACAACAGAGGCCTTAACACCTTTAGGTCCCTGAGAAACAGTCTCCGGGTCTGCCCTTGGACTCTTAAAAAGATACTTATGAGCCTCAGGCACCCTATAGTACCTATCAGGTTTAACAGGAGCAGGAGGCAAGGAATCAGGGTTCAGGGAAGCCTCTGCAAAAACATCTTCTACCACATTCAACACAGGAGGTATAGCTAAGGGCCTATGCTGGGGTAAAAACAAGAATTCCCTAAGCCTTTTCCTAGAATCAGAGTAATCTTGGCCTTCCCATTTAAAGTGCTCCCTCATGGAATGCAGAGTTTCTGAAAATGAGAAATCCTCAGGAGGAGAAGCTGTAGGAGTGGAATCATCCACATCAGAATCAGAATAAGGAGGATACTCCTGTACATCTTCCGCAGAAGACTCAGAAGCCTCTGAACACTGTTCAAAACTCTCAAACTCAGGTTCCACCCTAGGCCTCTTATCAGGAGGGGGCATAGAACCTCTAATTAGAGTAATTAAATCTTCTGCCATTTTAAGCATATGTTTCTTAGGCACAGAACCTGAAGTGCTAGGAGAAGCCCCCACTGAAGCTAAACTTGGCCTACCTCTCAAAGAGGTTTTGGAAACAGAAGGAGAAGCTCTAACTACCTTGGGAAGAGAGGGAAGAACAGTTACCTGAGAAGCCCCCTCAGCCTGGCCTACTTCCTGAGAAGGCACATCCTGTAACAGTAAAGTCTCAGCCTGAGACTCCAAAGAGACTCCTGGCAAAACCTCCGGCTCCACTGAGCCGTCTAAAGAGCCGACGTCTGGGACTGCCGGTTCATCAACCCTAGGCTTCACTGCTTTGTCCTTGCGCTTTTTGGACGAAGCGGGCGTCGGAGCATCCGACGGCATTTTATAATTACAACGCTTCCCAAACACTAACCTGGCACAGTCTAACCGTCTCTTAATAGTGCGTTTGTTAAATCTAGCACAAGAGCGGCATCCAACAACGTCGTGCTCAGGCCCTAAACAAGGTATACACAAGGTATGGTAATCCCTATGAGGTATCTGTTTCCCACAAGAAATACAGTTATTCACTTTTTCTGACATCCGGTTAAATACTGAGGCAGGAAAAAACCAAACTGTTCCCCAACGGGTACTTAGCCAACTTTGATTCGGTCTGAAACTCCGACTTCAGAAAATTTCAGAACGCCAACCTGCACTCGCAAAACTGCTTCTGCATCGGACCATGCGGCAAAAAAGACTGAGGATATGGCGTCGGTCATGCGCATTAGTACCCTGACGTACTGACGTCAGTCTAATGCGCCCTGACCGACGTCAGCCTTATACTTTGGTATTCGGGCCGACTGGACAGCGGACTACCCAATTGTTAGGACTGCAGCAATGTGGAACGAAGAACATCAAAGCTACAGCAATCAGAGGTATGAATATCTAGACACACACTGGGCTGCTATCATTTCATTGTCCGAATTTTGCATCACCGGTCTGACAGGACCAAAAACCTACATGTAATACTTTTAAAACACTGTTATGTTACAAATCACTACTTTCCATTCCCACTAGGGAGGAAAACAGTAAATCTGATCTTCTGTAACACCCCCCTCATAATTCAGATCATTACTCAGTTTTCCATTATGTCAATTTCACTCCAATAAGGCTTGGAGGTTGAAATCCCAATCTCTCCAGTCTCTCTGAGAAACCATTACTCCGGCATCTGACCTTTGCTTTGTTTCCTGACTGCTCTTCTCTCAGGAGACGTAACAGGCCACTCCGCAGGATTCAGGTTTCAAACTACAGACTAAGGTCAATTGGCATGTAATTAAATATGGTCAGAGTGCAAAACCTATGCATGCTTCCTCTAATGCAAACACATTCATAACCTCTGGAGCTTGAATTACTCTAACGGCAACAGACAAAACATGAAAATGCAACACTTTTTTTTTTTTTTTAATCAATTCATCTGTGTATGTAGGGTTTTCTGAATCTTTCTGATAAGCAATATACATCGTGTACTTGTAAGTATTGCAATACAGAAGCTCCTGTCTGAGTCAGCAGGTAATTGTGCACTGATTAATGCAGTGTAACCACATTCTCTGTATGCATCTGCAGACTTAGAAGAGAAATCAAAGAAAAAATACAAAGTAAAGCCACTGACTAAAAGAAGTTACAGTTCAAGCCAATTAGGTTTTAAGACTGGCAATGTGCATAATAATCAAATCAGTAGGGAAAAAAAGTAATTTCACACACCAGTACAGAAAGAGAGACTGCAGTATTCCATTTGAAATGGAAATACATCTTTGCAGATAGGTAAAGGAAGCTTTAAGGGGAAAAGGCCTATTAGGACAAAGGGAAAATTAACCTAGAAGGAAAGCATCCAAAGTCGAACGCAAAGCAAACTGGAAAAAAAAGTCACATAATCAAATAGGAAAGAAAGATTCTTCAGGACTATAAAGGAAAGGAATAAACATTCTAAACAAATGATCTGCATCAGTATTCAAGGAAGGAAGGGGCGGTGTCAGAGGGAAAGAGCTGGAAATGAACAGTGGGGAGAAGCACTGACAGGCCATTGGTTATACAACCAAACAGTACAGAAGATGATTGCAACACTGAAGAAAGACTGGGCATAAAAGTCCAGGTGATCCATCCTAAAGAATTCTGATGAATCTGGTAGGACTAATTTCACTCCTACCACAGTACTCTGACCCTTCACAGAACTGGAAATGTGCCAACAGTGGTTCTACTCCACAAGAAGGTAACAAAAACAGATTCAAGAAGCTACAGGCCTTTTCGTCTTACCTCAGTATCAAGTAAATGACTATGAACATAACGAGGGAAAGACTGGTGGAATTCCTAAAGGCCAACAGCCCCAGCATGAATGCCGGCCCATATTTGTAGGTGAAGTCCTCCAGCTGCATAACTAGGCATCATTGTACCTTGCAAGGTAAACCCAATGGATATGGCATAGCCCTGCTTTAGCAAAGCCCATGATTCTGACCTCCTACCCCACAAACAAGTAACTGGCAAACCTGGAGACTTAGGATGTAGACATAAGACATTCAAGTGGATTTATGAATGGGTATGTGAACAAAAATGGAAAGTGAAGAGGCCCTATCAGACAGACGGGTAGTCACAGCAAGCATCTGAGGAACATAAAGAGGGCAACTGCTTAAGGTCCCAGCTTCTCAGGAGTCTCCTTTCCTTTTTCATTGACTAGATCTGTGCCAAGTCATGGTCAATAACTTAAGTCAAATTCAATGGTGCCAGTCTGCTGCAAGTAGATCTACCATATTTCCCATAAACCACTGCATCTTTTCCTCCCCTGACAGCCAACCACTGTTTAAGAACTCCAAAACTGAAGTCTCAGATATTGCCTCAGTTCACCAACAAGATTAATATTTCCCAGTTAGTGCAATAGGATAGCCTGCAATGAGTTCTGAGCTTTAAGCCAATCAATCATTTTTCCTCATAGTAATATACAGTAAAGGAGACCGCTTTGCTTGCATTAATCACTTAAGTTCCTGGAATGTCTCCATACTGATACCTCAATTCCCAAGTTACAGAGTTCCAAGATATGGAAAAAAAGAAGATTGTAAATACAGAAGAAAAGCAAATATCAAACATTGCTCTTCTGCCTTAAGCTTGTTGGGGGGGGCATCCTCCCTGTACCTCAGATGTGGTGAATAAGTCTCACACTCTCCAAATATATAAAACACCTATTACAGACACATATATATATATATATATATATATATATACACACATACACACACACACACATATATATATATATATATATATATATAGATAGATAGATATCTAGATATCTATAGATCTATAGATATCTCCATACTTTGGAGAAAAGAGAATATTCAAAGAATTGGCAATCTTAGACTTGGTAGGAGTCGAATTTTCAGCCATTTGGTCTCCATATCTCTGCGCTCAGCAAAGCGGGTCCCGATATTTTAATCCTTTACTTCCTGGAACACTACATATAATGAGAAATCCAGATCACAACAAGCATCAACCTATTCAGCTCAGCTTGTGAGGTCTACAACATAGTTAATATGATGTAATCTCAATCATCTAAGTGCTACTGCTTACGATCCAGCTTCCTTTGAATGTTGTAAGTATGCATTTCCGGTCCCTCCTAACTGTGGCAGTTAGTACAGAACTCCATTGTTATAAAGTGTTAAGCCATCTGCATGAACTCTGCTAATTTACTTGGCCAATCGTGGGACGTATCCATTACTTAATGTTAAATGCTCATGCATTCTCTGGCAAACCGCACAGTCACCACTCTGTGACTGCCATGTTGACAGGACATCTGCCTTTGATTGATTCCCAAGGAAGAAGCAAAACATTCAGTGTGAACGTCAAATCCTTCTTCTAAAGAAGCTATTGCTCAGTTGGCAGCCTGTCCAGTTACCTAGCAATCTAAACTGATGGACTGGTGGCTGGGCAGTGATGCCAGTTTGCATGACCAACCTGGATCTACATTTCTACATTTGTAGTAAGGCTTCTCTTCACCACCCCAGGAGAGCCAGACAATGAATTTATCTTGCAAGTTTCACAGAATTCTTGTTCTTTCATCTGGAGTCCTGTTTCCCCAAGTGCCTACAGATACAGAGCTTGTAGTTTCAATCTAATTAGCTGAGGAGGTCATACAACATTGCCACCCCTATTTAGTATTATCCTTTTTTTGTTGTTGTTAACTGGGTAAATAAAACCCTTTTCCACCATGAACCGGGCCACAAGGACAAAAGTAAATATACTGCAGAGAGTTGCCCATCTTCCACAATATTTTTAGGATGCTGACTGCAAACGTCAAAAGAAGGTTACAAAGTCTCTTGAAAAATAGGTACATCCAGCCAAAATGTGGGCACAAAATTAACATAAAATTTGAATATCAAGCAGCATGTAATTCTTCCCCTTCTAGTTAAGATTGTAGCAGACTACTAAAAAACACAAGTTTAAAAAGACAGTGACAAAAATGATGAAAAAAATCTAAGCATATTAATCAAAGACACTGCAAATCTGTAGACTTCAATGATACTGCATAATTCTACCTCGTAAGTTGTATTTTTTTGCTTCAAACAAAAGGAGATGCACCATGTGGATCCTCCTCCTTTAAATTACTGTTTCCACCAGTTAGCTGTTCATTTATTCTAGCTTCATGTGTAATGAACAGTTTTAAGTTGTGTGTGATCGGGAGGATTAAATAAATCATACAAAGGGGTTAATCTAGCCTGAAAATGTGTATAGTTGAGAGGACCAGTAAATACATAGGAATAAAAATTGCAGGACAGACTCCCCGCTAGCTTACTCTGGTACATGCTTCTCAGACAAATGCATCCTCCCACCATGTGAAGCCATGATGACATTTCAGTACTCTTCTATCATTAATCTGTAGCAGCATAAGTGTCTCAACAGACAGCACACTCATCTTTGGTGCTGGAAGATCAGGAGCCTGTGGATTCAATTTCCACCCTAGGTGACTGGATTAATTTTCCACTACTGACACTGTAGTGCAGCATTAAGGGATGCTGCAAGGTTGAGTGTGTCATCCCTTCAGATGATGCATTCAATTGAAGCTCCTGCTGCCTGAACTGCTGCAAGTTCAGGTGGATGTAAATGATCCCATGGCACTTACCAAAGAGAATAGAAGTTCCCTAGTGCCTTAGCCATATTTCTCCAACCTTTCTGAAGAGAGACTGCTGGCCTAGAGGAACTAATCTGGCCAGCAAAGGGTGAGTAGGTGGGTAAAAAAACCACATACTTCTGACTTTGGTCCCCAATGGCAATGTCAGACAATCTGAAGACTTCATAATTTGTATAACATACTGCACTTTCAGGAACCCAGCCTACCATAAGAGATGTCAAACAATGCATGCACCTCTGCGGAACAGCCAGACCATGTATTTGAAAAGCTGCAGATTTGCTATGAATTCTAACAATTAAATTCCTATAGCACTGCTTGAGGCCCATGTTTACTAGACTACAACATTTTAAGATCCAACTCCTCAAACACTCTTGCGCCACAGATTTCACCCAACATGTTACAGCACTAAAACTTCTTTTATGAGGAGGTCAAACTGGCAATGGCCATCTACCCAAACATTTAGCAGGTTTTGTTTTGGGCTAGTTAAGTTTTCAAATAAATGACCACAGAAGTTTACACTGCAAAATAACAACCCATAACTAGCAAGGATCTGGATGTGGCCAGTTAGCTTTCTCCAGTCATAAGACAACAGTCTTAGAGCTTCAAAACGATAACCCATGGCCATGGTTGCTGTACTACTCTCATATCTCACGTAATGATAGTCTACAGATGCACTGGGACTCGAACGGCATGAAACACTGTTTGCACCATGCTGCTGGGCACTCTTTGCACTATGATTTCCAAGTACATTGAGACCTATTAGTATTTTCAACTTCATTGAAGAAAGACCACCAAATACAGATCAAGGCATAATTAATATAGACTCTTAGCAGCATCAGCCTTAAGAGGTATTATTTGCATTTTTGACACCACAGACTGTACAGACTGTGGTGGCGCTTTCAGGCCTATCAAAGACAGATGCCTCTGGAAAACTAAGGCTCGATGTTCTGCAGATTCCTGTTGCATTCTCAATCTTCAACCTTCAGCAGATGCATGAGGGTCTGATTATCATAAACTCAATGATCAAGCACAGATTGAGAGGTTATGACAGAACAACAAATTAAAGGCACATACACAGGTTAACATGAAACAAACATCTGGAGTTACGATTTCAGTAGCTACATCATTCTGTTTTTCACTGCATAAAAGCAAGTGAGGCTTTCTAACATATTTGAAATCAAGGATTTCTACTTCAGTTACAACAAGCCTGATGGAACAAAGGTGCTACTTGGATTCAGCCTTTGTATTATCATGCGACTCACCTATGGAACTTAGTAACTCAGTGCCTCGGAGTCCCCCGGAGTCCCCCATGTGAGTAGCTTCAGGAGGTCTCTGAAGTCACATCTGCTCCAGCATGCATTGAATTTACAGAAATTTTTATGCTTTGCTCTATTACTTACGATTTACTCATTTTATCCTAGAAAAATTAAGCTTATTATAAGGTTGCCATATTATTTATGTTGTATACGACTACAAATGTATTGTAATGTTTAGTAAGAAATAAACAAACAGTCTGAATCTGAATATGAAAAGTAAATATTTTCCAGCTGCTTCAGACATCAGCTGCCCTTCTTGTAAAAACAGTTGCTCGTCTAACTTCTGTTTCTTGCAGACACAATAAGGATTGAATGATACGTTTCTAAATTAAACAATGAAAAAAAATATTTAGAGAATGGTGGACTGCAAGGAAGAGCTGCCTAAATGTAAAGAGACAATGATCCAATTCCAGTATTTGTTCCCTTGAGACTTAGCATTAGTGTCACTCTCCTCTATATTAAACTTGAGCTGTCGAGTTTATGCCCCAGAACTACAGCTAAAGTGCAGCTCTTGTCCTTCTCTTCACACAAATATATATCCATTAGTTTCAAGACAGGAAGTGGCAAATTATCCAGTATAGAAATCAGTTTCTTTGCATTGGGTTGCTGCCAAAAGTATCTACTTGCCTTGTCTACAAAGTATAAACATAGTGCTGTGTAAAATACATTAGCAAACTTCAAATATTTCAATGCAACTAAAGAGCTGCAGTAGGTTTAAAGAAACCAGGCCTGTGAAGGTGTGCTATGAAAGATTACTGGAGCATTTAAAAAATGCTGCAAACCTGTGCTATTTTAACTTAGTCTCATGAAATGTAGCAGTAGGGACTAGTTATGCATCTGAAATGCATGTTTTTGCACTCAAGTAGTAAGGAGATGTTGAAGACTTGAGGATCCAGAAAGCAGTTTAGGTGGAATCCACTGATGACATGCTTTATTGTGTGATTACTATCCGTAAACAAACTGGATTTCTAGAAGACAACATAAGGATTAATGTTAAGTGGTATAAGCCTATGGATAACACCTGCACAGAGAACTGTTCTCAAGTCCCTAGCTAGGTCCAGATAAGAAATGTGGATGATGTGACTCATATCTATGGCTTCCATGACTCTAATGACTACATTAATTTGAGCAAGCAGACAGGACAATGTTTAACAAAGCCACCACTGGTATGGATCAATGAACTTTAGATTTCTTATATGATTTGTATTATTACATTCCAAGCATTGTTGCCTCACAGCAAGAGGTTCTCCCGTTCGATTCTCGGCTGACGCACCTTCTGTGTGGACTCTGCATGTCCTCCCCGCGGTCGAGTGGCATTCGAAAGACATGCGTGAATGGGCGTGCCTTCGTTGAAGATTGGGTGTCGGGCTGGCACCTTGGCACCATAAACATCGACTGCCAATCATTAGCGGACCGGAGTTCCGCTGTGGTGACCCCTAACCGGGAAAAGCCAAAAGAAAATACACACACATTTCAACATCTTACAAACGATTCTGGTGTGACCTATGGATTTTTAATTACCTGGATCTGTAATGGGGCCATCCTTGTGTAACTGCACCACTAAGGCAGTCTGTCAAGCAACAGATTAGTATCAGTACAGAGACTAAACTTAATCAGGTTATGGAGGGAGGGAGTTCGCTATATTTGGAGCTTTCTAGGACGTAGCCAAGTCTGTTGATTTTACTAGAAAACGTTCACTTTGGAGTACCAGTACTATAATCTGCATATATGCACCATGTGTGCCACTTCAGCACAGTAACAAGAACATGGGTTCCTACATGACAATGATCATGACATGACATCTTGTGTAGGCAAATATACAAAATATCTCCAGCTGAAGAACAGGAGCTAATTTAATTAAGTACTACTTGCAACATAATTCATGTTACACAAATTAGTGGTCTGCAGGTTCACACACCATGAGAGGTAGATTCCAAAGATAATTTATTGGGTTAAGCCCAGCTTATGCACTGTGATACATACTCATTGTTGATGATGGTTTATAATTCTCTTGTGACTTTTGGGGAGAATATTAAAGTCATGTTGTTAATGGAGTCTAGCAACTGTACATTTGATCCAATTATTTTATAAACAAGTATAATTTGTTACACATCTCTGTCTTCTATGCTTGGCCTTGGGGTTACGGACAAACATGTACCATCCATGAGGACAATTATATCTAATCTCAAAATACTGTAATAAATCCTAAACTGTATCCAAATTTTATTTTTAAAAAAATTAGATCTTGCATCTCTTCTACAACTCATCATCTAATACCACGTGCATCCAGGAAATGTACACATTCCTCATGAATAAAATCTCAAGGAGTCTTCGCAGTCAAAGGAAGACAATCACACAGGGATTACTATAATTAGTCAGAAATCACAAAAATAAAATGATAAAAGGAAAAAAGATCAGGCAAAAAAAAGGTTGTTTCTGCAAGACTGAAATACTCTTCACTGATGTTTCACCCTTTCTTATTGTCTCTACGAAGGGAATAACTATCATATTATGTTTGCAGGGGATCTGAATGTGACATCGGATCAACACCTGACCAAAAGACATGCCTCTTCACATACATCAGGTCTAGCAGTACTTGGGAAAACTGATTTCCATTTACAGATTAACAGAACTTCTGAGGGCCTTTCATATCGACCAGAAACAGTATACCCCTTTAATATGCTACAGTAAAATCAAGCTTCCAAACTGATGCGACCTCACTAATTAACGAAGTGGAGAGAACATTCTAGACACATTCAAATTACTTGCAGTTATGTTGAAAGTCCAATCCTCGACTACCAGGTCATGATCGACATCATGGTATGAAAATTAAGTTCTTCTTAAGGACAGTACTATACAAAATCAGACTGAACTAATCAATAAAAAATAAGTTATGCCTCTAACTACTCAAATTTAATTTCAAGTTATAACAGCAGTCTTCAGGGCTACCACAACAAGTACTTCTACTAGCAAATCAACTGTTCACACGTTAGCAATACAAGGAATAAAGTACATACAAATGCTTTGGCTGTACATGCAGAAACTACAGGACACAGTGTTTTTTATTTTAGAGTACCCCAGAAAGTTAGAACTGGCAGGAGAAGGGGTGATGTAAAATGGATAATAGCACTACAAAACCCACAGAGATCCGGGCCTGTTCCACTGAAGCCAGCATTAATTAAGAGACGTTGATTCTTATTTGTTGATTTTAGTAACATATGGTTTCAATTTGTGTATATTGCCTGTTTCTTAAGCTGTTAGTTTTATTTGGATCTGAAGAAGCGGTAGCCCCGTGAAAGTGCTCATCCTTCTACAATAAAGCTATTAAAAATCAAGTTTTGGAAGATTACGCTTTATTTGTCTCTGCTCAGCTTGGTTGGTGTGCTCACATTTTGACTTGTTATTTGCAACCTGTGGGATGTCAGATCCAACTTGAATCCAATGCCAGCCAACTTCCAAAGACTAAAGCCCACCAGGCTCCACCTCCTTTAGGCATAATCCTGCGCTCCACCAGTGCTACCTCAGATTGAGTTTGCCCCCCCTCTTTCTATATATAATTCAGGACTTAGCCTCTGAAGGGAGAAAAACAAGAGACTAAGGACACCAAGAAAAGAGAAGCACTCTCCCTGGCTCAGTCATCTCTTAAACACAAAGGTCGCCACAACAGCAGGGGCAAAGGCTGAACCAAATGGAAGCACACAACATAGATTTATCATTATGGCGAATGCATAACTTTCATATCCGATGTTGTCTTTTCTATCTCAGTTCAACCTGTAGGGCAAAGTCCCGAGCCAATTAACACCCTAGGGTGGTTTTATGGAAAGATATTGCACAATACAGTGGAACAAAACAAAGCTCTAGAATTCAACTGGCTATCCAGTTTGTAGTGGGATATGAATATGAGATGACCCACCCAAGTAGCAGCTGCACAGATGTCATCCAAAGCAGTTTTAGAGAAACAAACTTTAGAAATAACCATAGCTCTGGTAGAATGACCTTTGGGGATTGTGATGCAAATGTTTTCACTTCAAACTATACCTAAAGGAAATATAATCAGATAGTCATTTGGATAGACTGACCTTTGATATAGCCTCACTCAGTCAAATCTTAGAAAAGGAGAGAAATAACTGATTAAATTTTCTAAAGGCCTTTGTTCTGCCAAATAAAACCTCAATTTCCTATGGACATCAAGACAATGTCGAATATATTCATCCTGTTGCAGAAACAGGGGAAAATATACCAGCAGAAGAACAAATTATTCTCTGACACCACCTTGGGCAGAAAACCAGGATCTGTTCTAAGGGCCACTCTGTCTTGATGAAAGACCAAATAACAAGGGACAGAACAGAGAGCCTGCAGCTCTGACATGTTAGGCAAAGTAATGGCCACCATGAAAAGAGTCTTCCAACACAACAATTTCAAATCAATAGTAGCAGAGGGCTCAAAAACAGAGCTGCCAGCACCTGGAGCATGAAAATCAAGTCCCAAGGTGGGACATGGTCTTGGGTAGAAAGATGAAATAAAAAGATTTCTTTGAGAAAAGACTTCAAAATCTTTAGGGCAGCAAACAGTACATTATCTCTACCAATATGAAAATTGGATATAGCTGCTATTTTCACTAACAGTACAATAACTGAACCCAGAGTTAAACAAATCCAAGAGAAAGTCCAGAATAGCCTCCAAAGGTGCTGAAAAAGGATTCAAGACCTGAGAGTCAGCCCACAAGGTGAAGCACTTCCACTTCCTAGCATACACCTTACAAGTAAGCATCTTCTGGGAAGAAGTTCAGACATGGGCAACTCAGTCTGACAGCTTGGCATTCCTGGCAATCAAGGGAATTGGAAAAACATGAAAAATGCAGTTTACCTCAGTGTCTAAAGTTTGGGCAAATCCAGGCCCACTGGGTGAGAAATCAGATCCAGAATAGGAACAGGATCCAAGGAGGGTATGATGATGTGAGGTAGTGCCAGCTGTGCTAGGGAAGTAGAGCAGTGCATGTGTAACATATGCCAGCATAGCTTGCAGGAGTTTTGTAAAGAATTATATGTCATTTGAATATCAAACTGATTTGTACAGATGCTTGTGTTAAAAATGTATTTGTAAAGTTGTTTGTGTTAAAAATGTATCAGCAGTGGGTCCTTTTGAACAGAAAAGAAATAAGCATGCATGTCAGACTGTACTGTTGTAACCAACTGCATGTGTATCTTTTAACAGAGGATACTAGAAGGGAAGGGGTTAAGCTCAGCCCAGCTAACCTTAAGAAAAATAGCCTGAAATTAAAATCTTTATGGCCCAAACCAAGTCACGTATCTCACAGGTCTGAACGCAGCCAGAGACGCAATGTCTATGAAAAGCCTTTCTGCATGAAGGGTAGAATTGTTGGAATTGTTTTATAGCTTCCAAATGCTGTATTAAGTCTTAGCAAAGTTGTGTGTGTATATTGTGACATCTGTGCAAAGTCCTGGCTCAGTTACTAGTGAGGGGGTAGAGTGGGAATCACAAAGTCAGGTGACCAGATGTGATGTCATCCTGTAGCCAGTGATGAAATCGTATTTAGATACTAGTGAGAGATGTGATAGCAGCAATCGGCACTTTGTTGTTAGACCTGACATGAGACGCTCATCTAATTTCATCTTGCCTTGCTCTAGCAAGTAAGTAGGAAATAGTAATTCTTCTGTCAGTTAGGAAAAGATAGTGAGATTAGCTAAATGTTGTTTTTTTCTGCATCTGTCTGAGTCTTTCCATCGGTGTTGTTTTTTATATTTCCTGTGAAGTGAAATTCTGGTGTTTATTGTAAATAGATACTCAGAATTTTCATGTTTTCCATTTTATTATTAACTATATCTACACCTTTCATTGGGGCTGGTCTTTTAGAAAATATTTAAACTTTGAGAGTACTTGCATTTGTTTAGTGGTACTGTGGCTGCACACTCCTGAAAGTTTTGCTGCTGGGAATTGCTTCCATTTATATAAGTAGTAATTTTACCAACAGTAATTGGGTACCCTAGTAAGAGACTTAGAGTAGCTGGCTTTGTGGGTGTTCTGGTGGCATGTATCCACCTTATAGTCTGGGTGAAGATGGCAAAGCAGGTAATCTATGCCAGCCTTTTTCAAGTAGGTAGATAGGTGTGTGTGTGTGTGTGTGTGTGTGTGTGTGTGTGTGTGTGTGTGTGTGTGTGTGTGTGTGTGTGCGCACATGTTTTAGCTACGCTGAACAGGGACACACAGCACTGATTTCTCAGAGAGGATGGTGGAGGACTTGGCTTAGAACACCCGGCTAAGGGCTCAACTCTATAGCTGTGTGCCAGTGGGGAGTCTTATTTGGTACCTGGGGAGAAAGACCAGTCCCAGGACTGGAATGTACATTCCCTGTGAGCTCTTAAGGGAAACTGTACTTGGTGCAGAGCGCTGCACATGAAAATATTGTGTGTATGTCTATTATTTTTCTCAATGAACTTTCCCCACCGGTGTCAGTGGTGAAGATTGAGGCTCCTTGATCAGTGGCCCAAAGGATACCTCAGAAGAAGCCAAAGAAAAGGGAACCACACCTAGCAAGGCCAAAAGGGGGCAATGAGGATTACAGTCACTCTGCAACAGGCATCTTTCTGAAGAACCTTTATTATTACCAGGGTCAGAGGGTACACATATATAAGACCCAGGGGCCAAGCACACAGGAGAGTGTTCCTGGGGAGGAGTACGGCATAATAGCTGCTGCACTTGGTGATGGACAGGGGCACAGATAGGTCACAACAACAAATTTGAGCAGCAACCCTCAGATTCAGAGACCATTCATGAGGAAGGACAATGTTCCTGCTCAGTCTGTCCACTAAAGTGCTGGATTTGCCTGGGATGTGCGCTGCAACAAGAAACCGCTGAGATGAAAATCACCCATTGCCATGGCCTCACAAAGAAAAAGATGGTAAAAACGGGTTCCTCTCCATTTGTACAGGTTCCTGTACAGGTTCCAGACCACTGACATACTATTTGTATGGACAGAAATTACAACTTTGGGGGAATGGTCTGAAAAACCTGTACTGCAAGGAGGACCACCCTCATCTCCAAGACACTGTTGTGCTGGTTGGTCTCTGTAGCAGACCAATTCCCCTGGATAGTTCTCCCTTAAAATGCCCCCAACCCAGAATAGAGACATCTGTTGTGACGATAGCCTGAGGAGGGGAAAGAACAAACTGACTCCCGGTTTACACCAAAGGAGACTCCAACCACCACTTGATCCAATCTCGACAAACACTGATCAGAAAAATGGGAACATCCATCAGATGAGTTAAGTATGACCACTGCACCACTAGAGGTCACTGCAGTGGCCTCATGCGATACCTGGTCAAGGGCTCCCCACTAACACACAGCTAGAGAGTTGAGTCCTTAGCCGAGTGGCTGCCATGTGGCCCAAGAGCCTGAGACAAAAATAAGTTGGAAGCTTCCTGTAAAAGAGCAAGGAAATTGTGAAACACAGAAAGTTCAATACTCTGGGCTCTAAAAGGTTTGCAATCTGGAAGACAGCAAACTATAAATGGGATGGAGACTGAACTTTTGATAGCTGACTGTGATCCCTAAGGAACTGCACAGATGGAGTAAGATATCCCTGGCCCTGACTAGAGATACTCTCGTGGGGGCAGTTAGGAGCCAACAGTCCAGGTAGGGAAAGACCTGGAACCCCTGCAACCTCAGCCAGGCTGCTACTTCTGTCACACACTTGGTGAATAGAGGGCAGTGGTTAGACCAAATGGCAACAATCTGAACTTGTAATGATTGGCCACCAGCCGGAAGTGCAGAAATCTCCTGGACCACCTCACAATCTTTATATGATGGTAAGCATCCTTGAGATCAATCAAGTACAACCAGTGATCCTTCCTCAACAGAAGAAGAATGGAATGCCCAGTAACCATCCAAAACTCTTATCTGCTTTACAAACTGATTCAACTTGCTCAGATCCAGAACTGGTCAGAGGTTTTTGTTTTCTGTGGGGGGGGGGGGACATGAGTAGACTCCAGATCTTCAGTCTGGAGAGAACATTTAGATGACTATATGCTAGCAGCTTCTTTATTTTGATGGCTGCCGCTTTTCAGTGACATGGTGGCAGACCTAGAAGCTGTTTGGGACCCTTCAGGGTCACTGAAATGGTCTCGCAGAGAAGCCTCTGCAGAAGCCCTGGTTCTGCACACAACCCCTGCCACAAGGGCATCATCTGTTGTGGCAAACACCCTGCCCCCACATGGAGGGAACCCACAGAAGGAGCCTCTTCAGGGACTGCCGTGATTTCTTGAAAATGAGACATTTCCCTCCTTCTGGTTTAGGCAAAAGGTCTGTTGATGGGTAGCAAAACAAACTTAATGGCAGACATCATCTTTCCATCTTGCTCACTCCTGGTTAAAGTGTCCTTAACTTCTGACCCAAAAAAGAGATGAGCTATCAAATGAGGCATTGCTATAGAAAGCCATAAAACAGTCTGCAAGTCTCACAACCTCATCCAAGCGAGGAGATGCATAGCTATGCCAGTGCCAGCTGCCCAGGATGTGCCATCCGCTGCACTGGAAAGCAGATGCATGGACATGTTAGAGATAGACTGCAGGGTGGACAGCTGAATCTCCAGAGTCTTCTACAAGCTGGAGGTTTGCTGTTTCTTAACTGCTCTTGACACATCTGACACAATATCCCACTGAAACCTGGTAAAGTGAGCTAGATAATTTAACACCCTCAGCGCACACTTGGATGAGCCATAGGTGCGTTTCCCTAAGTGGTCCAATGTCCAAGACTCTCCATTCGGGGGATGAATACAGGAACTCTCCTCTTAAATGTACTTCTTAGTGGTTCCTGCCACCATGACTGCATCCATGGCAAGACCCTCACTCCAGCAATGAAGATCCTCAGAAGGGGCAGAATCTTGTCAGGCTTTTTTGGGATCAGTTCCAACATACTGGGCTACTTTTATGCCCTCCAGAACACCAGTTCAATAAGTGTATCCACAGGGGAAACTACCCAGGATGTGGGTGAGCCCACCCTGAAGGCCTTCAAAAACAGACTCCTCAGAAGAAAGGACTTCTGCACTCCAACTTCCATGCTGGCAAAAGAGCTTCAAAAGTTCATCGAAAGAAACATCTTGACAGGGGGATTTGGGGGACCCTTCTCCTTCCTCAAGTTCAGTGTCCACAATGGCTGACTATTCAGGCGAGTCCAGGTGCTTCCTCTTGCACCACTTCTTACCCACACTTCCCACTCCAGAGACTTGGGGGAATGGAAGAAGCCAGGGGCCCTACAGCGAGGGCATATTAGAGGCCACCTAGGGAGAAATGTCCCGGAGCAAGTTGAGCAGTGACCATAAGCAACAAAGAGGAAGTGGGGGATACTAGTTGTATTAGACCACTCCCTCTCCTGACAGGAGAGCATCCTTTCTACAACATCAAAAACAGAGGCAGAAGTGGGTTAGCCAGAACCAGCAGACCTAGGGTCTGAAGACCCCAAGGATGCACTGGAATCTGGAGCCAATCTGCCCTATCCAGATGCCAAGATTGGGGCTGAACTATTAAGAACAGAGGCCCAAGGTGGGAAGGATGACCCAAAACAGGAATCGTCAAATGTCTCCCATACCCCCCACACCCCCGCTTTGATCTGTTGGCCCTGAGGTCTCCCCAGCTCCGATATTACTGGAGTCAAGGAAACAAAGATAAAGATCAGAATCTAGATTGGTCAGGCAACTGGATCTGATCCTAAAGAATGGAAGGCAACCAGCTCTTAAAACCTTGGATCCATAGAGCCCAAAAGAGGAAAGCAGGGAACAGGAGTAGTAGCAGTAGCTTCACTGAACAGGCCCAGAGACGAAGGGATGAGGTTTAATTCCATCTGTTCTTGTAAAAAGGACATCAACTATTCCAATTTCAATGTCTTCAAGCTCCTAATGAACAGAGATGACCAAGCAGAGGAAGCCATTGAGGGAGGCTTGGAAGATCACCAGCCAGGTAATGGTTCCAGAGCAGAGAAGGTCGGATCTAAGGAGGAGGACTGGGAGGACTCTGGTGAAAACTCTTGTGGAGTAGAATGGGAAGAGGGAGAAAAAATGTCTGCCCCGAAGCATACCCTCTTGCCAGGAAAGGGCGTGGCACACTAATGGCAAAAAAAGGAGCCTTGCCAGCAAGTGAAGGCAAAGGAGATGAACTCCAAGACAACGGAGATGAAGGAGATCAGCTCTGAGATACCAGCCCTGAAAGTGATCAGCTCCGAGGTATTGGAGCCAAGGCCACCAGGTAGAACAGGGGAAGACTGCTTACAGTCCTGCTTAAAGACTTTGAGGTACTTAGCACCCCGATTTTGACCAAACGTATTCCCTTTACAACAGAAGGAACAGGAAGAACCACCTGAAGGAAGGAGACCATTCAGCATCAACTTAGCCTTCCTCTCGTTACTGGCACAAGAGCCAAAGCCCTCGCAAATAGCACACGGGGACTCGAGATATGCAGCCCCGAGACATACATGCTCATGGGTGTTCTGGGATGACAGTTTATGCCCATACACAATGCGCTTTTTTAAACCCTTATCCATAATATCCATCTAACCTACACCCATCTAAACTAATCCCAACACAAAAAATACTACAGGAACAGCCCTAAAAGCAACAACCCATTAAGCAAACCACTAAACCTATCACTAAAACACACACTAACTCTAAACAAGCTAACCAAACTCACACAAACAGAAAAACCTAGGAAAGATGATCTAACACTCTCAAAAAGCTCACAGAAAAAGCGTACACTCACTGAGCAAACAACCAAGCTGCTGTCCACAATGGCAGCAAACTGGATCTGAGGTAACGCTAGCGGAGTTGGGGGCTATGGGTAGAGGCGGTGAAACCAGACAGGCTAAAGACTTTGGAAATTGGTTGGCAATGCATCCAAGTCAGATCTGACAACCCACAAGTTGAACCTAGACAGAAAAAGACAACATCAGATCAAGTGATTTGTACATCATAGCTATGAAACAACTGAATTCCAAATCATACTGCATAATAAATAAATAGAAGTTATGTTCTTACCATAACGTTCCATGTTAGTTGTCTTCTTCTCGCCTTCTTTCTTGCTGGATGGGTTCGGAGCCGACCTCGGCTCCGACTCGGCCACTCTAAAAGCTCGAGAGTTGGTTCCACCAGCTCAAGGCTCCCCTTATATCCCACAATGCTAGGCGGTATTACCTCAGATCTCGTTTGTAAGCTAGGCCCAGCCAATAATAAATCCAGAACTACTGGAAATGGGAAAATCCACCTCTATAAAAGGAAAGGAAGAAGATGACCTGAAACTTGATGAGGGAATATATGCATAGTATAGCATATACATATATATAATAGAGGTGGTAGAAAGAGAGGTCACAAACTCCTCTAGGTCTGTCCAGGCTAGGGGGAAGGAGGGTGGGATGCAAGAAAGAAGGCGAGAAGATGACAACTAACATGGAACGTTATGGTAAGAACATAACTTCTATATGTTAAGTTGTCTATCTCGCCTTCATTCTTGCTGGATGGGACCGCGTCCCTAGCACCTTGTCCCGGGTGGCCTATCGGAACAGACTCTTGAGTACAGTGGAACCAAAATTAGCTCTATGTCTAGAAGCTAAATCCAACTTATAATGAGAAATGAAAGTGTGAGGAGTAGCCCATGTAGCTGCTGCACAAATGGTGTCAATAGGCAGCCTGTCTTGGAAAGCTATAGAAGTAGCCAAAGCTCTAGTCGAATGGGCCTTAGGTTTGTTAGGCAACTTTTGGTGTCTAATTTCATACACAAAGGAAATCAGGGATGTTAGCCATCTGGAGAGTGATACCTTCGAAACTGCAAGGCCCTTTCTGCCTTCTGCATAACAGACAAACAACTGGTCAGTTTTTCTGATCTGTTTGGTCCTATCCAAATAATACCTTAATTGACGATGAACATCTAGCCAATGCAATTTTTGTTCAGACCTGTTAGAAAAGTTAGGAAAAAACACAGGGAGGTCTATGTTTTGATTTAGATTTGTCGCAGAGGCTATCTTAGGTAAAAAGGATGGATTGGTCCGTAAGGATACCCAATCCTTATGAAACAACAGATACGGTGGTCGACTGCTGAGTGCATGAAGCTCTGAGACCCTTCTAGCTGAAGTAATGGCTATCAGAAAGAGAGTCTTCCAGGATAGCAATTTCATTGAACAGGAAGCTGCAGGTTCAAAAGGGGGAAGAATCAAAGATGTGAGAACTAAATTAAGATCCCAAGAAGGAGGAGGAGTTCTTATAGGAGGCTTAAGAAGAAAAACTCCCTTCAAGAAAGCTTTGCAAAGCTTGTGAGACATGATGGCAGAATCTGAGATGCCCACATGAAAGTTAGATATAGCTGCCAATTGAACTTTAAGAGTAGAAGGAGATGAACCTGCATGGAAAAGTTCAGCTAGAAAATCAAGGACTGTTTGGATGGGAGCAGTGAAAGGATCTATGTCCCTTCCTTGAGCCCAATAGGCGAAACGTTTCCACTTACTAAGATAAATCTTCCAAGTGGAAGATTTATGGGAAGCTATCAAAATATCTCGAACAGAGCGAGATATTTGAGGAAGCCTGGCTAAGGTTGGAACTGGAGGAACCAAGCAGTGAGGTTCAGAGAGGGGAGGGAGCGATGTAACTGACCCGACTGATGGATCAAAAGATCTGGAACTAGGTCCAGATGCCAAGGTTGCTCCAACAGAAACTGATGTAGAAAGGGGAACCAAACCTGTCGAGGCCAGTAAGGAGCAATGAGGATCAATGAGGCCTTCTGAGCAATAGCTTTCTGTATCACTTGAGCGATTAGTGGGAAGGGAGGGAATGCATACAGAAGTCCCCGGGGCCAAACTTGGACTAAAGCATCTCTGCTGGGCTGGCCTGGTAAAGGGAAGAGGGTGAAATAATCTTTGCACTTGCTGTTTTGGGGAGTAGCAAAAAGGTCGCAGCAAGGCTGACCCCACTTGAGAAAAATTTTCTCCAAGATAGAATCTTTCAGAGACCACTCGTGAGGCATGAGGATAGCTCTGCTCAACTTGTCCGCGATAAGATTGGACTTCCCGGGGATGTGCGTTGCTATCAGAAACCGCTGAGAAGAAATCGCCCATTGCCACAGTCTGAGTGCTTCTCGACATAGGGGGTAGGACCTGGTTCCGCCTTGTTTGTTGATATACCACACTACAGACATGTTGTCCGTCTGAATTGCTATCGTTCCCAAGGGAAGAGAGTCTTGAAGGGCCTGCAACGCTAAAAGCACTGATCTCATCTCTAGAACATTTATATGCAAGTGGCGTTCATCTGGTTGCCATATGCCCTGGACTGTTCTGCCCTGATAATGCCCCCCCCCACCCGATCAGGGAGGCGTCCGTTGTCAGAGTAGCAACCGGAGGGGGAGGGACAAAGGGTCTTCCTAGGAAGAGCTGGGGGGAAGAAATCCACCAAAGAAGATGATTCTTGCATGCTTGCGTAATCACAATGGTGTGGGACATCGGAAGTTGTTGGTACGACCATTGTGTGAAGAGCATCCATTGAAGGATTCTCATGTGAAATCTGGCTAATAGAAGTAGAGGGATAGCAGCCGCCATAATCCCCAATACTTTTAGAACTAATCTGACTTTGACTCTGTTGCTGTGGAAGAGAAGGGAGACCAGTTTGTGTATGTCTGCTATTCTTTGGTCTGTGAGTCTCGCAGACATGTTGACTGTGTCTAGATGCCTATGAAGGTAATAGCACGACAAGGCGACAAAACAGACTTTTCGCAATTTATTGAGATACCTAACTTTTGAAAAATGCGAAAGGTGTAGTCTCTGGCAAGTAGAAGAAGATGCTTGGTAGGAGCTGTGAGGAGCCAGTCGTCTAAGTATGGAAACACCTGGGAATCCTTGACGTCTCAGGTGAGAAGCTACCACTGCCATGC
Source organism: Protopterus annectens (assembly GCF_019279795.1). NCBI lineage: Eukaryota > Metazoa > Chordata > Ceratodontiformes > Protopteridae > Protopterus > Protopterus annectens. The sequence continues at coordinate 523,890,009 of NC_056738.1, read as the reverse complement.
ATTTGGTAAACACCCGGGGGGCAGTGGTGAGTCCAAAGGGCAGGGCTCCAAATTGAAAGTGACTGGTTCCCAGCCTGAAGCGGAGGAATCTCCTGGAGCGTCTGTTCATTTTTATATGATAGTACGCATCCTGGAGGTCTATAGAGCACATCCAGTTTTCCTTTCCCAATAGGGGTAGGATGGATTGTAGCGTGACCATCTGAAATCTTGTTTTCTTGACAGACTTGTTCAAGATACTGAGATCCAAAATGGGTCTCCAGTCCCCTGTTTTCTTTGGAACCAAAAAGAACTTGGAGTAGATTCCAGATCCTTGCTGGTCTGCTGGCACTGGCTGAATGGCTCTTTTTGCAAGCAACTTTGATATTTCCAACGCTGCTTGATCCCTTTGAGCGGGTGGAACATCTGGAAGGGATTTTTTTGATTGATTTGGAATGCAAAAGAACGGAATGGAATAGCCTTCGGAAATGATGGACTGTACCCACTTGTCTTGAGTTAGGGATCGCCAGGCTTCTGGGTACAGTGACAATCTTCCCCCGACTGCCTCCGAAGGTGGACAGTCGGGCAACACCTCAGGGATGCTGGAAGGGCTTATCGGAAAAGGTTTCTCGATTGCCCTGGTTCTGCGGACCCCCCCTGCCTCTAGGGCGACGTCTACCATTATTGTTCCCCCTCTGCCTCTGGAGGGGAACCGACTCTGTGCGTCAGGCAATGTCCCTTGAGATTGTTTGCGGAACCACATTTTTCCACTTTTCTGGCCTAGAAGGAGTAGAAAAACGGACTCCGACGGCAGAAAGAGTTTTGCCATCTGTCTCGCACCTCGTCAAGGTTTCTTTCACTTGAGGACCAAAGAGGGATGATCCATCAAACGGGGAATTGGTGAAAGATGTTTTAAAGGGGTCTGCAAAATTGCATAGCCGCATCCAGGCATGCCGGCGTAAGGCCACACCTGTCCCTGCGGCTCTGCTCGCTCCATCAGCCGCATATGAAAGGAGGCGCATAGAGGAGTTAGCTATAGAATTTAGGGTAGCCAGCTGAGCGTTCATCTTGTCCTGAAAACCCGCAGCTGTAGGATCCTTTAACATCTCACTCGCTTCCTTGATCAAGTCTCTTTGAAGACGAGTGAAATGACAGAGGTAGTTCAGCGAACGCATAGCAAAGGTCGCTGACGAAAACATCCGCTTCCCGTACCTGTCCATGGACCTAGATTCCTTGTTAGGAGGATGGACAGGCACCGAAGGATCAGCTAGCTCCTTCTTAGTGGCGGCAGCTACCACCATAGCATCCACAGAAACTCCCTTAGTCAGAAATTGCTTATCTGCTGGTGCTGTGATAAACTTTGAAGGTCTCCTGGGGGTGGGGTCTACAGAGTCAGGAGCCGTCCAAGCCTTTTTAGCTACCACCTGCATGAGGGGGACACCCAGGAGGTGGAAGGGCGAGAGCCAAATGCCTCAAGATACACAGATTCATCCTCCGAAGGGTTAAGGGCTGGCCAATTTCCCCTCTGTTTCAGGATCTCTAGAATGTCTGCAAAGGAGACATCTTCAGAAGGGGAACGGGGGGAACCCTCGGAATCCTCTAAATCCGTGTCAGAGGTGACAGACTCAGGTGAGTCTATGTGATTCCTCTTGCATGTTCTCTTCCTAGGGGGCTCCCCTGCCAATACAGGAGAGGCCTCGGAAGAGTATGAGATCCCCACAGGGGATTCTTGAGGAGCTGGCTCTCTGCGGTCTGGGATGAGGGAGTGAGCAGACATAACCTGAGGCACCGAAGAGGGAGGGACGGACGGAGCCGACTGTGGTGTTGAACCGGGTTCCAACACACTCCGCATGACCTCGAAGGCACCTCTGTCAGGCAGAGCCAAAGGTCCCCGCTCTGAAAAGCTGAAAACCTCCCTCGGCACCGACAGCGATGGCTCCAAGGCCGATGTCGGAGCCGAACTCACCAGCGCCGAAGCGCCGAGAGGGAGAGCGGGGTCGGACAAGGGTCCGATGCCACTCACCCCCTCGGAGCCGACTAGGGAAGTCCGGCGCCGAGATTCTTCTAAGGAAGAAATCGGAGCCGACGACGGGGCCGAAGACAAATGTATTGGCTCCGACGCTACCACAGTCTCGGTTCCGAAACGCCCCGGCTCCGAGCTCAAGGGAGTCGGAGGAGGAACATTTTGAGAGATAGGGTTAAGCATCGACTGATGAGTCGGGCTCTGAAGCATTTGGGCCAGTGCCTCGGACTTAAGAAGTCGACTCACTACCCTCTGAAGGTCATGGTCGGATAGCCTCGATGATCTAGAGGAGTGAGATCTATGGCTCCGTTCAGACAGCAAGGGAGATGCTGGAGCCGAATGAACGGAGCCAAGGGACGGTGACCTGGACCTCTTCCTAGATGTCGGTTCCGATGGTCTGATCGGAGCCGACTCAGATATTTCCAATACCTCGGCTCCAGCCGGAGCCGAGGGAACCACTGAAATAGAAGTTCGAGTCTCATCGGCTCCAGCCGGAGCCGATGTTGTAGTAGACTTCGATGTCTTAGGTCTCGACTCAGTAGCTGGAGTCGACGACCTAGAAGCCTTAGAAGGTTTGCCCGAAGAAACAGTCGGGGGACCCTCAGGCTTTAGCAAGCCCCGTAAAATGAGCTTGTTCTTTCTTTCCTGCAGGACTCTAGGGCTGAAGCCATGGCATACAGCACAAGAGTCCTGCAGGTGTAAAGGTCCCAGGCAGTACACACAAGAAGTGTGACCGTCTGTCAGAGACATTTTCTGACAGCACGAGTCACACTTCTTGAAGCCTGAGACCTTCGAATCCTTAGACATTTCAAGGAACAAGTGCAACCAAACACAAACACAAACACACCGATTACACTATACACTAAAAAACAGTAACTTAAATTAAATAAAATTATTTTAGTTTAATAAAAGTCCCTACAGAAAAACACATACACTCCAAGGGAATGGGAGGGCCCGAAGGCCTAAGGGAAGAACTATAAGTTCTTCTGGTAAAAAAAGGATGAAGAACAAGGAGGAAGGGATACAAATCCTTTAAAATAAGGGGATACTGTTTGGAAAACTAATTTAAAGGGTTTTAATAAACTTTTTTAAAACTATTTCCTACACTAACCTGAAGCCGGTGAAGCAACACGTCTCGATAGCTGTAGCGGCAAACGAGATCTGAGGTAATACCGCCTAGCATTGTGGGATATAAGGGGAGCCTCGAGCCGGTGGAACCAACTCTCGAGCTTTTAGAGTGGCCGAGTCGGAGCCGAGGTCGGCTCCAAACCCATCCAGCAAGAATGAAGGCGAGATAGACAACTTAACATCACAAATTACAAGCCAGTACCAGGTTCTCCCCAAATTAAGTTGTCCACTTAAAAACTGAGTAGATAATGAGGACAATCAGTGGTGACCCACAGGGCTCTGAACTGGGGCCACTTCAATTTGAACTGTTCTTTTCAGACATAAATGTCAGAATTAGGTTCTATACATCTAAATGTGCCAATGACTACTAACAGGATAACAATTATGAACACAACTTTTGTGACTGTTGTCAAATATAAACTCTTCCACACTCCAAAATTTATAAAAACATAATTTGGTACAAAAAGGCAACTTTGTTAGAAACCAGGAACAATGTGTAAAAACCAAAAATGAACTAGTGCCTCAGCATATGCTTTCAAGGTTCAAAAATTTTAAATTCATTAAAGCCCTTAAATAGTTCATCAATTAGAACATCACTAAATAGAACAACAGAATGCATACGAACTTAAATGAAAACATAAGGCAAAAATAATTCAGTTGAAACAAATGAGTTCATTGAACAATAATGATAACAATAATAATAATAAAAATAATAACAATAATAACAATAATAATAATAATAATAATAATAATAATAATAATAATAATACAATGAGCCAGTTGAATACAAAAATAAACATACCCCAACTTCTATGAAATGAGGTTCCAGGATTCTGCCAAAGCTGTTAAATGCATTCTGGTAATTCTATTTTCTATTTAGTAATGTTCTAATTGATGAACTATTCAAGTGCGTTACTGTGTTTAAAGCTTTTGAACCTTGGAGGCATATGCCAAGGCACTAGTTCATTTTTGGTTTTTAAATATTGTTCCTGGTTTCTAATAAAGTTGTTTTTTTGTGCCAAATGATGTTTTTCTAAACAGGTTAACAATTACTTGAATACATGAAACAAATACAAAGCTGATGCAGTAGTAATGACCTCACCTTTAATATCACTAAATATAACACTGAGAGGCTTGTCAAAAAAGAAACTATGATTATAAAATAAAAGGTCAGATCATTACGAAATCATAACTATGATTCAGATGGCAATTTAGGCTTTGACCAGTGCATGTCTTCTAATGTCCAGTATACATATTCATTCCACCGTCCATCTAATTCTAAAGGGCATATGTATTCAGTTCAGGGAGACCACTAGCTCTGTATGTACCATTTCATGCTTCACTGCTCTGACTCATTAATAAATGCAGCAAAGCACTTTGCAATCTATGCAACTTGTTGCAGATGGTGGTTGTCTTTCGGCTTTTCCCGGCTAAGAGTTGCCACAGCGGAACTCCGGTCCGCTAATGATTGGCAGTAGATTTTCACGAACGCCGAGGTGCCAGCTCGATGTTCAACCTTCAACGAAGGCACGCCGATTTACGCATGTCTTTCGAACACCCACCCAACCGCGTGGAGGACATGCAGGCTCAACACAGAAAGCACTCCCCGCACTCCAGCCAAGCATCGAATGGGTGAACCTCTTCCGGTGAGGCAACAACGCTACCGCTGCACCACCGCAGATGTCAATGGCTTGTTACAATAAGCAATTCCTTACTAGAAAAATCACAGGCATAAAAAATTTGAACAATGCAGTAATTGTGGTTATATTTTGTTTCTTACAGGTTACTTAGAGGTGATGTCTGCCTTGTCTACAAGTCAGTGTCCAATCCACTGCTCTCTGAAAGTCTGTTTGGAACTTACTGCTGATGACAACCAAACCCTGCTGATAGCTAGAATGTGGGGAGGTAACCTCACAACCCATCTGGGTATGTCTGAATGTTCTGTAAGTCTGAATGGGTGACTCTACCCACTTGTGACTAAGCCCACACATATTACGAATAACACATTACAATGTGTGCAACACATTATGACCTGTACTCACTAAACTCAAGGTTGGTTTCTCCAAAATAGTATGAAGGTTCTACTTTCTAAGCAAAACTACACCCAAATGTTTTAGACATCCCTCTGGAGTCAGGATCTGCCTGCCCGATTAACCCTAATGTTATCTACCACAACAATGTTAGCAACCCCTGATGCTCCACCTTGAACGTACAACTTACAGCTTGATGTATTTATGTATGCGGTGTTAACTCGCTAGACATTTTGTTTTTCACGTGCTGTGATGCTGATGAATATATTGCTAAAGTTTTAATACAATCTTAATACTGCTTACCTGTGGCTACATATCATGTCTATGACTTGAACAGCATCTCTAAATGTTAAATGAAGCCACCTGGACCCACCGAGTTATTAGAAGACATCAAAGGAAGTTACTTAAAACAACTGAAGGCAATTAGAGTTAAAATGTTAACAGTATGGTGTTTTTTCTTAAGAAGGCGTACTGCTCAGCTTTCTGGCTCTATTTTAGAACTTTCATAATGATCTAATTAATCATTTATATAAAACAGTGATCCTTTAATCTAAAATGAAATGAAGACAGCTGACTTGCTGACACAATCTCTGCAAATGCCAATTCTGGAAACGCTCAAAAAACAATTTCATTGATCATGGAGATTGCACTTCGCCCTTTAGTCGTATGTGCTCATGGAGTTAGTATACTGCAAGTAAGTTGCATGTTTGTTGCCGAATGCTGTTTTCAGAGTGTTTAATTCATAATAACAGCACTCACAAAGAGTGCAGTTTGCATACTGAAATAAATCCAAATAAAAGTTAAAGCAAACAAAGACATCATCTTTTTTGCAGGGGGGGGACAAGCCCCCTTAATTACCCATATGCTCACTAATCAAACTCGGTTTACTATCACAATCACGAAACCACTTCCATCGAGTGGCCACAGTGTTGAACTAAAATGGTGAAAATCACAGCAGTGAACAGGCACAACACCGAAACTTTAATGTCGACCTGTCCAAATATGACAAACTCGACACTACCCAGCATACCTTACTTCCCAGTCAATACCAACTAACATTATGCAGGGGGCAAGCCCTCTGCACCCCCCACACCCCCTGCTAATTATACATACAAACTCCGTGATCACACTACAGCAAGGAAGTGGGTACATTTCCCGATCCCCACTGTACAGCAATCCGAACGCAGAATGTCAACCTCACAACACTAGCATTCACTGTTGTGGTGTCGATCATTTTCGGTTTGGCCTTCCATGAACTGGGAAACTTGCCTTTCAACTATCCCAGTTTGACGGAATGCTGTCCCACAACATGACAGTAAACCATCAAACTCAAACAATGCTTTAAAGAACAAACAGCCTTATTCAACTATTACTCAATTTCAGTAAATAGCATACTATTGTTCCTGTTAAGAACTGATCCGTTTAAAAAGAAATAACATACACAAGTCATCCTTTTTTGTGAGAAGGAAACACACTTCCACATTTATGTGGGTAGACTGGGACAAGACATCCTCTCTTTAAAAATACTAACTCTGAGACAGCGTAATACTGAGGGAAAGAACAAGCCACCTTACCCCACATGAGATACCAGTGAATCACACAGTGCTGTTCCGATGAAGTGTTTATTCAAGGGAACAAACCTGATGAGATGAAGACTGAACAAAGCAGAGATAAGGGAACTGGACAACTTCTTTGGAGGGGGTCTGCATGTAAGCTTAAAAAATCTAACTTCAGCGTTCAGCAGTTTGATGAAAAGTACTGTAACTTTAACAAGACAGTTAGTGGTATCCTTAACAGGGTTCTCTCACTTTTAAGTATCCTCCTCAGCTCATGATGATAAATAGGCAAACTCAAAGGAGCATTAGAGAGCTATTGGGCATCCTTATCCACAATGAACTCCAACATCAAATAAAATTATGCTCTAACCATGCCTTCCCTTTCAAGAATCACATTACCTATTTCTCACACCAATTAATAAACCTTAATTTTCTCTTTTTCCATTCCCTTTCTCAGACCCACAAAGTTTCAAGATTTTAACTGTAATTAAAACTGGATCAGCTTGGGTGAGTCCACTTATGCAGTTAACAAAAGATGAAACATTAAAACAGAATACACATATCTATTTCACTTTATCAGATTTTACTGTTGCTATTCGACATGGTTTCCCTCACAGTGTTTATCCACCTGCCCTAGCTAAAGCAAGAAGCTCTCCCAAAACCCACATTAAAAATACTTTATGTCTGGTCCTGCTTTTATACTATCTTACAAAAATGCAAACAGTGACAGAATTTCTGAAGTAGATTTTATTCTTTAATTACCAACTAAATCCAGTTGAAGGTTGCAGGTGAGCCAAACTGTATCCTAGCACTCAATGTGCACAACGCAGAGAACATCCTCTCACACCCATCCCTACAGACAATTTGGAGAACTAAAAATTTACCTATGGCAGGTATTTAGGATGGGTAAAGAAACTGCAGGACAGTTGAAAATCCATGGGAATAAAGGAAGTATTGGAAGACTCCACTAAGACGTCACCTAGGCCAGAAATGAAATAAGGAACCAAGTGCTGTGAAAGAACATTTAATCATTGCACCACCCTTTCAGACTGTGTAGTTTTTTTCTGAATTTTACTGTTCTCACTGCAAGCTGTCACCACCTATAACACAGACTCCTCTACTCTTTTACTGTAAAGTCAACAGTAAACCCTAGCAACATTCAAACCTAGAGTTAACTAAATGGATAGGATCCCATAAATGCATCTCCAGAGTCAGTGACTACAAACTTCTAACTGTGCTCAACACAGTTATGGTATCTGTGACAGCAATGGTAGTTTACAGGGATAAAGTCTAGACTGTAGTCCAAGCAGTCAGACATCAATTAGTGAATTGGACTGATGAAGCAGGTGAGGAAGGATGGGATGAAGTCAAATGCACATTACCACAATCCTTCAGATGAAATGTGCAGCCTGGGGGAGGCATTAGTTAATGCTAATGGCATCCATCACAGGTGTGATGAATTACGCACTCATATGAAGGAGGCATTGTGGACCTACTCTCTTACACACATTATATGTTCCCCTGCAAAGGATTAAACAATTGCAAATGCCTTTCATTGCTGTGAGGGTAGCACCTTCATGGCTCACTGAATTAAAGCTCTTGTCCTTAGCCTTTGTGAAATTCCCAGGTAAAGGAATAAAACTGAGTAGAGGCTTGATGGTTAGCAAACAGAGGGGCATAAAATCACATCTCAAGCCTCTTCACTCCTTTTATTTTCCTCATATTTCTCCAACTTGTCCCTATTTCCATTTCCTCTAACATAATTCAGACTAAAATTTGGCTGATGTGGATAAAACATTTTAACTCCACCCACACCATTGTCTTCTGAACTATTAGCTCTCCTTTCATGGTTTTGTTGGCTGAGCCTGCAGTAAATGATATACTGTTGGTGTAATATAAATTTATGAATTTTTATTTTCTAAAGCTCATTGTGCACATTTTCAATTTTATTTCACTTTCTACATGGTTTTATTTGTCCTTTCTGTTTTATTTTTATTTTTTTGCTTTTCTCAAGAATTACAGTTTGCATAGTACTGTATTTATTACAAAATGTTTTCCTCCTGTCATCTGCCATGTAGTGGGTGTTGCTGGCATGCAGTCCCAGAAAAAGAACAATCCAGCTCAACAGTTATAACCTGAATAGTAATTCAAATTCACTACACTGCATGCAGAAAAAGTTTACAATTTCTGGTCAACCCTTACTTGCGACACTATATGAAACCAGGTAGTAAATTCAGAATTTCCTGGTTTGTAAACATCATCAGCATTCCTGAATTTACCAACTGATCTTCCACGTGTGACGCAACATCACTAAGGTTAAGCCAGACTGCCAGAGGTCAATGCTACATAGCTCTGTATACGCAATCTTATAATATGTTCTCCTGAAATCAAAATGCGAAAATATATATATGCCAAACAATGCACAAACTTACAACTAGAAGTACATCTCAAACTAGATCAACTCACTATAATCCTGTAATACACTACTACATAAATAAGACAAAAAACAGCACCTCAGGGATACTTTGCCCAGCGGGTTCCTTAAAAAACAATGGATGATGGATAGTCATAAAGAGCACACTTAAAAGATGTGCAAAAGCCAAGAGCCCAGGTCAGAAAAAATGTGGTTTTAAAATGTGGTTTTATTAAGGAACAAAGAACTCAAGTTATATCAAGGGGAAGAAAGGTGAAAGAATCTGCAATTCTTAGATCATAATGCAACTTTTCAAGTCAGCACAAACAATGCTGATTGAGAGACCTGGACAACCAGACTTGCGAAGACATTTGCTTCAGGGAAATCTAGTCTCTGATAAGATACCAACAGCCATCACATGTGCACAGTAAATATGAGATTGTTGACAGTATAACGAACTGTTGGTTCAGGTCTAATAAGCCCACTGTTTGAAAATGTTATCACCAAATATGAGTACTCAGAAAATATAACCCAAGCTGAGGTTCCGTGATCTCTGAGCAAGTTATACTTAGATGAGATGTGGCTTCTGAAGAGCATGATTTACACACACACAGTTCAGAAGTCATTTTAGAGATGGACAACATTAAAAACTGCAACTGAACAAGTATTTCCTTTTCCAGACTACAAATAAATGCATGCAGCCAGCCTAGAAAATTAATTTTCAAGGCAAGCAACTTGTTGAAAACAATACATTCTGGCAATAAGATATCTGCAAACAAATCTATGCAGTGCCTTAAAATTTTAGATCACAGTGGAAATTTCTTCTTAAGCAATGCATGTGGCCTAGGTATCAGTCACCAATAAAGGCAATTTTATCTGTTAAACCTGTGAACAGATGAAAGATGCTATATGTGAAACACTATGAACAGCATCCAATGGCAAACTCACAGGATGGCTCATCCTGCACATGGTGCCCTCAACCGTAAGTTGATAAGCAAAAAAGTCCAGATCTTTAGAGTCTTGAAACTGTAGCAAGCAGCTTGATAATTTTGTGCAATCCTGATCACAAAACCAGTATTCATTTCTGTACTCGCATTCAGAAATGTCAGTACAGAAATAAATACCAAACTGCACTGCCGACTGTTATCTCCCAATCCCACTCTCTCACACCTTGCACAACCCCTAGCTATGTCTATGTTCACAGGATTCAGGGCATATGACCACCACCACCAAATGAAATGCACAAATAAATGACAGCTGCACATCCAGATTAATATTTCTAATGCAGGAACATCAAAATAGTCTACCTATATAAAAAAATCTACCCAGGCAATCCTTCGGTATAGAGGCCAGTAAAGCACAAACTAACATGCACAGGAACCTGTACAGGAGACAGCAATACCAGAATAAAAGTACACTGGGCAACTCCATCCAAAATGCCTCCTAAAAAGGGGAAAGAACAAAAGTGGGTAACCACTATCCTTTGTGGTGTCCACCACATGACAGCTTTTCTTGAGCACATTAGTTAATCATTCCACTAACTACTTACCATTCTACTGGACATAAAAGTACATGGGAACAGTTTTAAGTGTTGCAATCAACAATTCCAGGATGTTTCTGTATCAGAAAGTAGATAAGTAAAGTTCACCTGGGTAGGGATGGGGAGTCACAAATACCCAAATGTAACGGGCAAGACAGTCAAAGTGGAATTTTCCAATGTTTGTGCTGTGACGGGTCAATTAAGACATGCAACAGCTAGCAATTAAGTGGGAAAAGCCATGTTAAAGTAGAAGACTGACAGAAACAGCCAAAGAGTTGGTACAGTACACTACTGGAATCAAAAACGTGGGTACAGGGAAGAAAAACTTCATGAACAGTATCAGTAAACAAGGATCACATACCTCAGAGACTACAAAATACTATTCAGTACACAGTTGTGGTAATCAATGTGACTCCATTCCCAATCAAGTTTCCATTCTTATTTTTTTTATCAGCCCATTACCTTTTTTAATGGAAACAACACTGCTATTATCCTCAAATTCCAATTTCTGTACCAAAGCTTTGGGGTCTATTGTGGTTCCAGCAAAGATCGAGGATGACAGCATGTTCCAGTCCTGAAAAAGAGAGACAGCATAAGCACAGACTGCCTCAAAGTGCATAGAGTCAAATGCAAGCATATCAAGTAAATGGATAAGGCCTACTTTGTTATGCAACAGAGAATCATTAACCTTTTATATTAGTCTTAGGAAATAACCAATAATGTACTCACCATATCTGCTGATCTATGAGAAGGCATCTATCCAATGGACAACTGTCAAGATTTTCTACTCCGTGACTCTTAACTCCATTATATTTACCTCTCCCACCCTAGTGTTCAGTACTACCTCTCAAGTGCCAATGATTTTTCATCACATTTCTAGTCTGTTGCTCATAAAATCTGTGGTTTTCTGGCAAATTACTGAGGATTGCTTTTACTAAATGACAGACATTTGAGTTTCAAGGCTTCATAACCTTCAGAAAATGCATGCTAATGCCAAACCTGTTACTCTAGTAACCTCCTAAGTATGTAATATTTAAAAACAAATGTTTCTAATTATGTACTTGTCTCCCCCATTATTTTGGCTTTGTCCCCTATTCTTGAGCTAACAGGCTGACAGCTAATGTGTCACACACCAGAATAAGAGTATATACACTCACTAAAAGTTAATTCTCTAAACTGCAGCACTTCAGACAATAAAAAAACATAGAAGGGATATATAAACATACCTGCCCAATGTGGGGCTTAATCCAGGGCCAGTGAATATAGGGACAAAAAAGAAAACAGAATTATGCATCATTAAGAACGGGAGAAACCAGGATTCCTACTCTTCCTTTTTCCTCCCTAACTTACTAATCAAAAGTTTTTGGCGAAAAGATAAAGGGCCACATGCCAGTTCATGAAGGATTTTGTAAGCCTAAGTGTTTCACCAAAGGAAGGGTCACGTGCAGGAGAAAGACAGTGGGGAGAAGAGATTTTACTGTCCTTCCCTATCTCAAGAGATAAGTGCCTCTGGTTCCTCTAATTCCCAACACACAAAAGTAAGAGAAAGTAGTTCTGCTAAGGGAAATCTCACTACATCCCACATACATCAGATGAGTGTGTGATAGGCAAGCATTGGAGGTCAAAAAATGGGAAACTAGCAGTGGAACAAGTTCTCACCGAAGTGGTACTGTGCCCTAATAGTCCTGCACAGATCCAAACACTGGCATCAGGCCACATTCCCTAAACCAGTTTCACCACACCTGCAAGAACAATTCCCACTATACATAAAGTTGGTGTACTTCAAATTCCAGGACCTGTCCTCCAGGCCCTGCTGGCCCGGAACAGCCCAAAGGATCTTCAGCATTCTAGAGCATGGAGTCCTTTTCAACTATGAAACTGATGCTTGGTACTTAATGCAAACATCCAGCTTGCACTGGACTACTCAAAAAAACTACTACTCTGGTACAGACAAAGATATGTTCTGGCTACCTGACTGAGGAAGAGGCATAGACATTTAGTATGTAACCCCCCCCCCCAAAAAAAAAAAAGGGGGACAGGATGCTCCTCTTAAAGACCCCTTATCAACAGCTGGTGAAAGACAAACATTTCATCCCTCTTTAGTCATAGAGGAACAGGCAGCACTCGAGGCTGCACTAGAGATGGAATTATTATGATGAGGATGTGACCCATGTTAGTCTCCTTCCTGTTCACCTTCACTCTATGCTCCAGCATTAAACTAGGATTATGATAGTCCCAATTGCTGGGTACCATCAACTATTGCCATCTTGAATATGGTCATACAAGCATCTATCTTCTCCCTCCTTTATCACTGTCTTGCTGGACTGAAGCAACAGCACACAGAAGTCTGCTTGAAGCTGCGGTCCCTGCCTAGAAAATATGGATGCAGATTCACAATCTAGTCAACACTGAAATATCTTGGTATCAAAGGCAGGGGTTTTTCCTACAGTGAGAATGGTATTGGTTAGGTATGCATGCCTAGGTCTAGTACATGACACCATGATATCCACTCATGCCCAACACTTACTCTCTCTTCTATAATAACAGTCTCTAACCTCTCCTATTTGACATTCTCTCTCCACAGCTTATATTCTCTCAAGTAATGTTAAATCACGTGCAGCCGTTCTGGTTTCCTTTTCAGTTTTTTCTGCTTGGTTTCAAATCATCATCTGCTTTGACTTATTTTTGCACTGTATGTACATGTATTATCCTTTGTTTAGATAGTTCAGGAAAAATACTATGTGGTTAATAGCCTGGTTTAATCGACTTGGCAGCTGCTCTAGGTATGAAAAAGGGGTGTGTGCATAGTCACCCGGTCCATGAGGATGATTAGATAAGGTAGTGCAACTGACAATGCCAGCAGCTCAGAATATTTTTATCTGAAATTATGACAACTAGAGAAAGGGTTTTTCCAAAGGAACACAAAAAGAAAACAAATTTGGCCAAAAAAATTCTTCATTATAAAAAAAATAGATGGTTCCTTGACATGGAAATGGGACCTCAAAGAGAAGGTATCTTTTGGCCTTGCTACCTTTGTTGACATTGCGGTTATTAATCTGGGCCTGTCTGAAAGTTTGCTATCACTATCAGCTGCACATACAAGGATGAAAATCTGACAGTTTTTTCAGCTAGATCTATAAAGTACTTCAGAACATGCTGGATAGGAGCTTGCTGCAACTAAATATCTCCTCTGGTTACCAAATGCTCAAACCTTCTCCACTTGTCCTTGTAGAACTTGCTTGTACAAGGCTTCTGTGAGACTGCTAACATTACCTTAACCATGAGTGTATCCCCTGGGTTGTTGGCCATGTTCAAAACCATATGAGCCACACCAACAGCTTGAAGACACCGACCTCAGAAAGAACGATTCCACTTGAGTGAGAGACCAAATTCTTGACAGGAAGCAGCATAAGTGGCCCCTAAACAGTGGGGGGAGCAAAGACCAGGAACAAGACTTTTTTATTTCTCACAGGATGGCTTCTGTGGCCTTAAGGTGCTCCCTATCGTAACCACCATTGGAGGCAATGCCAAATAGCTTTCCAAGGTAATCTTGTCTAAACTGTCTGTTTGTGCGGACACCACAGCAATCTATGGTAACAGTGCAATGGCTTTTATGCGCAGCTAAGCAAAGAGAACTATACTAATGAAGGCTACCATATAGCCCAAGATCTTGAGTAAAATTTCCACTGTACAGTCCTGAGTTTAAAAAGATTGGTGTATTACCAGATGTAGGACCAGTACACATCACAATTTACTCTCTTAACAGACATCTGGTAAGTACAGCCAGGACTCCGTCAAAGTAGGAGAAAACCTTGAATCCCTTTACTTTATGAAAATTGGCAACTACCATGCAGTACTTGCTGAAAATCCTGGCAGCTGAGGTGGGACTAAAGGTCAGATATCTAACTAGTAATAACCAGCTCCTACCCAAAAGTGCAGAAAGCTTCTGAAGATATTTTTTTAAGTGTAGACAGGCACCATGGGGATTTCTTTATAAAGGAAATGAGACCACTTCTGGAAATTGTATCCCTTTACCAGTCTGTCCTAGCTGATTTGATACCACCCCTTCATATTGAGAAATAGTCCTTCCCAGAATGCCTTCAGGAAGATGAAACAGTCACAGACATGGAAAGCTTCAGAGTTGCTTACTCCTAGCAGTCTTTGACCTACCCATAGCCCCCTGACTAGCAATGTTTTGTTTGCCTTTACAACCATCGCTGTTGTTAAACAGCCTTGATATCAGCCCCTATTGTTCTGCTTTGGTGAAAGACTGCTGCAGTCCACACTGGAACCACATCAAACAAACAATGACTTGTGTGGGTCTTTGTGAACACCTGCTAATGAGACTGAAATCTTAATCGTAAAGAACTGAAGGTTTAGTCCTAGTCCTCAACATCCTTATGGTGCTAAATAACTTCCTCACCAAATACAACAGGGTCCTGAAAAACGTCAGTCCACACATGCCATCACTGTATCAGCATAGTCTTTAAGCTTTAATCAGACATGCTGGCACATTGCAATGCCAGTGTCTGCAGCTCTGACCAAGCCTTCAGCCATGCATGCTCATATAGTTCATCAAAGTAGAGGAAGTGGCAGCCAAAGGGCCTTGAAATTTTTATCTTAATCTTACAATTCCTAGGCCACATTGCTCATTTCATCTATAAAATCCCTCTGGAAGCAGATCATATGAGTCACAAAATTAAGACTGCTCAGAAAGAATGCAGAGTTCAAAGGTGTACTTTCCTAGCCTGTGCATATCCAATAACTCTTTTTCTAGCAGATAGACAGCCAAACTTTGAGGGGTGGAGACCATCTTAAAGGCCATTACAGTTAGGACTGGGTCTGATTTGGAGATTACTGACTAGAGTGATCACTCCCTTGCAGGAAAAACATTTTTATTAGGCTTTTTGAGTACAGAAGCTTCTGTAAACAGCTCATCTCAAGCAACCCTTGTGACACACACAGTATTGTCTTCCATCACAAGAGGTCTAAGGTGTACCTATAAGTAAGGACTACCTATGATCCCCTTACATCCTTCACTGGATGAGGTCTGGAATGTAGTTGGCAGACCACTCCACTTTCCTCTGCATCACACAAACAAATTTCCCAAATCAAAGTCTTCAGAAGAGTGACATGGGGGAAGCCAAAATTTCCTCAACAAGTCAATGGTGGGAGGCATCCTCAAGAATCCAAATGTTTGATTTTGGCATGGACCTTGACTTGGGTTAAGATGAAGACTTTTTGAGACTTCATGATCCAAAGAAGGCTGCAGAGGAGTCTGAACTGTGGCATCCGAAAGGCACTTTCCCCTATCAGAGAACTCCTTCAGCACAGAGCCTTGGATCTGCAATTGTAGCTATACTGGCAGGTTTTTGGTAGACATTAACAGCTGAAAAACAGACACTTGTGCCATCATGGTTCTAAGTGCCAGACCCAGGTCCAACAAAGTCAGCAAAGGGGAATGTTGCTGCCAAACTGCTGTCAAAGTCAGAAAGGATACAGTTGATGCCAATAAGGACATGATAGATCACAATGATTGGAGGATCGGGAACTCCAGTGCTAAATACAGACCCTGGGAATATAAGGCTTGGTACTGCATGGGAGCCTGCGACTGCAGTTGCATGACAGATCCTGAATGTTGGAACTGTAATGGTACTAGCTATACAAAGTTGATAAACCCTAAAAATAATCTATCTGTAGGACACCAAACTTATTAGATATACTTGTGAAGCATGGCTACACTTAAAAAGGCCCTTGTGTTCATTAGGTTCTTAGGTATATACTAGGCTGCCAATGTATACAGAGAAGCCATTTGCTGGACTGACGTTAATGGCAAAGGTCTTTGCTCAGGTAGCCTGATCATGATCGGTGAAGAAACCAACACTAAAAATAGGTTGATATGTTGAAGGGTGACCAATCAAACTTAGAAGGAAAGGTCAAGTCCCGATGTTTTCTTACTTACATGCTGGCAGACATGGCTACTGGCATTTCATCACTGACCTCCCACGCAGTCCTTGCAAGTTGCTTAATGTCTGTTAGCTGGGAGAGTGAGGGTGTGGGCAACTAGGTTCGGGGGGAGACTGCTGCAGCATGGTTCTGTCTGTGGGCAATGTGGTTAAAACTCCTCCAAGGAAATCACTCATTTCATAGCTTCCTTGGCTTCTTGTTTCTCTGCTGGACCCTGAGATAGGGCCTGAAGAGAGACAGAATGTAGCCACTTTTCCAGTCAGCATTGTAACTATTGTTGTCACACAGGTGTTTTGTGTCACAGGCTGCTGCTGCCAGGGTGCTGTACACATTTCCACCAAAACGTTCAACTTGCAGATAGACTTCTTGCCCTGTTGAAAATGAATCAGCCTGGATGATCAGAGGTTGACATCAAGGGTGTCAACATAGCATTGAGGACTCTCCTCATCAAATGTGAGGATAACTTAGCACTAAAACCTGGGAACTGAAGCCCAGTTGAATTCTCCATTTATGGGTCATGCAAAAAATGCTACTGCTCTCCAAAGACAGTCAACACCTTGAATGACATTCATTGGGTGCAATACATCACCTACAGGCACACTTCTTAAAAAGTTTGAGCATTTTGGAGGTTATGGTGGATAGGCCGCGGGGCCTACACACTACTGCCAAAGGGAAAACTGGTCAAGAAAAGCACTGGTAAGCACAGTTGTGTTAAGTCCTATTTACCCGTAACAACAGATGTTTGAATTTCTTCACTCCTGCCAAGGACACAGCAGCTAGCCAGTTGGATAAAGCTCTTATCTCCCATCCCTCCCACTCACTCACTCTGGCTGCTGCTATACTTCCCTCCAAAAATGGAGCAATCTATCAGCAACCAGACTGAGGTAAATTTTGAGGATTTTACTGCTCCAAGACAGGAAGGAAGGTTCATCCTGAGACAAAAAACAACAATCAATAATCATCACAACAAAGAAGATTGTGTCTCACCTCAACCATCTAGAATGGGGGGTGGTTGGCTGCAGCTGCTGCAGCAGTGAAGAAATTTAAACATTTACTGTTATGGGTAAGTAGGACATACACACATGTACAATATTCTTCAGTCTTACTGCTGCAATAGCTTATGGGCAGATTCTCAAAGTCTACCCACCTGGGAGGAGGAAAGATAACAGTTCCAGGAGTCCGTAGGAATGGTCCTAGCAAAGCCTGTCGTACACCTAGAGGAGGAATCCAGTTTGTATTGCTTTGTGAGGGTATGAACAGAGGACCATGTTGTTACTTCTAGAACACTTCTAGAGTCCACCACTTTCCAGTATGCCATCAAAGAGGACAAGACCCTGGTAGAATGTGTCTCAACTTTGTCTGGAATACGTGGGAATAGCAAAAAAAAAAAAAAAAAAAAAAAAACACAACAGCAGAGGACAACCATCTGGATATAGTCTGTTTAAACAAAGACTAGCCTTTCTTAGTCCTAGCATAGGAAACAAACAACTGCTTAGCCTGCCTGAAGGACTTTACTCTGTCACGGTAGTACCTGAGCTGCTTGTGCACATCCAATGCAAGAAGAATCTGTTCCCCCTTGTTTTCTGACTCTGGGAAGAGAACTAATAGACTGATGTCTTGATCCAAGGTAAACTCCAAAACAACTTTACAGGGAAGGATTAGTGTGCAATGCAATCCTATTTCTGTGGAAGTTGCAAGCTCTCGTGATGGGTAAACCCTGACACTCACCTTGCAAATGTCAGAGCATCAAGTAAAACAGATTTCTAAGTAATGAAATGCAAGTCAGCCCGACAGCCCAGGTCAAAAGGAGTTACAGTCAGTTTTTCTGGAACAAAATAAAGATCCCAGGGAGGAGGAATCTGCAAAACTCATGTCAAAAAATGTTTGACCACAAACAGAAGAAACAGGGAGATGTACAGGAAGACAAGCTGACAGGGCAGCAAGATGCACCCCGATGGAATCGTACGACAAGCCATCTTCAAGTAGATCACACAAATATTTGAGAACCAGATGTAAAACTTACCTTTCATGACCCCTGTGATTGGCAAGGCACCAATTACAAAATCTCTTCCAAAATCAGCCTTTCTAGTAATAGGATTTCTTGCCTACTTTAGTACCTACTGCATGTGCTCATGAAAAAGATGTCTAAAATCTATTAAAACTGAATCATTCAGGCCATCAGTTGTAGTGGACAGATGTAGATGCATATCAAACTCCCCTCTGCTGTGTGAGTAGATCCAGTCTGTGAGGATGCTTGTGGTAATTGCCCTTGGTTAAGTCCATAAATGATGACCAATTTTGCCGGGGCCAAAAGAGTTACCACAATGACTTTGTAATTTTTTCAAATAATTTCCAAGGCCTTCTAAAAATTCAGATAGAGTGGAAAAGCATACAGGAAATGTCTCAAACAATTTTTCTTGGTGTCTGTTTCGTACGAAGGCAAACAGATCTACTTGAGGTGTTCTCCACATCTGTACAAAGCCCTGAGCAAGTCTGCATTGACTATCCACTTGTGATGGTCTGTCTGCCACTCTGTTTTGCTCTGATGGAATGTAGGAGGCCTGAAGAGTCAGAAAATGCTGAACAGCCAACTCCCAAGCTATCACTGCCAACCTGCAAAGAGGGAATGACCTTGTAACCTCCTTATTTGTTGAGATACCACAATACTATGTTGTTGTCTGTAACCATCTATAAAGGTCCTGGAGCCCATAGATGGTGTTGAGATTTCAAAGCATTAAACATTACTAATATTTACTTGATGTTTACATGCTTTCGTCAGACCAAAAAGTCCAAAAGACCTTGTACTCCTATTCCTGTGGAAACTGCACCCCAAGCATAATCTGAAGAGACTGCCTGGACAGACTGAACCGGGGTTGGGAAGAGAAAGGAAATCTTGGATTGAGAGTTATTTGATCCTTCTAACACTGCAATCGTCACCTTACAAACCCCAGCACAAGAATCTTAACATCCAAAAGTAAAGGTGCAGTCCAAGAATTTCTTTTTGGGTACCACTACATTTTTCCTCATGTGTGATCTGGCAAGTGGTATCATGAGAATCATGGATGGCATGGGGCCTACAACCCTAAGAAATTCTCATGCAGGAGCCTGAAGATGATGATAAAAACTCAGAACAATCTGCCGGTAAGTTATTGCCTTTTCGTTTGGAAGGAATGCCTTTTGCTTGAGTATATCTATCAGACACCCCAAAAAAGTCAATTTTGTGAAAGGGTGTGAAACAACACTTATGTAGGTTCAAGGGAAATCCCAGATGTGAAAGGAGGTTGGGCACCTTTGTTAAGGACTCTAAACATCTGGGAAAAGACTCTGCAGATTGCAGGGCATCCAAATTATTCCTTACTTTGCAGTGAGCCACTAATGGGGCTAGACACTTTGTGAACATTTGATGTGCAGTGGAGAGCCTGAAAAGTAATCAGAGTACTAAAATTTGATCCAGATACAGAACCTAAGTGGAAACTCTCAGATCTGCTCGGAGTTAGTGCAGAATGGCACAAAATACACTGAACCAACTGATATAGCCAACATCCTGGCAGACAGGTTCAGTGCAAACTTCACCCCCCTCTCAGCCCCAAAAGGGCCCATCACTACACCAGAAGAATGTAGTGCCCCTGAAATCACAGACAGGTTAAAACAGCCCTCTCCAAAGCCAAAAACACAGCATCAATGGGACCGGACGGTGTCCGAGGCTGCATCCCACGAGCTAAAAGATGAACTAACTCCTCATCTAAACACACTGTTTAAACTCAGC
Organism: Protopterus annectens; assembly: GCF_019279795.1. Classification (NCBI taxonomy): domain Eukaryota; kingdom Metazoa; phylum Chordata; order Ceratodontiformes; family Protopteridae; genus Protopterus; species Protopterus annectens. The sequence goes on along the minus strand of NC_056738.1, from coordinate 523,869,610 downwards.
CTTTCCACAGGTTATGTGCCCACAGAGTGGCGGACAGCAGCGGTTATTCCACACCACAAAGGTGGAGCCACAACAGACCCTGGGAACTATCACTCTATAAGCCTGACTAGCTTGGTCTGCAAAGCTATGGAGTGCATCATCATGGATCTCATTAACAGAGACATTGGAAACCTCCAAACACTGGACTCTACCCTGTTCAGCTTTGTTAAGGGCAGATCATGCCTCCTAAACCTGGTGGACTTCTTTGAGATAGTTACCAAGGATATAGACGAGGGAAAGGTGGTCCACACAGCCTACCTAGACCTTGCCAAGGCCTTCAACACAATTCCCCACTCAGGTATTATAGACAAGCTCACCAGCCTGAACATAAACCCCTATGTCAAGAGATGGGCTGCCAACTGGCTCACGGACACAACCCACATGGTAAGAGTTGCGGGAGCTAGGTCTGACTCTAAACCGGTTACAAGTGGCGTTCCCCAGGGCTCAGTCCTAGGACCTCTCCTGTTCGGCATATACTTCCCAGAGGTACAGGCAAGCACAGGAGGATTATGGCTGACAGATGACTGCAAACTAGGGGCTATAAATGACTCTCCGGCTGACAAAGACATCCTCCAAAAGGGTCTCACTGAGACAGATACCTGGTATCAAAACCATGGCCTCAAGCTAAATGCCAAAAAGTACATAGTCATCCCATTTGGAAATAAAACAAAGTACCCACAAACTACCACATAGGTAGTAGCCCCCTGAATACAGAAGGTGTAATAAGGGATCTGGGGACCCAAGTAGATAGTAACCTCTCCTTTCATAATCACATTGCCAAAGTGGTTAAAAAATCCTTCAATGTGGCCCACCTAATCAAAAAAGGGTTTCCATCCAGATCGAAAAAGGTCATTGGGCCCCTCTATGCATCACTCATCAGACCCATCATAGAGTACAATGCCCCATTTTGGATGTACCTTACAAGACACCTGAAACAACTGGAAAGACCACAGATGTACCTCACCAAGAGGATCGCTGGCCTCAAGCAGATGCCCTATGCAGCTCGACTGAAGAAACTCCAGCTGTACTCAGCTGCATACTGCCTACTCAGAGGTGATCTCTGCCTGACATACGAGGCCATGTCCAACCCAGAATTGATGGACATGCTCCACCTAAAGAAAACCATATCCCCTCGAGCTACACTCTCCAGGGATCTAAACCTCACCACAACAATAAATAGGATGTGCTGGAGGGATAGATTCCTGTCCCAGAGACATCCCATGCTCTGGAACAAGATTCCAATCTACACTAGGCAGAGCTCCTCGCTAACCCTCTTCAAGAGAAACCTTGACGAGTTGATGGGAAACAGAAAGTTTACCCCAAGGATCACTTCAATGGCTCTGCTGGACAGAGGGACAGGGAACTAATCTAAGGGGGTGACGAAAGCCAACACATTCCGGCTAGGCTTATAAATGCCTTCGGGCAGATAGCCTAGTACCTACCTATGAACCTATACCTCCCAACCTCTCAATGTAAGAAATCTGAACAAATTAAAAAATAATGAGTAAACAAAGGCCAAAAAGAGAGACCGATTTTAAATACTGATTTTATAAACTTAGAGTTGTTTGAAGAGATTTTGTGTTAGCATGATATGAAGTCTGAAACTCAAATGTCTGCAATTATTTAATGACTTGAGTTCTCAATGGTTTGCCTGAAAATTACAAATTCTATGAGGAGCAGTTTAAAACTATGAGCCTAAAGATCTGGACATTCTGATAAAATCTGAACAGTTGAGAGGTATGTTTATAAAATCTGGAGAGACTATACTGCTCATCAGCTTTTCTTTGGAACTCCACTGTATACGTTTTCACGTTTTATGCATTACACATAAATGTTTTCTTTTTTAATAATTATCATTCACTCCATTACATATAATGACCAAATCACGTCTTCTTTTAAAATTTATGTATTTTCCACATTTCTTGCCTTCTCATTTGATCCTTCACCTTATACTCTTTTTTTGTTTGTTTTTTTGGCACATTCAGTTGCTGACTGATTTTTTATCTACTTCTGGTTTGATTTCCATTTCTGCTGGACGTCAATAAGCATTTGCTAGACTAAGCAGGTAAGTCATCTTAGATTTATTCTCCTCATGTTTCAAAACTTAATTACATTTGGGTCTTGTGAGGTCAGCAGATATGTGTGCAGTCCCACGATTGCAGATCTATATGTGTAATCAATTTCAAGAAGGTCCATCCCTTCTTTAGAACAAGAAATACATAATCTTGGTATGCACCGATTTTTATAAATCATTTGGTGAGCATGAGGCAGCCTTCTTGTTTTCCTGTCTAATCTTTCAAACACATTTTGGGGCCAGTCAGTCACTCCAAAACTGTAAGTTAGGATAGGAAGAGCAAATTGGTTTATAGCTTGAATTTTATTCCTACATGTCAATGCTGTTTTCAGGATTAATTAAGTATTCTAAAGTATTCCTTACTAAGTTTTATTTGTATTTGTTCATGTTTTATTGTTGATCCTTCCTCAATTCCCAAATATTTATACACTCCCTCTTGCTCAAATTCTTTTAGACCACATTCTTGTCCCAAACTGATGTTTTCATGGTGCTGCAGTTTTCCTGCTTTAAAGGTTGCTTATGCACATTTATCAAGGTCAAATGACATTCTTATATCATCTGAAAAAGTTTTGACAACTTGCAGTTGTGCTTTCAGTTCCTCACCTGATGAGCTATACAGTTTTAAATCATTGACAAAGAGAAGATGAGAAGTCTTTACACTTTGTTGTTTTCTAAAAGCCAAATTATAGCCATGGCCTAAGCTGTTAAGTAGGCAGCTTAATGGGTTAAGGGCAAGACAGAATAGCAGCTGTGACAGAGATTCACCCTGGAATATCCCCTTTTGAATTTTTATCCCTGGGATAATAACTTGTACTTTATCATGGCTTAATTGCAATGTGGTCTGCCACTGTTTCATGGTCACTGTAATGTAGTCAATCAGTGTAAGATGTATCTTATAATTTTTAAGCACTCTTCTCCATGAATGTGTAATACTATCAAATGCTTTTTTGTAGTCAATTCATGATATACTTAGATTCTTCCCTTTTTACAGTTCTCCACCATGACTTCATTTAACAACAAATGATCCTTTGCTCCATATGACTTTCTTTTATTGCCCTTTTGTTCTACTGTCATAATTGAGCTTTCTTCTAAATGACTATATAATCTGTCGGCATCAATTCCAGTATATAATTTATATGTTGTCAGAAGGCAAGTAATTGGTCTAGAATTGTTAGGGTAGCTTGTAGGTTCACTCTTAAATAGGAACATTGTTTTTCCTATTGTTAGCCAGGTCAGTATCTGTTCGGGGTGCGCGTATAAACAGTTCTTACTCATGGCCAAATCAAAATAATGGCATATACTGATGTTCCGATATTCTAGTAAAGAACGGTCCAGTAAATGCATGCTACATATCTGTGCAGTATACGACAGCCAAGTTGCACTACTGTGCTAACAGTGCACAAGCACACAGTGAAAGCAGAACTACTGCACTTCCGTACGGACAAAGTGACTCACTGTGTGTCATAATGCTGTTCTGGTGTCAACATCCAATACATTGTCAGGCTGCCACAGGTCAAAAGCCAGACGTACAAAGGTCACCCCACTGCAAGGCATAAAGGTCCTTTTTTTTTTTTTTTTAAAACATACATATATATAAATTTAGTTCTGTATATATACATGCATGAGTGTGTGTGTATATACACACACACATATATATGTATGTATATGCATGTATAAATATATATTTAGTTCTACCATAAAGTGGGCCAGAAAACAAATTAGATTAGCTGCCATCCAGTACAGCTCAGAAGATTCACCCAATGCACTGTTCTCCACTCTTGACTGCTACCATTTCTGACAACTTTTAAAATTTTCATTGAATTTGTGCAAAGCATCTTGTCAAATGGGCTAAATCTCAAATATAAGTGACTGTACTTGTTCATAAGTTGGCACTAATGTTCTGGAATGAATGATCATGCAGTAGCTTGATATGTGATTTTGGGGTGTTAAGCAAGCACTTCCTGTTGACTGCAATGGCTTTCTGATTACGCATTTTTTTTTTTTTTTTTTGCATTTCAGTGTTTTTGCATAATTTGCTTTCAAGCTCAGCTTTGTACAGATCATGCAAGTCTAGGTTGGTCTCTTTGCCTTCTACTCTTCTACTGGATTTTGCCTATTCTTTGTCATTTTGAGCAGTAATTTAAGATCAGTGAGACAGTGAAAAAAATAAGGATAAGTTGATGACAGGCACAGCAATAACACACAGTATGTGGCACTTGTTTCTGAAATAGAGTAGCACATCCCTTTTCTTCTCCTGATCCGATTCCAGCACTACATTATCCCAGAACTCTAAAGTGTTCCAGATTCAAAGTCAGATACGTTATGCATAACCCAACTGACTGCATATGTTAGCTCCAGTCAGTAGTTTACAGGAGTTCTCCACAGAAAGGCCATTGTTTTAATATCCAAGAAAATCTCATAGCAGTTTCAGTTCGTTTTTATTTATGATTTTAGTTTCAATCTGATAAAATACTCCTTAACTCTGTTGCTTTGTATCCTTAACTTGTTGTTAAACAGCGTTTTATGCAGTAGAATGGCTTGCTCTGTTATACTTTTTATTGCAGGTGCCCTCTCACATTTGCATGTCTTAGTCACCAGCAAAAATGCAGAAACCAGTTAAACGTTTCAGGGGACTACTAGCACTTTCTGATCTGAAATTACACCATATACTTTGGAAACCGATATTTTTTCAAGCACGCTTTACAGAATAGGATGTTGGAGAGTTCACTCTTGATGTCCTGGATGACTGATGCTGTTAAAACAATATGGAATAAGCGATCTTGTCTGCCTTACCAATGTTCTCCATTTGATTCTGGCATGATTTGCCTTCTCAATCCTAAGCCTGCATTTAGATAATCATAGTTGCACTGAAACACTTCAAACTGGTGTCAACAGAAAACAAACAAAAAAATACATGCAGAAATGGTAAACAAAGTGTGTCTAGAGTTGTGTGTGCCGCTTTGGAGACTTTGGTTTTAAAAGGCAGATAGAATCAAGGCAGTGCAGAGTAGTTTTTAGCATACTTTCAGGAAAAGAAATTACAAGAATGCAATTTAGAAATACAAGATGAAAGGCTCAAGGGGGATAATGAGCTGTAATTTTAAACAAACGCATTGATAGAACTGAAACAGCAATCCTATAGTAATGAAATGTCAATCCTATAGTAATGTCATTAACAATGAATGCATGGACATAAGGCGACTCCAATGGTACACAGAAGAAAGAAGAAATAAGCTGCTTAAGTAGGATTTACCAGAAGGCAGGGAAATGGAAAGACTAGCTGGAAAAGTGGTCCATAACTGTTGCTTAAATCCAGGTTCCAAGTTTTTTTTACCTTACCTACAGAATGTTCCCTGTTTTTGGAACCTGTGGAAAAGACACACTGCTTATTTGTTGCCACTGTCACTTAAATGCTTATTCTTAAGGGAAATTATTAAATATTGTCTAGTTCCAAGAAAAGCGTTTTTCAAAATACTCAGTCTAAAATCAGTCTAAATTACAGCTTCGCCTATTTAAGTAGGAACAGAAACACAACAATTTTATTTTGTTATACTATTTACTCTTAATTACAGCAACCAATCAGGCGTGATAAATCAGTAACCAGAAGTACTTAAATTTTAAAGGCATGTAAACACACACACATTCAATGTCCCAGTTTAATCACTATGTCCCCAAACAAGGTATACCAATACTATTGTTAGGGTCAATTGATAATACAGTAATTGCTTAAATGACAAATAACTGCAAGCAATGTTTTTCACTGTCAAATTGTTACATTAATATTTCAGCAAAATTCTAAACTACTTTAATGCTTAAATATATATATATATATATATATATATATATATATATATATATATATATTTATATAAATACATACACACACACACACACACACACACACACACACTATAGGGGGGATAAATGGGTTTCTGACAATTTGTGGAAACAATTACTAGTTTTCATGATAACCTGAAAAGAAATCAAAATTATATCAGTATTCTCTGCCAAAAGAATGCAAAGGAACCATTTGCAAAAGACTTCCATGTGTTTGCTGCAAGGATTAAAATAATTTTAGGAAATGCGCTTTAACAAATTCCTTGAAACACCAGAAAAGGACTGCAAATGTGAAAATGCAATCTGGTTAGGGGTAATGCATTTTTTACATTTCCATAAATCTTTTCATTTGATCTTTAGTTTGCTTTTCTTTGGCTGGATTGTATACAGGACGTTAACCATACATTACAAACTGAAAAGCAATACAAAACACCACCAAAAATAGATAAGTAAAAACACCAAGCTTCAGTTTTAAATCCATGGGGACCAGCTTCAGTGTGCTAAAACAGTCACTGTACACACACAATTTTAAATTTAGATAACTAAATGACATTTGTAACCCTCAACCTTCTCTTTGACAAGACTTCCATAAACAATTGTTAACATGTTAAAACAAGTTAAACAGTCAGTGAACCAACTGCATGACAGTACAGTACAGTAAAAAGCCGATGGGTATACTTGTGTATCATCGCAACCAGATGTTTAACGGCGATAGCGGTTGCTTCACGATCATTAAATATGCTAGTTAATGTTGTAAAACTGTTGTAGAATGTCTATTTTTGTACCACAAAAGTGTGTTTTCCTTACTTATATCAACAAAATGTAAAAAACATAGTATTCGTGTTTCTTTCAGCACTTTACTGCAAGCATATTTATTATTTCAAGTCCGCCTGCTGCACGTTCCTTTGCTTGCCCATAAAACAGACTGCTTCCCGCCACATAATAAAAGAAAACCACAAAAAGAACTATCAACATCATTATAATAGTAATGAAATCAATGATCGCTGAAGTAGTATGTTTTTTTGCCAGCACATGCCACCTTCACAAATCAAAAACATCAGTCCCAACAAGTTTTTCATGGAAAAATGACCACGGAATCAGCTGTCAACATCATCCACCCTCACAATTTAAAAGCATTAATAATTCAATGGTTCTTTTCAAGACCGATTAAAACATTGTTAAAATAAAAAGTTTACCAAAGCCACATTTTTTGTCTCTGTGTTTTCCTTATCTGAACGATTCCTTCTTCACAGTCAAAATATTCCATTCGTTAGTACGATAGCAGCCATGATAATTCAAGCATGTGTCTGTAATGCATGCTAAAAACAGGAAGAGGATTTTTTGTATTGTTCCTGAAGCTAAACCAATGTTTTTCAGCAACAGTAAGGACTTTGAATAGCTCTTTCAAGTGTTTCATGCACTCGTTTCTCTTGAACTATGGGCATTTCGCAACTGCAAAAATCTGGTTGCGATAATATGCAATTCTTAAATCACTGAGCCCCTCTCAAACCAAAAAGACGTCTCTTAGCCTCCCCTACATAACAGAATAATACTCTGAACCTCCCTATACAGGACATGCACATACAGTAGTGCAACACACTTGCATTCATTTCATTAACCTGCATTTAGCTCAGTAGAGAAAAAATACAGATCCACAACTCCCATTAACAAATTGGAAGAGTCAATCTTGTTAAAAAAAACACACACACAGCAAACTAGCAGGTAAAAATCAATTAAAACCTTTTTTTGCAGGTTGGCATGTCCTCCTCAAACAACCATGTGCTGGACTTCACCCCTCCATTTACTCATAGTTACAGTTCGCTTTGTCAAATCATGAAATGCTGGCAAAGTGAAATGGTGTGCGTTTTCTTCTCGAAAGTGTAATTTATCAAATGCCAGAAATGTTGATGTTGGTATCGTAACATTTATGTGTGGTTTCTGAGGTTTGCTTGCATGTAAGTAAGTGGCGGTATTAAGTACAGCTAAAACTTTTGGATGCACTGAAAGTAGTGGTATTAGGAGTAGAGGGCATGTGTGCAAGTGTTTATGTAGGGTTCAAGTAAGGTGATAGATTTAGTATTGTGCTTGCGTATTATGTCTGGTTGCATGTCAGAGTGTCTTGTATTCTGGTACTGTAAGGAAAGGGTTTTGCATAATGTATTATGTAGCCAGGGTTGCCAGACATCCTTATTTGAGCGGGACTGTCCTGAGATCAGCAGCCCAATTCTGAGTCCCACACTGCCTGTTAAAATCCCGGTGAAACAGCCTCCACTTTGTGATTTTTGATTGGTCGTATACCAGCATACGGGCCAATCATAAATCGCAAAGTGGAGTCACTTCTGTTTAATGTGGAACAGAAAGCAGTTTTGCATGAAAGACCAGACCTTTTTTTTATCCCTAGCTGGCCATTCAGAAATCTGGCAATTCTGTATGCAACATTCAGGTTAAGGGGCAGCATATGTGCCAACCTTTCAGGCAAAGTATGTCTGTCTGTGACTGACGTTTCATTTTCTGATTAAAAATAATAAAATCTAAGTATCTGCTTTTATTTTTTTATCATTACAGGTTTGTGATTTTATTTTCAGTTTTGTACGGTTTAATGCTTATAAAATGTCTACATTAACGGATATAATCACGCATGCATATCATTGCGCCCCCCCCACCTGAATTTGGGTTGGGGAGTTACATCAGCTGTCACAAACTATCTCGATTCATTGCCATTCAGTGCCACTCTCTTACCTTCAACAGTCATGACAGACTCACACATTCCATCCATTTCTTTGATGATCATCCTAATTTCCTCTTGCCTTCTTTTTGACTCTCACAATCTTCAACAACTTGTCTTCTGTTTTCCTGCACGTGCCCAAACCTCTGTAATCTGTACTCATTTGACCTTCTCTGCAATTAGAGCTATTTTGGCATCAGCTCAGATAGAATTTCTTAATTTGTCTCACAATGGTCATCCTACTTACCTACCAATCTCAGGCACTTCATTTCCATCACCTTTCACTTCCCCAAATGATCTGCCCTCAGTGCCCCCGGTACACTGGAGGCACTGCTGTTTGTTAAAAAAAAAAAAAAAAAATGTATATATGTGTGTGTGTGTGTATATATATATAGATATACACACATATCTATATATCTATATATATATCTATATATATATATATCTATATATATATATATATATATATATATATATATATATATATATACACATACATATACACACACACACACACTTTTCACTTAAATTGCCATTCTTCTGTCACACGCTATCCCTGACACTCTTCACCAGTTGGCTACAGCCTCTCTGATTCTAGCTTTGACTTGCTCATTCAGACTTCCCTTCTCCTTAGCTACCCTTCCCAAAAATAAGTTGCTAACCTGTGCTATTTTCCCTTCTATCACAGTTTTAAGCTTCTCATTTCACCTATTTTCTGCCACAACTGTACTGTCTATATTCTGTTTCATCTAGTGTGCCATCCATTTTGCATTCCCTTCTTCTATCATTCGATGAAGTTCCTACTCACAGTCTGCTTGTAATGCCACACTGTCTGCATACAGCAGCTTTGTTGATCTGTCCTCTCCAACCTATCTGCTAATGTACTCCATTAATCCATTAACCATATGAACAGCAGTTAGCTCAGAGATGAACCCTGATGCACCCCCATTCCCACTGGAAACCCATCTATCAGTCTGAGCACTGTTTGCACTTGTGCCATTAGGTCCTTGTACACAGCCTGTACTAATTCTATCAATGTTTCTGGGACAGCCCAAATCAGCTTTCACAGGACCTTGTCAAATATGTTCTCCAAGTTTAGGAATACTCTGCTGGACTCTTAGCACCTCTATCTTCTCCATTAGTTGTCTCACTGCAAACATTAGGCCTGTTGTGATACACTCTGATCTGAATCCTAACTGCACATCTCCCACCTTGTTTTATTAACAAATACACAGAGTAGTAGAAATCATCCTCTTCAGCACTTTCACGCAGTGTGACATGAAATTGATATCTCTATACTGTCCATTGAGAATGTTCCCTTTCTTCTTGTACACTGTCATCAGAATGCTTATTCTCCAGTCATTTCAGATACACTTTTCTCCCTGTACTACTAGGAGCACCCACAGGAGCCATCTCTCCCCTAACTCATCCAACAACTAGCTCACATCTGCTGTGACCTCATCTGAGTCCACTGCCCCCCCCCCCCCCCCCGAGTACTTTCCTTAGTGCTCTTCTTTCTTCTAATAGTGTTTTCTGTATTCAGTAACTGCCTTTCATATCTTGTTGTCTGGTGAAACCAAGTTGTTACTGGCATCTCTTATGATGTCTGTCTTAGCCTTGCAACCAGAGTTTCTTTGTGACATCTGCTAAGTCACTTTCCTGTAGCTTGTAGAGTGTTGTTTGCTACTGAAACGGCTCTCTTAGTTTCTTTGTTAGTTAACCACTATTCCTTCTTAGCCTGGTCTGTCTTTTCTATCTCCCACTTTCTCTTGCACTCCATTCTTTTCATGATTACCTGGACTTCTGCATTGCACTACAAGCTATCTTTATGTACCTTATTGTCATACCTGGCTCAGCTGCATATCTATAACCTTCACACAAGCATTTTTAAGATGCTGACATTCTTCTTAGGAAAATGAAATGGCTGGACTCTGGGTTTTTCCCTGAACATTTGTGCTTTCACTCGAGTCAATTCCCTGGTTTTCAGACTAGTCTCAGCTGACCTTAGATCCTTCTCTGACCATTGTTTGCAGCCGATTGCAGACACTCATAGCTTATGTTGTGGGCTGACTTTGCAATCTCTGATTCTACCCCAATGCCCTTCCCTTACCAGGAGAAAGTCTACCATAGCTGCCATGTTGGCTCCTTTTGTATGTGATCTTGTGACTGTCTCTCTTGTGAGACCATATATTGGCTACCATCAAGCCATTTACAAAACAGAAGTCTGAAATGACCTCTCCTTCTTTCCTGTTGCCCCACCTGTGTGGACCCATGCAAAACTCGTATCATATTCTCTCTGTCCTCATAGGAGTATTTAGGTCACCCATTATCAACACCAACTTCTGTTGTCCTACTTTATCTAACAGGTCCTGCAACTGCTGCCTGAAAGCTCTATTTTGCTTGCCATCGCAACACAGCTGTAGGGCATGAATTGAGACTGTAAATACTGCCCTATGTTCAGACTTATGAAAATCTGATTCCAGTGTCTCACTAATTCTGGTGACTTCCCTCACAGTCTTCAAAAGGTTCGCACTCACCACAAATCCCTCATTATTTTTAGTCTGTCCTCCCCCTGAGTAGCAGACACTGGATCCTAAGCCAAGTGACGTTGCTGCACTGTCCTTCACCTTGTCACAGAATGTCCAGTCTCCCTTGCCATCATGTCTTCCACTTCCAAGCTATGTTTGGTCAGTGAACCTATATTCAGTGTAGCAGTGTAGTTCATATTTAGCAGGTTAACTGGTATCACATCCAACTTTCACTCAACAGAGCTATCCCAGGAAAACTATGTTAGGTAACTAGACTGTGGGATGGCCAGTAACCTACTCACCCAGGGCTGCTGGGCCTTCTTACCACCGGTAAATACCCTTACCTATTTCTGGCAACATTAGTCAACATTTCCAAATCACAGAGGGCCAATTTTTACACCATCGAGTGACTAGCCCTGACACAGTACAATCTGTATTCTCCTGTCTAGAGGATATTGCACACCACGGTTTATGCCTAAAGCAGACTACACAGGTCTTCACCCAACAGGCATCATGGAGTCTATGCTGTTTCTCATTACTCCAATTAACTTTTTATGCGAGTCTGAAGTAGAAACTCGCAGCATGTTTTTTGGGAGGTGGAAGGAACCCCCACAGAGATACAGTGAGAAAATGCAAACTCTTCAAAGGTATTGGAATTAGCCTTGTGTGACAAGGACCACAGCCATTATACCAAACATATCGACACACACAATGTAGTATACCAAGTCCATGGCATTAGGGAAAGAAGAAATCATTCAGTATTAGTGAAATATGGTTCACAGAACCATGACCTTGCAACACTCACCACGTATGAAAAAAAAAAATACATTCCAGAAGCTGTACTTTGGGGACTTTACTTACTTCACCATCCAGTTGGCCAAATTGATAATACATATTCCAATAAACAAATGCACATTGATTGTTACCATGCATTTATTCTGATCCCACATTAAAAAAATAGCAAGCAATGTCATAAAAACACATTTTCACAGTTGCTTGAGACTTCCCTAAAATAAGCCAAAGCCACCTGAAAGAGCCTGTACTCGCATCATTTAAAAAACTATGGTGTAGAGAATTAAGGTTATGCTGCCATCAAGCATCATTTAATAGCCCTCAGTTTGATTCCCTCAGCCTCTATTTACCTACTGTGTGACTTCTGAGCAACACATTTAAACATATGGCACTTCTGAGCCTCCACTGAAAATGTGCTTCATTCCATACAGCCAAACCTTACTAACCAAGATATATACAAAAAAATTAATAAAGATGTTTCATTGGGATCTCTTTTTGCCACATTAGCTGAAATGATTAAGTAAGGCCCTACTTGCTCTCAATGATTCAAAAATAATTAAACATGTGACAATTTATACAGCACATTCAGGTTTCCAGTATTTAAAAACAAAGTAAAAAAGTTAGACTTTTTGTGTAGCAATTAGTTATTTTATTTTAGTTCTTTTGATTTTTCAGTAAGAGAACCATCTTCTGCTTTTTATCTTAGAACGGATTTGTTTCTAGCCCTCTGTCACAGTAACTCAGTCACCAGTTTTATACTTCCCAGAGAGTTTTAAAAACTCTTAACTGCTTTGAAAAATAAACTCTGTAAATTGTTTGAAATAAAAAACTTGTGGTTACAACAAAACTGTGCAGCACATTTTCACAAAACAATATGCTGTTTACATCTCAGATTAAAGCTATCAATTCTGTTAAACTTCTGCCTGCTGTTTCAACTACACAAAATACAACACTCTTGACACCCTGCTAAGTAAACTGCATTCACTGTGCCAAAATTCATTCATGTAAAACTTGATTAGCATTTACTTCTTGTGTGTGTGTTTCATCAGACATTCAAAAGAAATTCAAAACAAGTTAAGAGAATTGAATAAGAGCATTCACACTTCTGCTGTACTAATCTCACTCCAATACAGCAATTTAACTTCCATAAAAAAGATGCACTATAATGCAGCTAAAATACAACACCCCAGGGAAAGACTACACAACTGGAAGGAAAAGCAGCTTCAACCAAAAAACCGGAGGGCGAAATGGGATATTCATATCACATACCTGAAAGTTAAGCATGTAAAGTGAGAGAGATGGCTGGTGACATGCTTAGATGCACAGTTCATTTTCACCAGTAAAACCCATGCAGTTGCTATCCCTTTTCTGAGAAGGGACCCATTTAGGTAACTGGAGACCCTGAAGTTACAAAGGAACAGACAGATGTATTTCAGTAGACAGTGTCAAATGGTATACAATCTGCACTAGATGCCTGCAGTTCACATCTAACACAAAGATAATTGTTAAAATCTGACATCTTAAAACTGCTCTCAAAATATGTGAAATATACTTCAAATGTCAGTACTTGGTAGACATATAGATAAGTTTACTTTGTAATTTAGGTTTCTTAAGTACACTTAGGTGTATTTTGCATATAATGTAAACCAAATAGCAATATTGAAAAAAAAAATACAAAACTGACACAGATTTTATAGCTTTTGCAAGAAATAGGGCAAATGCATGCATTTAAATTGTAGTTCAAGTAACTACCACAACAATTTCTACTCCACTTAGAAAAGGAATTTGTACACTTAAGTTTAATGCAACTGTCAGCATAGAAAGACATGCTTGTATTTTTAACCTTTTAACAAATGGTGATATAGGTATTCCAGCTCTTATTAAATGACCGACTGACTTTCTAAATGTCACTCTCAACAGCCTATCACTTAACTATCAAATACTGTGGTGACCACTATTCTAAGTACCCACAATTAGTGCAGTTGCATGAAACCACCAGTCACAGTGTTACCACACTAATAAAACACCAGAAGAGGTAATATTAGCCAACAATCTACAATTCATAAGCCAAAAACTTAAAACATTTTAAAACAATGGGTATGAAAGTATCCTGCCTCGAGTCAATGGCGTGCACAGAGCAGTGGAGTACAATGTATAGGCTAAACTAAGGAGAATTACAAGAAAGTATGACAATTCTGAAAACTCAGAGTGCACTTTGGATTTTGGTGTGCAGAAACTCACCTTTGCAGTTTGTGTGGAATTCACCACCACAAAAAACACCGACAGAAAGATGCCTGAAAGCTACATCATATTCTTTTTTAGACCCTGAAAGAAATCAAAATAATTCTAGAGCTTTGCAGGAAGAAAGACAGCATAAAGAGAAATTGTTTCACAAGTGATCAACAACGAACCTCTCAGATGTGCATAAAAGGAAAATAATGAGAATCGGATTAGATTTCAAAATGAAAGTGCAGAAAATTATTTTACCTGCTCTGTCAGGCAGAGCAAATAAGTCACATGACCTATCACTGCCTGAACAGGTAAGGTCTAAAGGTGGGTACTGGCAAGGTGTAAATGCTCAGAAGGCCCAGTTGCCTTGTATAGTCCATTCTATGATTTTATGACAGTATGTGCCATATTCAGATATGCAGGTGTACAGGAAGAATAAAGAACACAATTAAACAGGCTGATACTGAAGAAGTTCAGCTGAACAACTATTCAAATTCACATACCCTGCCTTAAAGTAATGAATAAATTAAAACACTAGCAGTAAGAGTGCATCCACAACAAACTGCTACTCATAGCACAGTGCTGCAAGGACATTGTATTTCCAAATACATATATATATATATATATATATATATATATATATACATATATACACATACATATATTAAACATTTTTTAAGTAAATGAAACAGCACATGGAGAGGAGTCAACAGTAAACTACATAGTACAACTATATACAATATGTAGAAAACTAGAAGAGACAACCAATTTACTACAAATCAGTAATCCTTGTCAAGAAGACTAGTCACGTGACTTTACACTGTACATGGCCTATGTGAATGTTAAAGTGACTATTTTCTTGTACAGTATCACAAGATTACAATTTAGTGTACTGTTGTACGTCATATGCTTTACACAGTGCAGACAGTTATTTGCAATCAATGTAAAGCTATAATAATATATAGCAGTTTTAATCTAAGGGGGAAATGAACATACAAGAGTGCATGTACTGTACAGTAATTATACTACAGATGCATCTTTAAATGCTAGCTGCCATTAAGTAAGTCTTTGAGTCATGGGATCTCTTTCTCTTACTGGGAAGTTCACTGCAGCCGTTGCTAAACACACGTCTGGTCTAATCTTTTTTTTCTTCTTTCATCTTGACTGGGTGTGTGTGTGTTGCATAGCTATACTACAATGCCCAACAGGAGTGAGTAGATCAGCATGGCAGGAGTACATGTTGACATGTGTGCCCCTACTAGTCATATATGACCTAAACAGAGAAACACGATGCACAAGTGACAGGAGCAGCACTGTGGATTCTCGCAGTCAGTCTGCTCTGTGAGACATTACAAGTCATGGGGGGGAAAAAACAGAATCACCCTCTATTAGCTGCTTTGATGATGGCCTCTCCTTCACGTGGCTCTTGCCCCAGCAGCACCAATTTTCACTGCAAAACAAAGAAGCCCCCCACAGTGTGGGCTGAAGGGGCCAGATGCAAAGGGGGGGGGGTGTAATACACAGAAAATAAAGTGGTTGATAGTCAGCAAGCAAAGATGAGGAAAGCAACTAGTTTAAAAACAACTCCCCTTCATGATCTCTTGTATTCAAGGTGGTTTTCCTTCTCCCTCTTCTTGGTCTGTATGACAAGAGCTCACCCTACAGCTGCCATATCCTACAGTCATCACTTTCCCTTCCATTAAATATGATCCTCTAGTAGTTTCTCATATATACTTTCTAGCAGCCTGATGCCCTTTCTCCAGGACTCAAGAGGCAACACGACCAAATCCCAGAAAAAGAAATATTGCTTCTTTGTTTCTGGAGTTTATCTCCCAAAGGATACACCCTGGCATTTGGTTGCCTGCTGCCACAATGCTCTCAAAAGTCTCCTGTGGGCCATTCCTGGTGCAGTCTTTCACTAGTCTGCTGGCATCCATTCCATTCCCCATCACATAATACACAAGGTTTGCCAGAATCTGTTTTGCACTGGGCCCAGGGCTAACCTGCTTTTTGGCAAAAATTTCCCAAAACTTCTTTCCTACTGAAAATTGGATCGACCAAACAGCAGGGATGGGGCTGCAGTTGAAACTGGAATTTTGTGTGTGTGTGTGTGTGTGTGTGTGTGTGTGTGTGTGTGTGTGTGTGTGTGTCTGTGTGTCTGTGTGTGTGTATGTGTATGTGTGTGCACATACATGCTTTAAAACTGAAAAACTCTATTATATTTTTAATAACCAACATTAAAGGACAGCTATGTAGTGTATGATCGTTCCCAAGAAAACTGCCTGTTTCTGTTTTTTAAAAATGTTTGCTGGTTATACACTACAAGAAAAGGCTTTTGCCTTACTGGAACTTTACTTCAGATATCTGAAGTTTTGAAAAATACAACTTTAAGGGCTAGAATAGTTTATTCGTAGAATAGCTGGTTTGAAATGAAGGGATTATCTCATCCATGATACATACTAGTAAATATTGCTGTAAAAACAAAGAATTGTTTTCTAAATATGAGATTCTGGGAGTTTATTCCCCAGAATGCCTAGACAGGGACAAATGCCACACATTCTCTTACACAATCATTAGAAACTCAATCACAAAACATCAGAAAAGAGTAAAATAATTTCTGCACATCTCGAATGTAAAAAGTTTTGTTTGTCAAAAAATGACAGTTTATTGTATGAGAAAGGGACAATTGTGACATCTACTGGAGCAACGACGGCTTTGGAAATGTTTTGCTGACTTTTTTTTTTTTTTGCACATACAAACATATCTTAGCCTTACAATATCAGCCATGGTGGTGCAGCAGTTAGTGTCATCGCCTCACAGCAAGAGGTTCTCCGGTTCAATCCTCGGCTGTTGCTCCTTCTGTGTAGGGTCTGCATGTTCTCCCTGCAGTCGAGAGACTTTTAAAGACATGCAGGTAGGTGCCTGTGTGTGTGTGTGTGTGTGTGTGTGTGTGTGTGTGTGTGTGTGTGTGTGTGTGTGTGGGTGTGTGCACTCCTTCAGTGAAGGTTGGGCGCCAGGCTGGCAACTCGACACCGTAAAAATTCCACTGCCAATCTGTGGACCAGTGATCCACTGTGGTGACCAATAACAGGGAAAAGCCGAAAGACATTGCTTTACTTAGCTTAACCTTACTAACACTAATTTTCTTCTCTGCTTTAAACTCTTACATTTTGCCTTTTCCTACATATTAACACATTGGCTTTATGAGCACATTTCCTACTGCGAGTTATGCAACAATGAATAATTAAACCATCTTTTGCATACTCTTCTATTTATTTCATCACCCTCAATCTTTCAAAGTGGCTACTGGTGGGCTACAAAGGGAGATACTAATTCATCCTTATAAATAAAATGAAAAACATGGGTTTATAGGAAGATGTAACCCATTCTACCATCCTTAAAATGAATTTATGCAGATGTTTTACAGTCACTCACGACATTTAATGGTGAACTCATCATCCCTGTTTGTATCTGGCAAAATTAATAAAGTTTCTGACATGGATAAAGCCATCTAGAGCACATCGACAGTGCAGGGTCATAATACCTTCCACACATTTAGACCAGCTATGACACAGACTGGGACTAAAGATGGAGGTATCAATCTACATCAAACATAAATATACCTCAAGGCTGGTCAAACAGGGCAATGCACTTGAGCTTCTCCATGTTCAAATCACCATAGGCAGAATCCAGTACCACTTCTTGCTAGCTACAGGTCCCCCCCCCCCCATCTATGACCCAGGAAACCCATACCATGTATTTAAACTTATTGGAAATAGTTACCATCAAACCCAATACCATATTCATGGACATCTTTAAATTACCCTACTATTAACTGAGAATTCTATACGACAGCAAACATACAAGCACAGAGATTAACAAACTCCCTCGACAGAGTGTCAATACACTAACCAGAGGTGCAACCATATTGTGCCTGGTCCTCACTAATATGAGACAGTCCTGGACACCCCCAGTGTATTATAGTGCATCTTCTCTGGTAAGGTCAGACCACAAAATGGTCTCCTTTAAAGTAGAAATAAAACCTGGAAACCCAGTTAACCCTGGAATATTCAGGAACTACTCTAAGCCTAATTTCTTACTATTAAGTGATAACCTAGCAAAATGTCAAGCCCCCATAAACCCTGAGAACACTGCTGCTTATGCAGAACTGCTCACTGAGACCCTTTACAAGCAGGTTAACAGCTGCAAAGAGGCATCTGTACCTACCAAGAAGAAGTATAGAACTCAAAAAAAGTCATCCTGGTGAAATAAAATCAATAGGCTGTATAAAAAGAAGAAAATTATGGAAAAATGAGGTGCAGCACCCAGCAGGATAAACGCAATCTCAAACTAAACAAACAACTCAGAGGACAAAAAGTTTATCAAAGCCAAATTTGAGGTAAATTTGATCTCCCAATCAAGGACAACCACAAGGCATTTTTTAGCTATGTCTGCAACTCAAAGGCAATACACAATTGTGTGCAGAGATCACGATAGATGGAGCCACCTACACTGAGTCAAAAGATATAGCAAACATACTGGCCGACAAATTCAGCTCCAACTTTACCTCTCTCTTCCCTCAGGAAATACCATCAAGTATAACTCCCGCTGCTATCACTAGGAAACAGGTCCTTAAATGCCCTAAGGCCAAGAACACTGCATCAATGGGCACAGACAATATTCCAGGAAGCCTTCTAAATAGCATTAAACACAACCTATCAGGCCCTCTGGAATCGCTATTTAATTGTGGCCTCCAAACAAACTTCATGCCTCATAATGGAAAATAGCATCAGCCATCCCTCTGCACAAAGGTGGGCCATCTACAAACCCATAAGTTTCACTAGTCTCATATACAAAGCCATGGAAAGAATTATCATGGAAATGATCAATAATGACATAGTAAACCTCCAGACACTGGACCCAACCCAATTTGGTTTAGTCAAGGGCAGGTCATGCCTACTCAACCTTGTGGACTTCTTTGAGAAGGTCACCAAAGCAATGGATGCGGGCAAAATGGTTCACACCATCTACCTTGACCTGGCCAAGGAATTTGACACAATACCCCACTCGGGCATTGCTGACAAACTCAAGAGGATACATACAAACCCTTATGTCAACCAGTGGATAGCCATCTGTCTCACAGACAGGAACCAGGAAGTTAGAACTGTGGAGTTAATCTCTACAAAGAGGCCAATCATACATGGAGTCCAGATCAGTCCTAGGTCCTCACCTTTTTGGCATTTACTTCTCTGAAGTCAAAGCCAATGTCAGTGGCCTCTGGCTGACTAAATGTGCAGATTGCAAATTAGGAACTGTCACCGAATCCCACACCAACACAAATGTTCTCCAGGAAGGGCTGACACAAAAACAACTGGTGTCAGAGCCATGGACTAAAACTAAAAGAAATGCATAATAGTATCCTTCGGGAAGACATACTCTGCTGGTAACTATCATATTGACAACACACCCATAAGACTTGACCCAGTAGTTGGAGACTTGAGGACACACACAGACCGTAATTTAGCCTTTGACCATTACGTGTCTGCAGTAGGCAGAAAATCATTCTATGTTGCACAATTTATAAACAAAGGTATGGCATCTAGGTCCAAGAAAGTCATTGTTCCACTGTATTCAGCATTCATCAGACCTACCATTGAGTACAATGCCCCTTTGGTATGTATCTAACCAGGCATATCCAACAACTGGAACGTCTACAGAGATTCCTCACAAAAAGAATACAGGGCGTTAGTATAATATCCTTTGCAGACTGCCTCAAGCCCCTATCCCTGTAGTCAGGCTTTAGGAGAGATCTATACCTGACATACAAGGAATTATCAGACTCCACTCTGATGGACCTCCTGCATATCCACAAAACAAAGAGCACCAAAATTACCTGTTCTAAAGACTTAAACCCTGTCTGTGATATAAATAGGACCCGCTGGAGAGACAGGTATATCTGGAACAGGCTCCCCCATCCATGTGAAGAAGAGTTCCTCCATAACCCAATTCAAGTGTAACTTGGGCAATTGGATGGGAACAGGAAATTCATCCCTGGTTTGGCCCCGATGTCTTTAACAGACAAAGACAGACTGTAAATGGTTCCTCTCCCAAGCCCCGGCTTACACTTATCAAGGGTACCAGAATTTGTCAGAGATTTGGGATGCATGGCTAGGCTTAAAATGGCCCTTGTGGTCATCAGTCTAGTAAACACCTATGAAACTATTAAGTCTCCAAAGACTTCTGATCATCAGGGAATCCCTCAAAGGAAGGCTTACTCTAGCAGGGTCATCTCTTTAGCCTACTGCACAGGGAGCAGAGACAGCAAAGTTCGTACTTTAAAATGATACTACACACGAGGTCAGCCAAAGCATGTACCATGGCTGGTAGAAGAAACCTAAAAGCAGATGTAGGGCACCTCAGTTAGTGCTCTCATGCACCTACTTACCAATTCCCAACATTAGCAGAACAGACTACTAAAATTCTGTATGAGGACAGAAGTCCTAGGCCTCAAAAGCTGGCCAAGAGGGCATGTGGTCACTGTATCAATTCTTGGCGGTGAATTAACAACCACTCAAGTTGCAAATACAGGAAACTGATCTCCCAGGACTGAGTTCAGGCTAAAAAACATGTCCCAGAACTACAAAAGCAATTTCCACTTTATTAAGTAGCATGGGGGATGGGGAGAAACCACACTCCAAGTATCTCTCTCAAGAATAGGTTCCAGGGAAAGGTCTCTCAACTTAACTCCATGCCCATCCACACACAAGGAGTGTTAACAGTGACCTTTTGATAGAGAATCACAACTTCACAAATGAGGGACTTGGGGTCACTAAACAAGAAGTGGACTTCAAACCACAGTCAGGTTTAGACTTAGTAAGGGACCCAGAGCCAAGTCTATCTGGCATTTCATTTTGCACCTGCTTGAGGTCTTTAAAGACACAAGCTGATCCTAGAAGACTCTCATTATCACTACCAAGTGTCAAACACTGACAAAGGCTATTAACAAGCTCTTTCATGCCAGTAAGCAGGGATAATGACACCAGCAGATGCCGACATTATGCTCAAATTCCAGGTAAAAACAGACTGATCTGGTGAAAGTTTTGACTATCTGATAACTAGTCTATGCACACTTACAGTCCTTGCTTCTTTGGTTTTCAACATCAGGAACATTACAATGACATGTTGGCAGATCCAAAATGTGCAAGCTGCCAAAAAAACTGTGGTTCCTGGGAAAGCACACATTACTTAATTCTGGAGCAGTAATGTCATTGGCATTACTAACTAAAGGTGGTGTGCACACCCCAATCAAAGTAGCTCAAAAATTTTAACAGCAGATGCATAGCACAGCAGAGGACAAAGTACCCAAGTTTTCCATCCGTTGTAAAAGGATCCTCAAGAGGAAGACTTCCCTCTAACAGAAATTATATTGAGAAATATATTTGTGGGTAACTAAACCAATGATTGGGACCAGCTAAAATGCAAGAATGAGAGAGAACCAAGTAAGATGTAAGATGCACACAGAGAGGTATTACTGCAAAAAAAAAAAATGTGAGAGGATTTACGGTACGACTGCACAACTGACTAAAGACGCTTCATCCCAGGGACTCTGTTACGTACAGGGACTCATCAGACTCCGCTTTAAGAAGGGCTAGAAACATGACTAGGACAGCAAGATAAAACTTTCAAAGACAGACTGGGAAATCCTGTTGTACATTTCCCGCAGGATGAGCAAATTAGGTATCACAAAGGCTTGTTTAAAGGAACACTTAATAGCAGGATATAAGGAAATGAGAATTTGCAATATGAAACTGAAATAAGACATGAAAAACGAACAATAAAGAAATGCACTTTTATGACGGCATAGTGAATGCTAAGAGGCAAACTTCTAGATAAGGAATAGTCATGGGAAACAAGAAATTCAAATCTGTGTGAGGCAGGCAGTGGCCTTTCATTTTGGGTAGAACACAACTGTTTACCTGTTTGAATGACAAAGTATTACTCTTAGGCCAGGTGTAGAGTACAGGCACTTTGACATGTTTCTCAGGTAAGAGAAATGGTGATGAAATGCCACTTCTTTCTTAGAACAAGGACGGACAAAGACAGATACAGTATGGAGTGCAATAAGGACCTCTTAGGGGAAGATGAAGTTTTAGCAAAGTACAAAAGGGTAACCTTTCCACAGAGCTGGGAAGAATGCAGATCACTCTGCTCTCCATCTCCTGAGGACTACTTGATGGATGATGCTCTGAGTGACTGATGATGAAAGGGGATGCATTCTCATGCAGCTCTAAGCAAACTTCCAAGAGTAACCAGACAACAAAAGGAGTCTATGTTCAGGGTACAGCCTGTGAAACAAGGCAGAGCACTAGCATGAAGCCCAAAAATGGCAAGGTCATAATGCAGTTAAGACATAAGGACAAACCAGAGAAAACTACACTCAAGTCACATTAAGTGAAGCACTATAGTAAACACAGCAAAATGGACATACTTAATACAGTGTTTCAGACAAACAGCCCTGCATTTCTTGACTGCCCTTCCATCTCTTCCTTCCTCTGTGAACATCAACATATGCTAACAGGCTCTCACACTACAGCACATCCTCTCTCCTCTAAGCTCTTATACCAGAGCCCCATGTACTATTCAGTCCTGTTCCTAGTGCAGGCAGATACTTAGACACTTTTGGGCAGAAAGTATTTACACTATGACAGAGGTGTCACAATGCAAGCTCAAACACAGATCCAAGTAACAGAACACTGCCCTTGAATGTGCACCATAAAATAACCGCCTCTGCAGTAATAAATGTTCAAGAAGCAACAAATTACTTCTCTTCTGTATTGCTAAGACAGCAAGTGGCACAAAAACCTTCAACTACCTATCCCACTGTGCTCAAGGAAATGCTTTCCCACTCAAGTGGTTTACCAATCCCACTGTGCTTAAGGAACACTCCCTAAATCCAGTATGCATATGACTCACTGTGCTCAAAGGCAACACCTCCAAACCTAGTAGATATCCACCCACTGTGCTTAATGGGGAAAGTCTCCAGCTCTATCTATCTCACTACGCTCAAAAGCAAGCCCCCCTACTTTAGTGGCTATCTGCCTCACTGTGCTCAGACTGAAGGTTTCTCAGACCAAATGAGTGTCTGCCCTTCCTCTTTTCAGACTGGAGTCTCCCCAAACCTAATAGCATTTGTCCCTCAGCTTAAAAGAAAGGATTTCAACCCAGAAGGTCCCAGTCCTAGTGAGTACTTGCTCCACTATGCTTAGAAGGAAGGTTTCAAACTCTAGTGAGCATCAATCCTCAAAGGGAAGGGCTAAAAGTGCTTACTTGACATCTAATGATTTGTGGTTAGGGGATGTCTCAAAATAACTAGCATCTGCTCTCGGTGTGTTAGGGAGAAAGCCCCTTAACCAAATTTGGGCACCTGCAACATGCTATGGAGGAAGGTCCCACAGTACTTATATTTAATCCTTGAGCTCAGAAGATTATCCTTAACTCTGGTAGATATCTCCCCTCCATATTTAAGGCAAAACTCTGTTAACCACAACAGGTATCTGCATCTACACTTCACACGCAAATACCCAATCTCCGACTCTAGACAAGGTTCTGTACTTTAGCATTTAGAAGTACAGTTCCCAATACCACCCTAGTGATTGCTTGCCCTCTATGACCACAAATTCCTAACCTAAATAATTATTGGTCTCTTAAATATCAAAAGGAGAAATCTATACTGCAAGCGAGTTTCTGCCCCTCTCTGATCTTGGTGGGTGGGAAGGCTATGAAAGAGCAGAACTAAGAATGTGGCCATCTATGTTAAAGGTGTACTTCCTTAGTTTTGTTGCATTTTTGTTGAATTCTGTGCATATAAAAGCCTTCAAACACAAATATGTGCTCACTCTTCCAGACTGAAGGACAAAGTCCTAGGAAGTATTTGTTCTTCTGTACTGGACAAGGATTGGGGGGATAGGTTCCTTATAGCTTAAATTGTTGTCATTCTCTTCAAAAGTGGAAGTCATTATTTCACATATTTAAGTACTTCAGCTCCACACACATGGTGATGAATGTAGTACGGTGTGAGATGTTCTAATGCTAGGGAGTATCCATATATTCTGCTCTACTCCAATTAGTATGGCCCTTTACCTACTTAGCATGTGCTCTTAAGACACATGTCCAAATGCCCCAGATTGCTATCCAAGAAAATGTTATGTCTGCACTGCGTACCTACTTTCAGAATCACTGGCTCAGAAATCATTTTTGCAACCATGAAAAGGCACATTAATAAAATATAACAGCAACCAGTTCTGCAGAAATTTAATTTCTAAATAAAGCATACTAATAATGGGGAAAAAATAATGCTATTTAGACCACCAAGGAAATTGTGTGCTTTTGCAAAAGTTGCCTAATGACAATCACTGATTTATCAGAAAGACTGCATGCTGCAGATATAACTTTTAATATTTCATTTAGATGGGAATAGTTATTACATCCGCCCCTCAAGCCATGGTGTAGCTGCAGCACAAGGACACACGCCTTCTCAGCTCAGATTTAGTAAGACTACCAACTGAATGAGAGGTGCGTTTAGCAAGACAAGATCTATAAACATAGTCTGCCTTGATATGATGAGCAGTTTGGCATCCCAATAATTCAATGTCCTGCAGCACACAGGCATTCTGCAACCTCTAGAAAAAGTTGAATACAGCTGCACTGCAGCCTATACCACACCAAAATGCAGCAATGTTTTTATTTGGGTTTCAGAAATGCAGACCCTAATAGCTGGCATTTGTTGCCATCTAGTGGCTGAAACCTGTATGCACATTGTCTAATAAGCGCATTCATTTTTAGGCTTGATTTTTTTATATAAGTGGCAATTTGTTTAATGGGTAAACTGAAGTGAATAAAAACAGAAGAATTCCAACCATAATCAAGACCAAAGGCAAATTCAAAAGCACAAGCACACCAAAAAGGCTGATGACATTTTAACCAAAATGTAACAAAAAACGGAACAAGAGAGACACCTGCAAGTCTCATCCCAGAAACAATTAACTATGCTGTTCCCTTCAGCTTTAGCAGATCACACATGCTCCTGTTTACTAAACCAGTTGCTAGCAGCAAATAGTCTACTCCAGTTAGCATATCTACATGTCATCTAGTGTGACCATTGTCGAATGTCATATTAAGGTATTCCATCGTAAACAAAATTTATCTCCCTATTAGAGTTCATAGGTTCCTGTACTACTCTTCTGGAAGACTGTATAAAAAAAGCAACAATTATCAGGCCTCAACCTTGCTAAGGCTCATAGATTCATAGGAGGGTACTAGGCTATTGGCCCTAGGGCCTATATAAGCCTAGCCAAAAATGTACCCTGGCTTTCGCCACCCAAGAAAATTATTTTCCTGTGCCCCTGTCAAGCAGATCCACAGAAGTGATCCCCGGGGTGAATTTCCTATGTCCCATCCAATCAAGATTTTTCATGAAGAGTGCTAATGAGGAGCTCTGTTTGACATAGATAGGTAGTCTGCTCCAGAGTATGGGAAGTCTCTGGGACAGAAATCTATCCCTCCAGCATGTTCTGTTTATTGTGGTGATAAGGTTTAGGTCCCTAGAGCATGTAGCTCGGAGGGATTGGGATTTCTTTAAGTGGCGCATGTCCAACAGCTCTGGGTTTGACATAGCATTGTATTTTAGGCAGAGATCGCCTCTGAGTAGGCGATATGCGACGGAGTAAAGCTGGAGGTTTTTGAGACGGTCTGCGTAGGGCATCTGTTTGAGGCCAGTAATCCTCTGTGAGGTATTTCTGTGGCCTTTCCAGTTGGAGCAGATGTCTTGTGAGGTACATACCAAAAGGAGCGTTGTACTCTATAATGGGTCTAATGAGTGATGAGTAGAGTGGAACAATGACCTCTTTTTTCTGGATGAGAAACCTTTTGTGATGAGGTGAGCCACACAGAAGGATTTCCTGACCACTGTGGCGATGTGATTATCAAACGAGACTACTGTCCACCTGTGTCCCAAGGTCTCATCACATTTTCGGCATTAAGTAGACTACCAGCTATGTGGTAGTTCATGGGTACAAAGTTTTTACCAAAGGGGATGACAATACACTTTTTGGCATTGAGCTTCAGGCCATGGCTTTGACACCAGGCATCTGTCTCAGTGAGGCCCTTTTGTAGTATGTCCACATCGTTATGAGTTTCGATTATGGCTCCTAGTTTGCAGTCATCTGCAAACTTTGTTAGCCAAAGACCTTCTGTGTTAGCCTGTACTTCAGAGAAGTAGATACCAAACAGGAGAGGACACAGGACTGAACCCTGTGGTACTCCACTTGTCACTGGTCTGAAGTCGGATTTGGAGTCTGCTACTTTCACAGTGTGGGTTCTGTCCGTGAGCCAGTTGGCAACCCATCTTGTGACATAGGGATTTATACCTAGTTTAGTGAGCTTATCTATAATTCCAGAGTGAGGGATGGTGTCGAAAGCCTTGGCGAGATCTAGGTAAGCTGTGTGAACCACCTTACCCTCATCTATGGCTTTGGTGACTGCTTCAAAGAAGTCAATCAGGTTTAGGAGACATGATCTGCCTTTTACAAATCTGAACTGGGTAGGGTCTAGAGTTTGGAGATTACCAATGTCTTTGTTTATGAGTTCCATGGCCTTGCAGACCAGGCTCGTCAGGCTAATGGGGCAGTAATTCCCGGGGTCCATTGTGGCTCCCCTTTTGTGGAGTGGGATAACCGTCGTGGTGCGCCATTCAGTGGGCACAAAGCCTGAGGTGAGGCTATGACTGAACATGGTACTTGGGTAGGGTGTCAGTTCATTCTGTAGTTCGTGTAGAACGCAGCTGGGATATTGTCAGGTCCCATGGATGCTGTGTTTTTGGCTTTGGAGAGTGTGTTTTTTTACCTGTGTAGTCATGATTACAGGAACTTTGCATTCTTCTGGTATAGAGATGGGCCCTCGAGGGGGGTAAAGTTAGCAAAGAACCTATCTGCCAGGATGTTGGCAATATCAGTTGGTTCTGTATATTTAGTGCCACTGTGCTGTAACTCATCAGAGCAGATCTGAGTGTTGCCATTGAGATTCTTGATATAGCTATAGAATGCTTTGTGGTTGTCTTTAGAGTCAGTGGCAATTTTGTTTTCGTAACTAGCTTTGGAGGATTTTATGAGGGATCTCAGCTTCTTACCGAGGTTGATCAGGGCGTTCCTCCAGTCATGGGATTTTACTCTTTTTTGCAACAGATTCTTTCTTCTGTTGTAGAGTTTGTTTATGGCAGAGGACCACCAGATCGGCTTCCTTTTTTTGGAGGATAGCATCTTGGTTCTATTAGGGATAGCATGATCCATGCACTCGTGTAAGTGCTTATAAAGTGCATTTGTGTAGGATTCAGCAGTCATAACTCTATTGTCCGTCTGCATGGGTGTCATGAAGTTTGCCACTTCTGTCTTAAGAATTGTGAAGTTGGCTTTGGAGAAGTTTTTTAGGGTAGTTTCCCTAATTGGGGGTGGGATGTGAATGTCTAGGGTGATTAGCTTGTGGTCGGATCTGACCAACAAGGAATTGACCTCTGGTGTGGAACACCAGTTGCCCATGTTGGTAATGACCAGGTCTAGGATATTACTGCCCCTGGTGGGGGTGTGAATAGGTTGATCCAAGGCGTTGGAATTTATGAATTCCAGAAAACGTTGAGCAAAAGAGTTGGTACACGAGTAGTTTTCCCAGTTAATGGTGGGGTAGTTGAAATTGCCCATTATTAGGGTGTTAGGTTGTACCCTAATACTTTCCAGTGTATCAAGAAATGAGGAGTGGGAATCCTGGGGCATGGTGGGGGGTCTGTAGCAAGCTACAATTTGGATTGCGGTCTTGCCCAGAGTTAGTTGCACTTGGATAATCTCGGATGCATTATGCTGTTCAACTAGCCTGGAGGTGTGGATATCCTTAATGAATATGGACACGCCTCCACCTTTAGTGCTTCGTTCTGGGTTAGGTGGCCGAAAGGTGTGGTATGAATTATAGCCTGGTAATGCAGTGGTGCTCTCTGGAGCTTTGAACCAAGTCTCTATCACTGCACAGATGTCGATGTTCTCCATTTTAAGAAGTGCCTCGAGTGAGTGAATTTTGAGATTTAGACTTCTAGCATTGAGTAGCATTACCCTCAGATTTTGCTTGCTTGTACCTGTTATGGTGGTGAATTTGTCATTTGAACCTTGCCTAAAAAAGGCACTATAGGAGTGACAAGAGCCTTAGCCAGTATCCAGAATCCCAAGGGCGACAGGTGCAAGCCATCTCTGGCAAAGCATCGTGGTCTGTCGATCATGTCGTCCCAGGCAGACAAATACTGGATCCCCTTAGAATGACACCAGAAGCTTAGCCAATTGTTGAAGTCAATCATTTTGTTCTTGTACTGTGGCATCATTCTTGGTGATGGCAGGATGCTACTCAGAGCCAGGGTCATACCTGCCTGGGCTACAAGATCAGAGAGCTCCTCCATGTCTCTTTTCATGTAGTCCAGGGAAGTACTTCTCAGGTCATTCACACCAACATGGACAATGACAGTGTCATATTTGTACTTGTTGTGGAGTAACCCGAGTGCGTGCGTTATGTGGCGGATCCTGGCACCTGACAGGCAGCTGACAGTAACTTTCTCCTTGTTTAGCCTGGTGAGTGGAACATCAGTGTGCCTGACTATAGAGTCACCTATGACTAGAGTATTGGGTATGTTGTTATGCCTTATGGGCTGTGGTTGAGTGGCACACTGCGTTTGTGGGCTATGTGTCAGTTGGGGGGGTGGAGTTTGTTTGAGTTTCTGCTTTGGAGGTCCCTGATGCTTGGGCAGGTTTTTATTGAGAGCCTCCGCAAATGTAGGGGTGTGTTTTGTGTTTCTATGTGTGTGTTTTGGTGGTGTAGGTTTTGAGGGACTATGTGATGAGTGTGGTGTGGTGCAAGTGTTTACCTTCTCCTCTTGACCATCTAGTCCAGTCTTGGGTGAAGAGAGCTTTGCTTCCAGTTTGGCAATATAAGTGCATCTCTCACAAGTTGTAGTGTTGGGTGGTAGGAGGAGAGGGCTGTCTGTGTACATGAGGCAATTGCTGCATTGCCCCAAGATGCCCAGATTCATCAGGTAGACAGGAGAAACTGTCCAGCTTTCTACTAATACTCCATATAAGGTACTCTATATAGATCAACAGGTTTTCAGATTTAATCTACTAAAAGGTGCAATTGGAAGTATATGCTAAATCAGAAGCCAGCAATGTGACTAAGGTACAACATAGGAATTTTTATTTTTAACTCACCACTGAAAAGACAATGTAGAGCATAGCCAACTTTCTATAACAGATGTGTTAACATGCATAATTTTAACTAGCACTGTGATGTTATGAGGTAGTGGCACCTGTGCCGAGGAGAGGAAGGCAGTACATGTGTACATATGCCAGCATAGCTAGATGGAGTTTTGTAAAAAATGTTAGTGTACCTCTACAGATGAGCGGGGGATAAAAGGTAATCTCTACTTAGCAAGCAGGGCATCACTGCACAAGAAAGGGATACCCAGTGCTGCACATGGTTATAGGGAAGCCCATGGTGGGAAGCCTAAACTACCCCAACACAGTACACCAGTAACAGGGGAAGCCACTAGTTCAAGTACATGGCGAGGACCAAGGGTTAGAGGTTTTAAATGTAACCAGAGGGGCCATGTAACCTACAAATGTCCACTGAGGCAAAGTGGGGAACAAAAGGTGAAGGAGCCAGCAACTGGGAATAACAGCATCCCAGTGGTAAGGTATCTGGAGACAACAGGGGTACCAAATTATCACCAAAGTATGTATCCTATCTTAGTGGATGGAAGACGGGCCACTGCTAAGAGAGACACAGCCAATGACATAACCATTGTGAAGCCTGCAATGGTTAAAGAAGAGCAGTACTTGCTTGGGAGGTCCATACAAATCAGAGCTTTAGGAGGTACGCCATTCCAAATACCTTTGACCAGGGTTCACCTTGATTGGAAGGGTAGAAAAGAAAGCAAGCAGGTAGCCATGTTTAAGGATATCCTTGCAGATGTCTTGATAAATGATTTTGATAATGCAGTCCCTTGTATGCATGCAATTACATGCAGTCAGGCTTGGAGACAGGCATGTGGGTCAGGTAGCCTGGAGGAGACCCAGATAGATCTCACACCTGAAGCTGGGACTGGTGAGGTGGCTATTTCAGTGAGGGAGCTACCCTGTAGCATTAAGCCTGAAAGTGAGCCACAGGTGCTGGTAGGTACTGATGTTCCCATGGAAAGGGTGACTGCAAAGGCAGAGGTGAGTGACACTACCCAATTTAACAGTGAGGCACCTCTGTCAGAACAGACTGCGCTTCCTTTGGAAAGGGAGCTGGGAAGGGTCACAAAGATAGAACTGAGACAGGCTCAGCTTTGGACCCTACATTATGAGGCTTGAGGGAGGTAGTTAAGAAGGTGCCTGATTATCAAGGAAAAGGGAAGTCTGCATACTGGAACAAATGGTTACTGTACAGAGAGTGGAACCCTGAGGGAGGTCTAGAGGATGAGGTAATACAACAATTGCCTACTGTCTGGCACTTGCACCCATAGCCCATGACATTCCTTTTGTAGGTCATATGGGCATAAAGCATACCAACAGACATATTATGCAGAAATGTTATTGTGCTGGGATTGCAAGGGATGGAACAGGGTACTGCAGGACCTGTGAGCAGTGCCAAAAGGTAGGCAAGGCAGGAGATGAGGTCAAAGCCCCTTTGATACCTTTGCCTGTAACTGAAAAGCCAATTCAGAGGGTAGCTATGGATATTGTGGGGCCTCTGAGTAAGTATAGCCTGGTGATAGCACACTACTAGATAATCATCAAAATCCATTTGAAAAGGACACCAACAAGTAACTAGTAAATAAAATAAAATGCCCAAAAAGCAGTAGTTACACCTTAAGCTCCACACTTACAACAAACCAAGCACCTGGATACCAACAAATCTTTATTCATAATTCCTTGTTGTTAAGCGCTTTCTTCCCCTGCATGACACTTCGGGGACATCATCAAAACCAAAAGAACATCCCCCTATCTTTTGGTCAACCCTATTTATACATCCAGTACACAATAATTCAATTATCCAATTAATTAATAAATACATCAAGTTCTTCTTTACTAAGGAGCACAACATATTTAAAACCACGGAAAATACATTTGCATTGTACACAAAACCATACTTATTTTAAATAGAAAAGCAAAATGAAAGATCATAAAGTTAAAGCCTTTTTCCTTAAAAAAGGTACCAGGGAAACAATATCATTTAAACCTGGTACTTCCAAGGCATTTAACTTAATAATCCAATAAAATTCTCTAAGATCAACCTGGAGTTCCCACCATCCACCTCTAAATTTATGTGGCACAACTTCAAGAATCACAAATTTAAATACTGTGTCCTTGGTGTCCTTCTTAACAATAGCATGCAAGTGCTTGCAAATTCGGGTGTTAACATTCCTGACCGTTTTACCAACATGTTTGGCAGATAGAAATATAAATAACTCCCTTGATGTTACAATTACCTTTATGTAAGGAAATACCTCTATTATTACCTTTGGTGAACACAACATCTTTGTCCAAAATGAAGGGACATTGGTTACAACGACCGCACCTGGTGGTTCCTTTGATGTCTAAAGTTCTGGGTACTAAAACTTGCTCCATTAAATGTTTTAAATTTTTACCTGCTTTGTATACAAAATTTGGTGATTGACATAAAAGGTGAAAAATATCAAGGTTGGCTTTAAATATATTCCAATTCCTTAAGATAATGTCCCTCAGTGCTACATATACTTGTACTTACATGCTATTATTAAGAAGAACACCAAAAATGTC
This sequence comes from Protopterus annectens, assembly GCF_019279795.1. Classification (NCBI taxonomy): domain Eukaryota; kingdom Metazoa; phylum Chordata; order Ceratodontiformes; family Protopteridae; genus Protopterus; species Protopterus annectens. Next base: position 523,837,522 of record NC_056738.1, on the reverse strand, counting down.
CTCTATAGGCACACATCAGAATGCCAGGGGGACACAGTATTTAAATTTGGGATTCTTGAAGTTGTACCACATAATTTTAGAGGTGGTTGGTGGGAACTCCAGGTTGATCTTAGATTATTTTATTGGATTATTAAGTTAAATGCCTTGGAAGCACCAGGTTTAAACAATTTTGTTTCCCTGGTACTAGTTTTAAGGAAAAAGGCTTCAACTTTATGATTTTTCATTTTGTTTTTCTATTTACAATATGTTTTTAGTATGGTTTTGTGTACAATGCAAATGCATTTTCTGTGGTTTTAAATATGTTGTGCTCCTTAGTAAAGAAGCACTTGATGTATTTATTAATTATTGTGTATTGGATGTATAAATAGGGTTGACCAAAAGATAGGGGGATGTTCTTTTGGTTCTGATGATGTCCCCGAAGTGTCATGCAGGGGAAGAAAGTGCTTAACAACACGGAATTATATGAATAAAGATTTTTTGATATCCAGGTGCCTGGTTTGTTTAAGTGTGGAGCTTATGGTGTAACTTCTGCTTTTTGGGCATTTTATTTTACTTACTATGTGCTACTAGATACCCTGATGCAGTGACTCTGTCCTCCATAAGGCAGAGAAGATGGCAAATGCTTTGTTAGAGATTTTCAGCAGGGTAGGTTTCCCTAGAGAAATACTGACTGACAGAGGTGCCAATTTCATATCAGTCCTGCTGGCTTGTCTGTGAAAGCACTGTGGGGTGAAGCACCTAAAAAACATCCCCTACCACCCCCATACCAATGGTCTTGTGGAGAGGTTACACTCTACACTAAAGACCATGCTATGGGCATTTGCAGACTATTCTGAGAGAGAGGGAGAGAGAGAGAGAATGTGGGGCAAATATTTGTCCCATCTGCTGTTTGTATACAGACAGGTACCCCAGGAATCCACAGGATTTTCACTCTGAGTTGCTGTACTGGCATATGGTGAGGGGGGCTTTAGAGCAGATTCATGATGAGGGGGAAGATGAGTGTGATCCTACAATCAGTCTGTTGTGGCATATTTCCTAAAGCTTAGGGAGATTATGGGCTTGGCTCAAGAGAACCTGGCAGGAGTCCAACAGCAAAAAAAGGTCTGGTTTAACAGGAATGCTCAAGCTCGAGAGTTTGCTGTGGGACAGCAGATTACTGTGCTCATTCCTGTCAGACACAATAAGCTGCAGGCAGCTTGGGAAGGATCCTTCAAAGTGGTAAGGCAGGTCAGTGATGTTAATTACATGGTAAACTTTATCACTAGCTGATAACAGCAAAAACACCAGGAATCCGGACTCTATGCTCGAACAACTAAGTTTATTGGTACAAAAGATGGTTAAGCGCTTTCCACAGTTCACTACTGTCTTCATCAGAGCAACATATAACAAAAGTCAATGTCTTTTATACAAACTAAAAACCCGCCAAAAACAATTAATCAATTATGTAATTAACATTTAAATGATGTATGAATCTTAAAACTAAACCTGTAATGACATGTTTGATGAATTTGGTAAAAAGTTTATGCTGTTTATAATCGAATGTAATGATTCTAAGATAAGTGTATTGCTTAATGAGATTGAACGAATTGATAAATTGATACAAAATGATGTATTATTTAATCAATGGGATAAGCTTTATTTTAAACAATATGAATACGCTGAAAATATGTATAAAAAAACGTATGAGAGGAAATGTAGAAAGTTACAGAGGGATGTTGCACAATATGAGAAAGGAACTGCCTACAGGTGGAAATTGAATAATGACAGAAAATATGTTGTAGAGAAAAGATATGGACAGCGTTCTGGTTCTCGCTATGAAGGTGATGGTCACATTAATGATGAGGAATGTTTTTTAGAGGATGGAGGAGAGCAATGGAGAACAGTAGAACGCAAGGGGAAAGGGCGGAAAGTTTGGAACAACCGCAGATTCAATCAATAGTCGACATCCCACAGTTTGATCTTACTATTCCTGGTAGTATTTGTATGGATATCACTGGTGGGGGACAATCTGTAGTGGCCAATGACTGCGATATAGTACACAGCAGTGGGGAGTTTAAAATCTACAACTACAGTGTTCATCCAGTTTTACCTGAGTTTTTTCTAATATTTTCAAAGGGTATGAAATTTATACCAGATTTCAAGTTAGACTTGACTGATACTCTCGTGGAATTCAAGTTATTTGTGAGAAAATTAAATTTAGGAATATTCTTTCGAAATCAAAATGTTACCAGTGGGGCACAATCTGATGTACTAAAGAAAAGAAGTACATTCACTCCACCCATGTGTAGTACTTTAACCTCTTTTGAGAAGGTGGTTAACACACAGTTATATTCTCTTTACAATAAATATAAACAATCAAGACCCAAGAAACATTTTGGGAATGACATCACGGAAGTGATTCAATCACTGTGTGATAATAATATTCGCATTATGTCTGCCGATAAGGGTGGGGGAATAGTATTCTATGACCAGGAGAAATACAAAAGTAAGATCTTTGATTTATTGAATAATTCATCACAATATACACCTTCTTCCTTAAATGAAGTGAATATTGCCCATGGTCGCATTGATTCATATTTAGAAGAATTTATTGTAGAAAATAGAATAAGTGAAGAATTGTATAGATTTCTCAAGGTGAAGTTCCCTATTTTGGCTACAATAACAGGTATCCCCAAAGTCCATAAAAACATTTATGATCCACCATTTCGCCCAATCATTTCAGGAAGTGCTAGCAAGGCATTTCCTTTTGGTCAGGTGATTCACCACAAACTCAAACATATTTACAACTTAGTGGAACACATTATCAAAGATTCCTGGGAGTTCTTGGGTATATTCAAAAAAGAACTATGGTCTCCCAATATTGTTTATGTCACAATCGATGTCCAGGATTTATTTTCATGTATCCCGAAAGAGGATGGGCTCAATAGATTCAGCAATAGTGTCCGTAGGGTGAGTGGTTTGGGGCAGGATGAAATTTCACTTTTGATGGAATTCATGGACATTGTATTGGACCATAATTATATTTATTTTGAGGGTGAGCACTATCGACAGAAAACGGGGGTAGCCATGGGCACTGCATGTGCCCCTATATATGCAAATCTGGTGTTGTTGGACTGGGAAATGGAGTTCATATTGCACTCGGAATGGATGTTGCACATCAAGAGATATGTCAGATACCTGGATGACATCTTTATCTTATGGGAGGGTGAAGAACAGGCTTTATTGGATTTTATGAAATTTATCAATAGTACTACTGAATATCTCAAATTCACCCACCAATATGATTGTAGTGGTATAAATTATCTGGATGTGTTCATCTATAGTAAGGACGATGATTTCCAATCCCGTATCCACAGGAAGGATACTTTCAGTAATGGATACTTACATTACAGTAGTGCACATACATATAACACCAAAAGGGGCATTATCAAGGGACAGTGCATCCGGGCTGCTCGTATGACAACTGAAAAGAATACTATGCTTCGTGAGTTGGACTACATTGGGCAGTTATTTGCTGACAAGGGATACCCTCTTAAGATGATCAAGGATATTATTGGGTGCGTCAGCAATGAATGGGGACATAAGTACAAACCACTTTTAGGGGTGGGTATTGTTAATGCACCTGCAGGTGATGATAAAGTTAATAAGGTAGATCAGTTAGTTAGTGATAATGAATATAAAAAGGCATGTATTATCAAATATGGCAAACACTCTAGTGATGTGAAGAATATAATTTCAACAAATTGGAACATATTGACTAGTGATCAGTCAATAAAAAACAAGATTACTGATAGACCACATTTTGTTTATAAAGCTGGCAACAACATAAAAAGAATCATTGAAATTAAATCCAAATATCAACAAACTAGGAAGGGACAGAGAACAGGTACTAAAAAATGTGGTCAATGTAATTTTTGTAAATATATACTAGATACACCCAGTATTATTCTCAAGAATTGCTTGAAAAGCAAGATTTGGTTTTCCAGTGGCAATTGTTTGACTAAACATATAGTTTACTTGGGTGTCTGCCAAACTTGTATGAGCTATTATGTGGGGAAGACGGACCGTTGTTTAAAGAATAGAATCTATGACCACACATATTGTATGAGGAAGTGTGATGTCAACAACGCTCTGTCGAGACATCTCATTAATAGTCCCAAATGTAAGGTGTTTAAATTTGCCATACTAGAAGTGATTACCCCTAACCCACGAGGAGGTAACATCAAGGCAGTAGTGGGTTAGAGGGAGATCAGGTGGCAGATTAAGTTAGATGCAGCCACCCCCCCGGGCCTCAATGAGATGATTCCCACTAAACCCCTAGTCAAGGTTTAATCTAATACAACTTGCAACATTCTTATTATGGATATATTCATATGTTTTTTGTTATGCATATAATTTGTAGCATTTACAAATATGCTTTTCCCATTATTTTAATCTCATGGTATAAGCAAAAATTTTAATTATATGTGCTAAAAAAATCTTTTTATAATGGATATGAAATTCCTTTTTATAATGGATATGAAATTCATTTTTATGGTTGGAATATGTGATAGCTAGGTGTTATATTTTAACACAGCCACATTTAAATATATACACATGAATTTTGTGTGATTTTTGTTGTTTTAGTTTTAGATAGTACGGGTATTTTAGATATAACTTTACATATGGAAGTTTTCAGGTTTAGTTTTAAGATTCATACATCATTTAAATGTTAATTACATAATTGATTAATTGTTGTTTTTGGCGGGTTTTTAGTTTGTATAAAAGACATTGACTTTTGTTATATGTTGTTCTGATGAAGACAGTAGTGAACTGTGGAAAGCGCTTAACCATCTTTTGTACCAATAAACTTAGTTGTTCGAGCATAGAGTCCGGATTCCTGGTGTTTTTGCTGTTATCAGCCAGTGATATAGTTTGTTGACCACTGGGATAACTTTCTTTTACATGGTAAACTTGTTAGGCAGGAGGCAGTGGCACAAATTGTTCCCTGTTAACATGATGAAGTATTACCATGAAAGGGAGGCCCTGGTGCTATGGCAGGAATTCCAAAAGCTTAAAGGGGCTTTGGGAGGACCCCCTGTGTTAGCCAGTCCAGATTACAGTAAAAAAATTGATGTGCAGGTGGATGCTTCAAACCATGGGGTGGAGGCTGTACTCAACCAGGTTTCCTCAGAGGGAGAAGAGCACCCAGTTGTGTATCTCAGCAGTAGACTCCATTCCAGGGAGGAATGTTACACAGCTGTAGAAAAGGAATGTCTAGACATAGTATGGGCAGTGCAGAAACTTCAGCCCTACCTGTATGGAAGGAAATTCACTGTGGTTACATACCAGCATCCCTTAACATGGCTACATAGAGTCAGCCAACAAAATGCCAAGTTATTAAGGTGGACCCTAGGGTTGCAGGCATATGACATGACAGTGCAGCACCACAGTGGTGTCAGCCATACCAATGCAGATGGGCTCTCAAAACAGGGTACAGGTTACTGTGTCCCCAGACAGGTCCATTTCTCTAAAGCAATGTTTTTCCACAGTCACTTGAAAAACTAACTTGAGTTTTCAAAGGGGGAGAGATATGATGCTGTGAGGTAGTGTCATCTGTGCCAGGGAGAGTAGGGCAGCATATGTGTATATATGCCAGCATAGCTATCTGAAGTTTTGTAAAGACTTTTATGTTATTTGACTATCACACTGATTTGTACACATGCTTGAGTTAAAAATATATTTGCAAAGTTACTGGTGTTAAAAATGCATCAGCAGTAGGTCCTGCTGGACAGAAAGAATGTATGCATGTATATTAGGTTGTATTGTTGTAAATGGTCAAATGTGTATGAGTATCACAGAACCCTGTAAGGGTGGAAAGTTTGAAATTGTTATACAGCTTTTCAGATGCTGCCAAGGATCTTAGCAAAGCTGTGTGTGTGTATTGTACCAGAGTCAGGTGACTATAGGTGATTTTGCCCTCTAACCAGCATCTGGTTTCTTTGGAACTCTCACAGCAGTACTTTGGAACCAGACAGGAATGATTTCTGACAGGATACATATCTCACACATCCACACAGACAAAGAGAGACATCATCTGGCTTTTCCTGTGGTAAGAGACTCAGCACACATCAGCTTGTCTTGCTTTAGTGATATTTAATTCTTTAGTCAGTCAGGGACAGTTAGTGAGAAAATAGCTTAGTATTGTTTTCTGCATCTGTGAGAAACTATCAAACTGTATTATTTTTATATCTCTGTGCACAATACTCTGTTTACTGTATTCAGTATTCTCCTATTTTTTTTGTTTTATTATTTATCATTAAAATAACATCTTTCATTGTGGCTGGTCCTTTAGAGAATACTTTTAATATCTTGAGAGTATTTATGTTTGTTTTAGTGATGCTGTGGCCACTCCTGGAATCCTTGCTACTGGGGTCACACTCTACTATTTGTATTAGTATCAATTTTACACAGTACATAAGAGCCTTAGGGTAACTGACTGGTGGCAGCATAAGTACCTCAGAGTAAGGGCAGAAAGGGGCACAGCTAGTAAATCTGTGCCAGCTTTTCCCAGGTGTGCATGCTTGTGTGAAACTCAACTATCCAAGTGTGTGTGTCAGGAACAGGGACACAGAGCTCCAAAGTGGTCAGTGTGACATTCATACCTCTCAACCTCTTAGAGCAAGTAATCAGGACAAAGCCATATATAAAAGTGGGACAAAGGCCCAAAAATAGGGACATTTTTTAAATACTGCACTTACAAACTTAGAAAGTTGATAGAATAACAGGTTTTGTATTAGCATACTGTGTGAATCCATCTTTGAGCTTAGTGACAGTTTCACACCAGAAGTGGTGAGGATCAAGTCTCCTTGAATGCTGGCCCGGAGTAGGAACTAGTTACAAGCACACTTTTACTGTTTTTGCAGAGAGCGAGTATAGTTAACTAGACTTTGTGTCCGCCCAAGTCCTTACAGCTCAAAAGTCAAAAAGTATGTAGCAAACAGAAAAGCAAGAGAAATATCCCACAACATTACTTTTTCACCTGATTTCAACATTTTCTTTGTTCCCATCTTTCAATTTACTATAGCTTACACACCAATACTAAAAAAAAAATAACTAATCTACAACAGTCCAGAGATGATATCAGCACAATCTGCTATCAAAGTTTTCTGAACAATTCTACAGAGGCTGAATTTTAATAAATTACAGAAGTCAATTCCAAACAGGGGGCAGTCTTTTGAACAATAAACTGAAGGCTAGTGAAATAACTGCAATGTACTTTTGTTTACCTTTTAGATAATTTGACCTTTTGTTAACAAATGACTGCATTTATATATTTTCAATTAATCAATCATGGAAAGCAGTTGTTATGCTCTAAAAAATCATTAAAAAGCAAACTTGTTAAGCACCTTGCTGACATCAGAGAGGTCCACAACTAAGTGCTGTTAAGGTTGGGTCTCGCACCAGGGACTGATAGTGGAGAGCACAGGCTAGCAAAGAACAGTTGCAGAAGGTATGCAGCAGCTTTGTTGCCGTTTCCTTCTGCAACTGTTCTTTGCTAGCCTGTGCTCTCCACTATCAGTCCCTGGTGCGAGACCCAACCTTAACAGCACTTAGTGGTGGACTTCTCTGATGTCAGCAAGGTGCTTAATAAGCTTGCTTTTTAATGTTTTGTTAGAGCATAACAACTGCTTTCCATGATTGATTAATTGAAAATATATAAATGCAGTCATTTCTTAACAAAAGGTCAAATTATCTAAAAGGTAAGTGTGGCATTAAACAAAGTATGGCAAAATAAATTGCTTGACCACTTTTAATGATGAGTACCATTTCTGAATGTTGTCTGACACCACTAAAGTGCTTTACTGGCTTTCAAAAGCTTTGAAAGATAGTTAAAACACTTCACACTCCTAACACTATTTTTTCTTCTTTTTTTTTCTGTAACAGGTAGTACATGAAGCAGCCAAAGTTCCATGCACTACAGTCTCATCAATCACAGTAAACTTACTATGCATTCTCAATACGATGTCAAGAAATTCGCCTCTCAAACTTCGCTCTCAAGGTGAAGTGCTTGTGTTGATTATGATCGGGCCCAACCACAATCCCATATATTTTAGAATGGCTCTATAACCCTTCTAAACTCTTAAAGCTTGCACCATCTACTTAATTATCTAGATAAGCAAAACATCATTGTGTACTTACTTTTAATTAATTCATTTACTCTGTAACAATTTCATACTGTTTCATATAAACAAAGAACATCAGTTTTGACTTTTTTCCTTTTTTTTTTTTAATTTGTCTCCAAACTAATCTCCCACATACACACACCCTGATTTATCTGCCTACAAATTATAATTATCCTCATCTTTCATTACATACATCTCAAAGTTTTTTTTTTTCCCTTCATTTGCCTTTCATACCCTTTTACAGGGTTTTCCGGAACTGTAGTTTATTTTTAGCCTCTGTAATTATATCTATGGCAACTCCAAAAAGCTGCAATCTCAAAACAGAGAAAACGAATCAGAGACTGTTCTCTAAAACTACTACATAAGACATTTTAACCATCACCAAGACTGTAGGAGTACCACAGCATATGTCCGAGGTACTACATGGTTTGTGGAATGAGAGGAAAATCAATTTCTGTCATCCCATTAACAAGTCTCATTTCATATTAGTTAATATGATTGAATATTGCAAGTTACCTGTTGCAGAGCTAAAAAAAAAAAAAAACAACAGTATGGTTATCCCAGTGAGGGATAAATATTTTCTCTTTGAAATACCACAGATAGTGATGACAGGCAGTGGACTACCATTCATCATGTTCCAATGTAAACCTCTGTGCTAAAACCTTGAGACATAACCCAAAAAGATGATTCTGTTATGGCCTCAGGCAAGCATGCCAGAAAGGTTCCCAGACTCTTATCAGCAAAAATATAAGGAGGTACATAATGAAGAAAAATACTTGGCAGAAACAAACCCTTACAGAGCAGACAGGTTATAGGAGTGTCACATCTTAGAGCAAGAAAGACTACAGCAGCGCTTGTGTTCAATTACTATTTCAAACTCTTTATGTTGCTGAAAAGCTTCACAGCCAGGACAGAGACCCTAGAGAGTGACAATGGGAAAAATCTAAACAAAAAGAGTTACTCAGACACAAAGTGAACAGAAAGGCAAGATAACCTTAAGAAAACTGCTAAAAAAAAAAACTTCCTTGCACAGTCAAAATCTTTATGGGATATACAGCATAACAAGAGTGTTTGGTTACTGGTTCAAATGGGACAGCCAGATCCTAGGCACCCCTATTTTTTTTTAAAAGCATTCTCAATGAAGTGCCAGTTTTGGAGAATTAACCATTCAATCCAGAGGAAATAAATTTTTTTGTCAAGAAATGCACATAATTTATGTAGGGCCAGTGGACCACTCTACAAACAATGCATTCTACCAAAGCTGAAAAAAGTCCGGCTTACTTTGAAGACTACATAAAGCTATGATGTATCCTGTCGGACATTTTTTCCTTAAAGGTTTCAGTATTTTCCAAACTGCTGAGTGACTGAGAATAACTGTCTTCTTTTGACTTCCTTCCAGGAAAGACAGACAGAGAGAAAGAACTGACATGAATTTCCTTTACAGGTTTCAATGAACTGTTCCTCAGGTCCATTAAAAGTTGTTTTGAGTTGTTAAACTACAGTATATAAAAGTTTACTGCTACCATTTTAAAACTGGGGTCATGCAGTGCTGGCAGTTGTCATCAAAACCATTTATCCATCAAAACATTCAAAGTTGAAAGTTAGCCATTTTTGTGCCCTGACCAGTAAAAAAGCCCCTGGAGACTGGAAGTTTTACTGACCTCTCTTACAAAGTCAAGCCCAACATGGTTGCTTAATTCCTAAGCATCTTATCTAAACAAGCACCATGGCCTCTTAGAAATACATAAATAAAGTCCATATGAGTCAACTATTGGGCATTGGAAATATTACTATATGTCAGATCAGGAAAAACAAAATGAAAACTCCAGCAAAGCTAGTACTTCCACTGAGTGACCTCCGAAACCTCTTGTATCAGAGACATATGCGATATATGCAAATGATCCTTATGAACATCATGTGTTTCAGCTAATTGGCGATTCTGAATGCCCATGACTTGTTTCGTCATTTTACTGGACAATTTCAGGCCAATAAAGCCAAACCCCACTAGCTGTAGATATGCATATTTCAGCCTTGTTATGAACTTGTCAGCACAGCACAAGCAGAGTGTATGACTAAGCATTAGAAACACAGGGCTGTTATACCCAGCTGATGTCCATTATCATTAGGGTCACTGCAAAAATATCCCAAACAACAAACTAAAACAATGAGTGAGAAGATCACTGAAAAAACAATCATGAAAAACAAAATGAAAACTCCAGCAAAGCTAGAACTTCCACTGAGTGACCTCTCAAGCCTCTTGTATCAGAGGCACATGGGATATATGCCAGGTCATGAATTATTCAAGCATATAGTAAAACCTGTAATTTGTCCCACAGGTTGCTGATCAAATGAAGTTAACTACTTCAGATAAAGAAGTTATGTACTCACCGTAACGTTCCATCTGAGTAGGTAACTTCATTTGTGAGCAACCATCCCTCCCTCCTTCCCCCTAACCTGGATGGTTATTTAGCTGAGCTCGAGGTTTGGATGCTCAAGTTTTGTTTTATCTTTGAGTCAGGTTTCTCAGGTTGTTAGTTTGTTTGGTTATTTTGTGCAGGTGGCAAATGCAATCTGAGGATTGGAAGGAGGTTGCAGGGTGGTATGGGGTAAGGGGGAGGAGCTTGGTGCTCGGATCTTTAGCTTGGTATGCTGCCGGCTTGGATCCGAATCGGATACGAAACCCACAGGTTGCTGACAAATGAAGTTACCTACTGAGATGGAACGTTATGGTGAGTACATAACTTCTTTTTTACTTGCCACGTATATACTTGTGCAAAGGCAGATGAGACAAAATGGCTCCTTTTGCATAATCAATCAAGAGTCCCCAGCTACCCGAAATCTTGGGAGGCACTCAAGGAAGAATATTCCAGAGCACTGCAGAGCCAAATCTAGTTTATAATGAGAAATAAAGGTGTGAGAGGATGCCCAGGTAGCCGCTGAACAAATGTCATCCAGGGAAACTCTAGACCAGAATGCAGCAGACGTTGCCATAGAACGTGTAGAATGAGCATGAACTCCTATTGGTTCTGGCAAGCCAGATTCTCTATATGCTAAGAGGATACAACTCAAAATCCACCTGGCAAGAGTCACTTTAGAAACCAGTTTCCCTAGAAGAGGTTTTGCAAAGGAGACGAAAAGTTGGTCAGATCTATGAAAGACAGCTGTCCTGTGTAAATAAAAATGTAACTGTCTGTGAACATCCAGTAAATGAAGTTTATACTGCCCTTTGTTCTGGTAATTAGGGAAAAATACCGGCAAATTAATGGATTGATTAATGTTCATCTTGGAAGCAACTTTGGGAAGAAAGGATGGATTAGTCCTGAGAGATACCCTGTCCTTGTGAAATACAAGGTATGGAGGTTTGATGCAAAGAGCCTGAAGCGCCGACACTCTTCTGGCTGAGGTAATGGCTACCAAAAAGGCCGTCTTCCATGACAAGAGCTTCAGATCAACGGAAGCTGCAGGTTCAAACGGAGGTGTGACTAACGCCTGAAGAATCAAGGTCAGGTCCCACGGTGGGGATGAATTTCTAATAGGACGTCTCAAAAGAAAGGTACCTCTTAGAAAGGCCTTACAAATTCTGGTAGCAGCGAGAGAGCCAAAGTTGTCTCCAATATGGAAATGGGAAATAGCAGCCAGCTGAACCTTTACAGTAGATGAGCCTGCTGAAAAATAGGAGACAAGAATTCTAGAACCACTGGAATAGGAGCGGTAAAGAGATCCAAGTTCTTACGTGAAGCCCAAATGGAAAAACGTTTCCATTTACTATTGTAAATCTTCCTGGTAGAGGGTTTATGTGCCGCCACCAGAATGGACTTGACTAGGGAAGAGATACCGGGAGTCCTGGCAACTAAGGGAACTGGATCAGCCAAGCTGAGAGCTTGAGCTCATCCAGGTTCGGAGGGGCCATTCCCGAGGGATGAGAGATCAGATCCGGAATGGGATCCAAGATCCAGAGAGGAGCTATGAGATGAGACTGTAGGCAGGGGAACCAGACTTGACGAGGCCAGAATGGGGCTATGAGGATAATCTTGCTCCCCAACAGACGAACTTTCTGCAAAAATTTTGTCATCAGCGGAAGTGGTGGATACACATAAAGAAGACCGGGCTGCCAAGCATGGACTAGAGCATCTTAGGGGGCTTCCCCTAAAGGAGGAATTAGAGCGAAAAACTCACTGCACTTTGCATTGGAAGGCTATGCGAAGAGATTGCAGCAAGGCTGACCCCACTTGAGGAAGATCTGTTCCGCTACGGAAGAATTCAGAGACCACTCATAAGGAGAATGGATAGTTCTGCTCAATTTGTCAGCCAGAAAGTTGTACCGACCCGGAATGTGCGTCGCTAACAGGAAGCAGTTGGTGGAGATCGCCCATTCCCAAACTCTCATGGCTTCTCGGCAAAGAGGGTAAGACCTGGTTCCCCCCTGTTTGTTGATATACCAGACCACTGACATTGTCCGACTGAATCGCAATAGTCCCCGGAGGAAGGAAGGCATGAAGGGCCTGCAACGCTAAAAGGACCGCCCTCATCTCCGGTACATTTATATGCAAAACGGTCTCCATCCGAGTCCACGTGTCTTGGACAGTCCTGCCCGCACAATGCCCCCCCCCCCACTCTAGGCGGGAGGTGTCCGTAGTCACTGTGGCCTGGGGTACGGGCATAACAAAAGGTCGTCCTTCCCGAAGGGCTCGGGACTGGAGCCACCACATGAGGGAGTTCCTGCAAACCCTGCTGAGGGGAATCGGCAAGTCTAGTGGATGGTGTAGAATGGACCACTGGACTTGCAAAGTCCACTGTAGAACCCTCATGTGCAGATGAGCATAAGGGATCAAATTGATCGCTGCCACCATGGACCCCAAAGCTCTCAGGACTAAGTCATGCTGTGAAGTCTGTCTGGCGTTAGGAAAGCCTTGGCCTGAAGGGAATCTATCCTGGCCTCTATAAAGTCTATAACCTGAACAGGTTGGAGGAACGACTTCTTGACATTTATAGTGATCCCCAACCGGGATGATAAACGGAGGAAGAAGTCCCTGGCTAGAGAGAGTAGATGCCTGGTGGGGGCGGTAAGGAGCCAGTCATCTAGGTACAGAAAGACCTGTATGCCCAGGAGCCTTAGGTGGGCCACTGCAACTGCCCTGACCTTGGTGAACACCCTGGGGGCTGTGGTGAGACCAAAAGGGTAGGACCCTGAACTGGTAATGACTGGCCCCTAGCTGAAAGCGGAGAAACCTCCTGGGCCGTCTATCCATGTGAATATGGTAGTACGCATCCCTGAGGTCTATGGAGCACATCCAGTCCTCCTCCTGCAAGAGGGGCAGGATGGATTGAAGCGTGACCATCCGGAATTTCTCCTTGGCAACGAAAAGGTTAATTGTGGACAGGTCGAGGATCGGCCTTACATCCCCAGTCTTTTTTGGCACCAGAAAGAACCTGGAGTAAACGCCTAATCTGGACTGGTCTGGGGCACATGCTGGATGGCTCTTTTTTCTAACAGCTTTTTTTTTATTTCCAAAGCTGCGATCTCCCTTTGAATGGGTGGAACATCTGGGAGGTGTCTTGAGCAAGGGGGCTTGTTTACGAAGGGGATTGAATAGCCTCTGGATATTATCTGAAGCACCCAGCGATCTGTCGTGATGGACTCTCATTGAGCCAGGTGCCTCGAAAAATGCCCCTCGACTGTCTCCAGAGAGGAGCAGTCGGGCAACCCTTCAGGGCTGATGCGTGGGTCGGTCGGAAAAAGGTTCCTGTGACCCGAAGTTCTGCGGTCCCCCTCTGCCTCTGGGGTAGAAGGGGTCCTAAGCGTACCAGGCTTTCTGAGATTTCCTGAAACACATCTTCTGCCCTTGCTGGTTCCTGGAGAAGGACCTTTAGGAGTAGAGAACCGGATTCCGACGGCTGACAGCGTTTTCCCGTCTTTCTCACTCTGGACCAGCGTCTTGCGGATGGTCTTCCCGAACAGGGTAGACCCGTCAAAGGGTGCATTCGCGAAGGACGCCTTAAAGGATTCCGAGAAATCGCAAAGCTGAAGCCAGGCATGATGCCTTAAGGTGATACCGGACCCGCTAGCTCTAGCGGCTCCTTCGGTGGCATGGGAGAATAGCCGCATAGACGTATTAGACTCTGATTTGAGAGTGGCCATATGAGCCGCGAAAGTCAGTTTATCCTCGGCCGACATGGACTCTGGGGAGACTCAGCGTACTCTTTAACCAGGTCCTGCTGCAGTCTGATTACATGGGCCAAGTAATTCAGAGCCCTAATAGAGAAGGTAGCTGAAGCAAACATCCACTTTCCAATACAGTCCATTGCCCAAGACTCCTTGTCAGGGGGATGGACTGAAGAACTGCCCTGAGCTAGTTCCTTTCTGGTGGCCATCGCCACCACCATGGCATCTACAGGGGAACCGTTGCTCCATGAAGCTTTGTCTGCAGGGGGGCTCAGAATCTTGTCGGGCCTCCTGGGGATCAGCTCTACAGTGTCCGGTTCCTTCCACGCCCTGGTGGTAATCAGGTCGACCAGGGGGTCGGCTGGGGGGGGGGGGCACCCAAGAGGTAGATGGGCCTGTGTCGAACGCCTCCAGGAATGCCGACTCATCCGACTAAGGTTTTTGGGTGGACCACCCCCCCCCTTTGGCGGAGCATTTCCATAACGACTCTGAAGGAGACGTCGTCGGGGGGGTGACCTGAGAGAACCTTCCCCTTCCTCCAAATCAGTATCCTCTGTGAGGGACTCAGGGTAGTCCAACTGCCTCATTTTGCACAGGCGTTTGTGAGGAATCTCCTCGGGGGGGGGGGGTACTGTCCGAGGGGAGCTCACCAACGGATTCATGTTCCTCCAGGGGAACTGGCTGGGGAGTCAACGACACAGGCTGTCCCTGGGACTGGATGATGGAGGACAAACCAATCTGTGAGGGAGCGGGGGCGGACCCTGAGGAAAGAGCGAGTGGTCTCGATCCTCTACAGAGAACCCTCTCCACAACGTTGAATGCCGATGGGGAACCGGCCTCTCTAAGACAGGTGGCCGGCACTCTCGGATCCAACAAAGGGATCAGTGTCGGAGCCAAAGCGCTCAGACCCGAGTGGACGGTGTGCTCCGACCGCAAAGGAGCCGAAGACACACTCGCCCCCTCGGATCTGATGCCGGCTCTCGGCCCAGAGAGCTCGGATCCGAAAAGGGATCCGATAAGCTCGAGGGCATGGCCGGCATCGAGGTAGCAATAACCATCGGTGCCGATTCCCTGACTCCGAGGCTCCTCGGATCCGAAGACTCTGAAATCCGGTAGTGGATCGGAGAAGGAGCTATCGGGGCAAACAGTGGAGCTGAACAGAGGGGGGGGGGGGAGGCAGCAACACTCCCATCTGCAGCTGAGTTTGCAAGAAGCGACGCATCATCCGGTCCATATCTGCCTCCGAGAGGCTACGAGTAAATCTGGAAGAGGCCACCGAAGCCAGCCGGGAGGGCCGATACGACAACCTCGAAGATGGTCGGGCCTCCTCCTCCAGCTCCGGAGAGAAGCATGGGGAATGGAGCCGTGGGGAGGGAGGCTTGGTAATCTTCAATGGAGAAGAGAGAACCTTAGCGGGAGGAGCCGAGGGGTCCAATTCGGCCCGTCGTTTCTGGCTTCTCTCTCTCTCCCTTCTCTCTTTTCTGTCCTTTTTTGCCTCTCACTCTCCCTGAGACGAGGTGGGAGGGTGAGTCCCAGACAGGGCAGGAAGACCAGATGGTTGGGCTACCGCAGCCGCGGCTGTCGCTACAGAGGGGAAAGAGGAAGAAGAAGGTGATTCTGCGGGTAGAAGACCCGCCAAAATCAGCTTGTTCTTCCTATCTCGTAAGGCCCAGGGGTTAAAGGCTGCACAGATCTGGCAGCCTGAGGAAAGGTGAGGAACCCCCAAGCAAAGAACGCACTGAGTGTGACCATCCACAGGCAACAGCTTATGGCCACACTCAGTGCACTTAGAAAAGGTAGTTTTCTGGCTTTCAGTCATACCCTCACACACACGCACATCTAAAGGGAAAAGAGGGGCCTACTAGGGGATAGAGATTACCAAGGATGAGGGGGATAGATTAGTCAAGAAGAAAACTGATATCTAAATATATATAGAAATATATTACACAAACACACACAGCTAACAATTATACTACCCAAATATTTTTAGAAAAATATAAGAATTAGCTACACTCGCCTGGAGCTCGAAGAATCCCGTGCTAGGCAAAGCCATGGCAAAGGAGATATGGGAGGAAGGAGGTTGCAGGGTAGTATGGGTAATGGGGAGGAGCTTGGAGCTCAGATCTTTAGCTTGGTATGCTGCCGGCTCGGATCCGAATCGGATCTGAAACCCACAGGTTGTTGATCAAACTACTTCAGATCAGATGTTTCTGACAGAGAAAAAGGTTATATTACCAAAGTGATCACCTTTAGGTCTTCTTGCATTTATAATGATGAAACATTCAGTGGCTCCAACCAATCTTCTGATTATCTCCTTGTGTTGTTATTGTCAAGTTACCAATTGTGTATCCTAGCTGCTAAACTAAACTAAACTTTCAGGCCCCACACTCATAAAAGGCGTGTCTTTTCATAAGGTTCAGAACTCACAGAAGCACACCTTTAGGGAGTGTTCCTTAATGCTGATGCCCTATTTCCTCACCACATGCCCACGCTTATTATAAGTTTGATCACTTAGATGTCAACCAAGTACAGGATCACCCATTTCATAACCTGCATTTAAGGAGGATTTCTCTGCCTCTATACCTCAGAAATGGGACTCTGATGTCTCTGGTCTGCACTCATAAGTGCATACCAAGGTGCTGACCTTGATCGTGGAGGCCTTGTATAACTTGGCTCTCTATGTGAATAACTACTTGGCTGATGCTACTGGTGGCCCATTCATGCACCTCCTTGGCAGCATGCCAAGCTTGAAGGCTTTTGTCTGAAGGATTTACCGAGAAAAGTTAAAAAGCACAACCCCAAAGGCTACCCTAATCAGGGAACAGCTGGATATTCTATAGCAGTAGTCTTTCAGGCCCAAAGAGAGGTCATCTCTTTAGCAGACTGGGTAAGGATACAGCCATTGATCCAGGCCTAGACCCTGTTGAGCATTCTTAGCTTAAAGGCTCCCACAATACCCATGGTGCCTTCTGCCTTCCTGTGGATGTCTGGATATTGAAGTACATTGTAATATCTCAATGGCTGCCGCATTGTCACAGTCTCTGGAATCTCCTGCTGATATCACACCCTTGTTATTGGGCCCCTGAATTGGTGGACTTTCCTCACTGGTGTCAGTGAGGGTCTTCCCTTCTTACAGCAGATATGATCTCAAGAGTGCAATGATGGACATCCTGCTAGCGGGATTTGAAAGTCACCACGGTGTCCTCCAAGGTTTGGGATAAGTGGATATCCTGACAGAAGGGGGTTCTACATAAGCCAAATAGAGCTATGTGCAGTGCTTCTTAGCCTGAAGGCTCTGGAGAGAAAGCAGAGGCCAGATTCACCCACCAATCCAGTCCATTAGCCAATCCACTGTGTCTCACCTAAGAGCAGCTAGGCAAGTGCTTGTTTCCATAATGCAGACAGCAGTGGACCATAACCAGCAACTTCACACTCACAGCTTTTTTCCCCATCCCTGGAGAAGTGGACAGGCTGGTGAATTCCATTAATCTTTCTTCTTATCCCATCAAAAAGCTGTGGATTTATAATCTTGTCTCCACATATTTTAGAAGGTCTTCCAACAGGCAAATGTGGTCACAACTCAACAAAATGCAGTCTTCCCCTTGTTTTGCTCAAAGCAGAAAGGCAAGGTGGCGTTGATGCTAGACAGGTTCTAAAATCTTACACTTCTTTCCATTTTTCTGATTCCATATCTAATCATATAATTTAGCAAAGAAAGACTGAAGTTCATACTTTTTCCTCTTTGACTGCTGAACAAAGGTATAATTTTCATTTGTGAGTGCTTGGAAGTAAAGAAGCTATCCCAGTTCGATCCAAGAAATTCCCCCACTCCAGATGAGGCGACACCTAGCTTGACTTCACTGTGACTCCTGGCTAAGTTCCTTGGCTCTTACTGGACCCTCTAGTAGAAGTGGAGATGACTGAAGTTGCTAGCAAGTGTCACATTGAGGCTTACTTTAAATGGAAGAGGTTCTCCATGTAAGTCACAGGGGAATGTCATCCCACCTCAGCTGATTAGGTTACTTATGACTAGAATGACAGAAGCCATGTAAATGCATGATTTAGGTCTCAGATATTCCAGGGTCTAGGTGCATATAGTACAGTTTTGTACCTACCATAAATGTAGATGCTCGAGTGTTCACACTGCTGCAGTCATCACACTTGGGTTATCCTGCCGTCAGGCGGTCCCGTAGTCGGCCAGAGTTCCAAAGTCTTGGTCCAGCGTCAGTTGCTGTCGCTTCCTCCCTGACGTCAGTGCGCCAGGGGTATATAAGATGCAACCAACACCATTTTCTTCAGTTTTTCTTGCCCCAGATGTCAGGTGCCCTCAAGTAGGTAGGCAATACATATAAAAATAAAAACAATACCTTCATTCACAAGCAAATACGCCACAAAGGTTGTATAGGATAGAAATGTATAGATAAGGCCAGCTAGTTCAGAGGGGATGGAGGGAGGGTAACCTGGACTGCAGCAGTGTGAACACTCGAACATCTACATTTATGGTAAATACAAAACTGTACTATGTTAATCGTGTTACACTGCTGCAGTCATCACACTTGGGTAGAATCCCAAAGCTTAGGGTGGGTGGCTGGTCTATAAAGAGTTAGGATTGGCTATCAGGCACTGCAGAACTGCAGTGGCAAATTCTGCTCTGGATTTAGAGTAAAGAGGCAGGTGGTAATGCTTGGTAAAGGTGTGCACTGAACTCCAAGTTGCAGCCACAAAATTTCCTTGGTAGGTACTCCTCTGAGAAAGGCCACTGAAGTGGCTGTAGCCCTGGTGGTGTGGCCTAATGCTATTTGGGACTGATTTCCCATGCTGTGTGTAGCAGTAACGAATACAGTGTCCTGTCCATTTGGATATAGTCTGCTTTGAGACAGCCTTGCCCTGTAATCCTGCAGCATATGCTACAAACAGATGCTCAGTTTTTCTGATAGCTTTTGTTTTGTTTTGTCCAAGTAGAAGCGTAGCTGTCTGTGTATGTCCAAAGAATGCAGAAGTTTCTCCCCTTTATTCTGGGGGTTTGGATAAAAAGTTGGCAAATGGATGGTTTGGTTAAGAGCCACACTAGATACCACCTTTGGCATAAAAGTAGGGTTTGTCCTTAGAGAAACCCTGTCCTGATGAAAAATTATAAAATGTTCCACTGCCATTAAGGCCTGTAGCTCTGAGACTCTTCGTGCTGAAGTTACTGCCAGGAGCAGAGCTGTTTTCCATGATAAAAATTTTAGATCGGCTGTATTGGCTGGTTCAAAAGGTGGCAAGGTCAGCTTTTCCAAAACAAAATTGAGATCCCAGGTTGGTGTTGGTGCTCTCCGGGGTGGTCTTATGTTTTTAGCCCCTCTGAGGTATTGCTTTAGCAAGGGATGAGAGAATAAAGGAGGATCCGTGTTATAATGTGCTGAAATGGCAGAGGCGTGGATCTTAATTGATGAGAAGGATAGGCCTCTGTCCAGCATCTCGGTTAAGTATTGTAAAATCTGAGGAATGTTTGGAACAAGAGGGTCTAAGCTTTGAGCCTAGTTCCAGATGCAGAAGCTTTTCTGGTGCTAGGCCTCCTGGCCTACAAAATGACATCCGTAACCGCTTTAGAGAGAGGTGTTGCCTGTTTGACTAATAAATCTGCCATGCAGCCAGGTTTAGGGTTTTGATGCAGCCAGGTTTAGGGTTTTGAGCTGACCGTGCAGGATCTGATTGTTTTGCTGAGTCAGAAGGTGTGGAATTTGAGGCAAAATCCATGGTGGGCCTTGTGCTAGGTTCCTTAAGATAGGGTACCAGTGCTGACGTGGCCAGTCTGGACAATCAGGATCATCTGTGGTTTCTCTTGTCTGGCGGTTCTTTCAGCTGAACAAAAGAGCATCCGCTTTCCATGCTTGTTTGTGATAAGTCCTTGTGCAGAATTTTTGTAGTTGGCAATTCAATGGGGAGGCAAAAAATCTATGTCTGGGCATCCCCATTTTTGCGTTACCATGCTGAAGATTTGTGGATTCAATTTCCATCCGTGAGGGTCCATGATATTTCTGCTTAGATCGTCTGCCGGAGTATTTTTCTTTCCTGGCAGGAATTGTGCTTGCAGATGAACTTGGTACATTAGAGCTGTGTTTCACAAGGTCATGACTTGCCTGCATAGGGGGTAAGAATGAGTGCCCCCTTGCTTGTTTATGTACCACATTACTGTGGTGTTGTCTGTCTTTATTAATAATTGTCCTGGATGCAAAAGGTCTTTGAAAGCTGTTAGGGCATTTTGCACAGCCACCAACTCTTTTTGATTGATGTGAAGAGGCATTTGGTCTGTGGTCCACTTGCCCTGAATGCATTTTCCTGCCATGTGTGCTCCCCAGGCGTAATCTGAAGCATCTGTTGTTAGAGCCTGCCTGGCTGTGGGTAGGGTGAAAGGCTGACCCTTGTTTAGGTGACATGCCTATGCCCATCATCGAAACTCCTGTTGTAGGCAGGGAATCAGTGGTATTATTGCTTCTAAACTGTGAGAATGCTGAGTCCAAACACTTTTTAGGTACCATTGTAGTTTCCTCATATGCAGTCTGGCATACGGTATTAGTAGTATACAGGATGCCATGAATCCCACGGCCTGCAGAATTTTTCTTTCAGGGAGATGGGACTTTTTTGCCAGTGCTTGAAAATATTGAGTTAGTTGCACCTGCTTGTCTGGCGTGAGGTAAGCCATCTGGGCCGTTGTATTTAAGCTGGCACCCAGGAATATAATCTGTTGAGAGGGTACTAGTTTTGACTTCTTTTCGTTTACTGTGTACCCTAGAGAAGTTAGCAACCTTTTTACAAACGCCAGATGTTGTAGAAGAATGTCCTTTGTCTCTGCTTGAATGAGGCAGTTGTCCAGGTATGGATATATTTGAATTCCTTTTTGTCTGCAAAATGCAATTACTGGTGCCAGGCACTTTGTGAAGACCCTGGGCATAGTAGATAAGCCAAAGGGCAGTGCAGAGAATTGGTAGTGCATTGTACCAGCTTTGAATCTGAGGTATCTTCTGCAATTTTGTCTGATAGGGACATGCGGGTATGCCTCTTTGAGGTCCAGATTAACAAGCCAAGCATTCTTGCCCAGCATGGGTAGAAGCTACTGTAATGTCAACATTTTGAATTTCGGAATATCCAGGTAAGTATTTAGAATTGAAAGGTCTAATATGGGCCTCCAGGCCTTGTCCTTTCTGGGGACCAGGAAGAGTCTTGAATAAAATCCTTGTCCTTGTTCCTGCTGTGGTACTTTTTGAATAGCTCTCATGTCCATGAGGGCTGAAGTTTGTTTCTGTGCCTCTGCCCATTGATTTTGTAGCAGGTCTGGCATTCTTTTTAGCCTTGGTAAAGTATGAAAGTGGAACCTGTAACCTTGAGACACAATATTTAGAACCCATTTGTCTTGGGTGATTGTTTGCCAGTTTTGAGAAAAAAGTGCTAGTTTGCCCCCCAAGGGGGCTTCCAAAAGGGAAGTGTTTGGTGTACGAAGGGGAAAGTCATTGTGACTGTTTCCTGTAAGGTTGAGACTTGTCCTCACCTCCTTTTGGGGTTGAGGTGCCCCACTGTCGTTGTCTGTTTGGGCCTTGGGGTTGAGATATGCCTCTTGGCCGTCTGTATCTGCCTCTCTGTGATCTGTCAGACACAGGAAAGGACCAATTTTTTTGTAGTCCAATTTCTGCTAAATCGAGGTGGCTGTACCTGTAAGAAATCCTTGACTGTTTGCATAGATTTAGCTTTATCCTCCATTTTCTTTAATACGTCTTCTACAGTGACTTCGAAAATCTCAGGAGTCGGCCAACCGGCACTTGCGAACTGCTTCTGCTTTGGGCACCGCGCGGCAAGAAAGACTGAAGAAAATGGCATCGGTTGCATCTTATATACCCCTGGCGCACTGATGTCAGGGAGGAAGCGACAGCAACCGACGCCGGACCAAGACTTTGGAACTCTGGCCGACTACGGGACCGCCTGACGGCAGGATAACCCAAATGTGATGACTGCAGCAGTATAACACGATGAACATCTTCAGTGTTTCTAATTACCATGACCCTGTGAATGAAAACTCTGGTCCACCACCAACTGGGTAAGGACTTCCTTAGAAGTATTTACCATCTCCATCTTCCTTTGATCCCTTCTCTTACCTAGGGCTTGCATAATGAGCTAATGGTAATACCTTACTAATTGTTTCAGAATAAAAATACCTAGAGCTAACATTACATCTACATCCCAACTTCATTTAGCACACAGACATCAAAAAGTCTCTACAACAATTAAAACTCTACAACAAAATCTCACAGCTTCTTACTCCAACTACTCATTATGTTCCGATAAGAAATGTTCTTATCCCATTAATTGCTCCCTCTACTTGGAGCAACCTTCCATCAAACATTAGGCTGGAAATGATTTCAGACAAATTCAAAAGTGCTTAAAAACTTGTATTGCAGTTGCTTAAAAAGTAATGGCTGGCTCTCATCGGACATTTTGGTTCCGATGTCTCTACTCTACAACCATGTACTTTGTACAAAAGAAATTTGACACAAATTAACTGATTTTGCTCATATTAACTGTTTTTACACCTTGTACTGCAACCTCAAATGTATGCATTACAAATTATTAACAACCAACTACTAGATGTCAATAGACAATGATCACCTTGTAAATAAATGCTTCTACTGCCATTCTCCCCACTTTCTTACATCTTCATAACTAGAAAATCTCACTGGACCTATCACCGTCTAAAATTGTTGCGCAGTACACTTCGTTGTGCTCTTCTGGAACAATAATTTTCCAATTTATATGTAAAAAACACATTTGTTTGCCTTATACATATTACATTATCTTTCAAATATTATGATATATTATATATATATATATATATATATATATATATATACATACATACATATATACACACACACACACACACACACACACACACACACACACACACACACTCTTAGTTGACATTTGCCAGTGCCTTGCTTAATACTTAATGTACAAAATATATTTCTCCTCTGCATGCTCATGACACCAAATATTTTCCCTTGTCTCTGTTTTCAGGTTGTTAAAGTGAAACAAACAAATGAACAAGGGACAATCGAGCCTATTAGCCATGAAATTTACTTTCTACTGGTTTAGTAGCTCTTATGTTTGGCTCACAGAAGTTGTTTTTTTGGACCCCATTCCTAAGTCATGGTATAATTAAAGTTCATGAAATTAGTACTGTTTTAGTTTTTGATGTTAGCCAAAGTCCTATTTGCAGCAACTGCAATGTGCCCAAAACTGACTCATATGCAATTCATACACAGTTACATGTTTTGGTAGCATACCTAAACTTGACTGTTATTAGACCCATTGCTCCTACTACTATTGGAACCATCTGGATATTTTTCTTCCACGCTAGTCTCATTTCTGCCTGCAAATCCTAATATTCTATTACTTTAGCAGATTCAATGATCAATGCTACTTTTGTCTTTTTTCATGGACTAGTACATCTGGTTTTCTTGCATCTATTTTTTGAACAGTTAGTAATGGGCGATCCCATGTGACATACACTTCACCACTGTCTATAATGCTTTGTGATTCGTGTTTCCAAAGATACTCAACTACGTCAATATTGTAGTGTTTCCACAATCCCCAAATGCAACAGTCTTGCCACATTAATTGCCCTTTCAGAGTATAAGCCCTCTCCCATGCATGTATCACACCCAGCAACAAGGTCTACAACTGTTTCCAACTCTTCTTTTAACAGAACCTACATCTATCTGGTTTAGAAAGTCCATCGAACATGCTGGAGAAACAATGTGAACATAGTCCACTATCCTGGACTGCCATTACTAACCCCTTCATCCCTTGGCTTCAATCAACCTTTCCTTAAACATTCCTGTGTCAATTGTTCCAGGAGATCTTTATACTTGCCACTATTATTTATTTTCTTTCCTTCTCATCTGATCCTTCTCCTTATACTCTATTTTGGTTTTGGAACATTCAGTTGGTGTCTGATTTTCGTCTATTTCTGGTTTGATTTCTATTCTCACATGACACCAGAAAACTTCTGCTAAACTAAAACAAAGAGGATTTCTTAGACTTCCTCTCCTCAGGTTTGAAAGTTTTCACTACGTTTGGATCCAATTAGGTCAACAGCCACATATGCAATCCCATAACTGCAGATCTACACATGAAATCAATTTTGAGGAGACCCATACCTCCTTCAGAGTGTGGAATATATAATCATGGTATACACCAACTTTTATATATATTATTTGATAAGCATGAAACATTTTTTCTTGTTTTTCTGTTCAACTGATCCAATACCTTTTGGGGACGGTCAGTTTCACCAAAACTTAAGTTAGAACAGAAAGAGCAAATTGATTTATAGCTTGGACTTTATTCCTACATGTCAAGACTGTTTTCAAAAAAATAGTTTTAGTCTTCTGAAGTATTCTTTACTAAGACTGAGTTTTATTTGCATTTGTTCGTTTTACTGCCAATCCTACAATTCCCAAATATTTATACATTCCTTCCTGCACACGTTTCTTTTTATTTACATTTTCTTTATATTTATTTGCTTGACTGAATTATTAGTCATCTGTGTCTGAGTTTATAAACTTGCTTGACCTCTGTCTGAATTTTGTTTTTCTCCTACCCTTCTGCATTATTGTAATTGTGTTCTTAAAATTGGTGGCTTTTGCAGGTGCCCGCCCCTACTACAAATCTGATCTGGGACACTCCTCCCAGTCCCATCTCATTAGCTCATTCTACCTAACATCTGGGAAGGCCAACCCTCTTAGTTTCTTAAACTTGAATTATCTTCTGTTCCTCCTCTCTCCCTTTCCCCCTCTCTCCCTTTCCCCTTTACTAACAACAACAAAAATACTTTATTCAGCTGCTTTTACTGTATTTGTGTTTCCTCCTACTCTATTATTTCACCTTGCTTTTTCTGCTTCTTGTTCTCTAAAGTGTTCAACTGCATCTTTTCTGCCACAATTATAACTGCTTGTTTACAGCCTGTTTAAATTGTAAGTGTTATTCTAAGCCTCTTAATTGTGGTTTAAGCACTAGAGCTTTAGGTCTACCTGTTAGCTCTCCCAGGCCTCTCTCCCTCAGATTCTAGGAGACAGTGTAGCAACTGCCTCATGTACATGGACAGCCATCTACTACTATCACCTAGGAACACAATTTGAGAGAGATTCAATTACATCAGGAACCTAGAGTCTATGCTCTCTCCCTCACAAGCCAGTATATATGGCACTGAGAAAGTTATCAACGCAATCACTAGAACTTACCTACCACCCACACCTACACAACACACACCCACATATGTGGAGGTTCTCAACAAAAACATACCCAAACAAAAGCAGACCGGAGTCAAAAACATGTGAACTACACAACCCTCCGCACCATATACCCAGCATAGTCCACATACCTATGTCTCACAGCCACTAAGGCTTAACCATAAATCCAACATATTAGTCATAGGAGACTCCATTGTGAGACACACAGATGTGCCTCTCACCAGGTTGGATAAGGACAAAGTCACAGTTAGTTGTTTGTCAGGTGCCAGAATCAGCCATATCATACACACACTCAAGTCTCTCAACAACAGGTACTAGCAAAACAAAAAAGTAACTGGAACCATGGGCAGGGATAAACAGTAGTTAATTCAAAAAATTTTAAAGTCCACAACTTACTTGAAGAGTTGCTTTTTTTTAAAAGTAATAGCTGTTATTCCAAGAGTTTAAAATCCATAATGTAATTAGAAGTACTTATTCCGCAAGTTTAAAACCACAATGTACTTAAAAAGTTGCTGCTTATTCCACAAGTTTAAAATCCACAACTTACTTAAAAAGTTGTAAGTGCAGAAGACACTTTTACCCAGATAGGCTTCATCAGGCAGAGAAACTGAGCAACACATTATGCTTAGCTTATATAATCAAGGTGTAGTCACATGATCTAGTCACATGTTAAAACTGTAGTCAAATGGTAAGATAAAAAGTAAGATATGCGTGAAATTGTATGTATAAAAATGTAAGTGACAATAACAGTAAGAAATGTAATAAATAATGAAGGTACTTATAAAATTTTTGATTTTTCAATTTAGGGTACAGACAAATACAAAAAGTTCAGTGTATTTGAGTATGTAAGTACTTCAAATGAGGCTTAATGGTAACCATGCCATTCAAGCCAGGGAGTATCTAAAAATCCATTGCAGTTCTATCCTCTCTGTGTGTAATTTTGTGTCATCCTCTAAGTGGATAGCTTGCAAAATAGTAAATTTAAAAGTATGAGTTAGATCTGTATTTAGAATATGTTTATAAGGCATTTGTTTGAACACTCCTCCTGATGTCCGACGTGTTGACCTATTCCCTCTTTTAATTTTCTATTTCTCTTGCTTATGTAGTAAGCTTCGCACATGGAGCAGTTTGCTATATATATTAAGTGCTGTATGTTGCACTTGCCAAATGCTCTTGGCTCCAAAGCTGCATCTTTGACTGGATGTCTAACAAACTTGTCAGTATTAATGCACTTGCAAAAAGTGCAATCATTACATCTGTATGTTCATTGTTTATTAGTGTAAAAGTAAGATGTATTTTTGGTTGCTCTTTATAACAAAGAATGTTCTTTAAGTTACTAGCTCTTCTATAACTGAAAACTTGATGAGTCTGATAGGATATTCCTTAGCACAGGTATCTCAGTTAGTACAGATCAGTATTTTTTAATAGTGTTCTTTATAACTGGTGTATTTATATCATGTGTAAGAGTGTATCTTAGTTTGATATGATTATGAGTGGTGAACAATCGTATGTCTCTATTGGTGGTTAGCAGAGGTGTGTATTCTGTGGATATCTTGTTTATAATAGGTTCATAGGTTCATACTAGGCTATCTGCCCTAGGGCATTTATAAGCCTAGCCAGAATGTGTTTGGCTTTCGCCACGCATTTTAAATTTATTTTGTTATGCCCTTTTTCGAGGTTAGTATACTATGCCTCTGTCTAACAGTGACACAGAAGTGATACCCGGGGTAAACCTACGACCTCCCATCCACTCATCAAGATTCCTCTTGAAGAGAGTCAATAAGGGACTCTGCCTAACCTGGACTGGGATTTTATTCCAGAGTGAAGGGAGCCTCTGGGTTATGAATCTGTCCCTCCAGCATGTCCTATTTATTTCAGTGCTGAGGTTCAAGTCTCTCGAGCGCGTAGCTCGATGGGATGTGGATTTTCTGAGGTGCAGCATGTCCATTAATTCCGGGTTGGACATGGCTTTATACGTCAGGCACAGATCGCCTCTGAACAGGCAGTATGCAACTGAGTAGAGCTGGAGTTTCTTTAACCGGGCAGCATATGGCATCTGTTTGAGCCCTTTGATCCTCTTGGTGAGGTACTTTTGGGGTCTTTCCAGTTGCTGCAGGTGTCTGGTAAGGTACATCCCAAAAGGGGCATTGTACTCAATTATGGGCCTGATGAGGGATGAGTAAAGAGGCACGATGACCTCCCCTGATCTAGATGTGAATCCCTTCATGATTAGGTGGGCTATATAAAATGTTTTTCTAACCACTTTGGCCACGTGGTTGTCAAATGAGAGATTGCTATCAACTTGGGTCCCCAGGTCCCTAATTACTACTTCTGTACTTAATGGATTACCACCTATGTGGTAATTTGTGGGCACTTTGTTTTGCCAAAGGGATGACTATACACTTTTGGCATTTAGCTTGAGGCCATGGCTCTGGCACCAGTTGTCTGTTTCTATGAGGCCCTTTTGGAGGATGCTTGTGTCGGCTGGAGAGTCGATTATGGCGCCCAGTTTGCAGTCATCTGCGAACTTGGTCAGCCACAGTCCTTCTGTGTTGGCCTGTACCTCCGAGAAATATATACCGAACAAGAGAGGTCCCAGGACTGAGCCTTGTGGGACACCACTTGTAACTGGTTTGGAGTCCGACATGGCTCCAGCAATTCTAACCATGTGGGTTCTGTCCTTGAGCCAGTTTGCAATCCATCTAGTGACATAGGGGTTTATATTTAAGCTGGTGAGCTTATCTATAATGCCCGAGTGGGGTATTGTATTGAAGGCTTTTGCGAGGTCCAGGTAGGCTGTATGGACCACCTTCCCCTCATCAATGGCCTTGGTGACTGTTTCAAAGAAATCAACCAGGTTTAAGAGGCAGGATCTGCCCTTAACAAAGCCGAACTAGGTAGGATCCAGTGTTTGTAGGTCCCCAATATCTTTATTTATGAGATCCATGATGATCCTTTCCATAGCTTTGCAGACCAAGCTAGTCAGGCTTATGGGGCGATAGTTTCCAGGATCCGTTGAGGCACCACCTTTATGGAGAGGGACCACTGTTGCTGTACACCACTCTTTGGGCACATATCCTGTAGTAAGGCTGAGATTGAACAGTAGTTTTATGTCTTGTTTAATTGCTTAACTTGCTGTTGACTATAACCACTCTGTATGAATTCTGAATCAGTCATTTCAAGTTGCTGTTCCATTAGTGAATAATTTGTATTTAATTTAGCTATCCTAACAAGCTGATTTTTAACAATGTTTGGATAGATATCGGACGGGTGTAATCTGGTTCTATGTAGATATGTCTTTTTTTGTGGATGGTTTTCTGTATATAGTAGTATCTATCTGACCAGTGTGAAGCTTGTTTTGGGTTATGTCAAGGAAATTAATTGCATGAAAGGATACTTCCCATTTAAACTTTAAGAAATCAATGGTTGTAGCCACTGGCTTGAATGACATGGTTATCATTAAGCCTCATTTGAAGTACTTACATACTGAAATACACTGAACTTTTTGTATTTGTCTGTACCCAGTGTTTTAAAATTGAAAAATCAAAAATTTTACAAGTACCTTCAGTATTTATTACATTTCTTACTTACCGTTATTGTCACTTAAATTTTTATACATACAATTTAACATGTATTTTACTTATTTTTATCTTAACGTGGGACTACATTTTTTAACATGTGACTAGATCATGTGACTGCACCTTGATTATATAAGCTAAGCACAATGTGTTGTTCAGTTTCTTTGCCTGATGATGCCTGTCTTGGTGAAAGTGTCTTCTCACTTGCAACGTTTTGAGTACTCGATGGATTTTAAACTTGTGGAATAAACAGCAGTTTTTTAAGTATGTTGTGGTTTTAAACTTGTGGAATACGCACATCTAACTACATTACGGATTTTAAACTCTTGGACTAAATAACTATTACTTAAAAAAAAAAGCAACTCTTCAAGTAAGTTGTGGACTTTGAATTTTTTAATTAACTACTGTTTATCCCTGCTCATAGTTCCAGTTACTTTTTTGTTTTGCTAGTATTGCCACTGCACTAATATTGTTGTTTTACTTCAACGACAGGTACTGTTATGACTTTGTCATAGTCTATGTTGGAGTGAATGACTTGAGATGTACCTCCCTGGACTATATGAAGACAGGCATGATTGAGCTCACTGAATAGGTGTCCCAGGCAGGCATGTCCCTAGCCTTACGCAGCATCCTATCGTCACCCAGAATGATGCCTCAATACAAACAGAACATGACGGACTTTAACAATTGGCTTAGTTTCTGGTGTCATTCCAGGGGGATCCAGTACCGGACAGCCTGGGAAGACATGATCGACAGACCACGATGCTTTGTCAGAGATGGCCTGCATCTCTCTCACTTGGGCTTCAGGCAAAGGCTCTTGCCTCACCCATACTGCCTTTTTTAGGAAAAGTGATAAGGTCAAGACTACCAACATAAAAAATTCAACAAAACCCAAATTAAAGGTCATGCTGCTAAATGCTAGGAGTCTAAACATGAAACTTCACTCGCTGCAAGCATTCTTAACCCTGGAAGATGCTGACATTTGCACAGTCACAGAAATCTGGTCCAAAGCTGTGGACAGCACCTCAACCTTACCTGGTTACTCGTCCTATCATACATTCAGACCCTAAAATGTGGGAAGCAAAGCCAAAGGAGTTGGAGTTTCAATATATATTAAAGATGTACACACCTCCAGGCTGGTCAAACAGGATGACGCACATCGGCACATAAGATACTCCAAGTGCAATTAACCATGACAAGACCTCTATTCAAATCATACCTAGGTACAGGTGCCCAAATCTGACTCAAGATGCCCACTCCGCCTATCTGGGCCTCATTGAATCTCTCAAGATCCGACACTTTACCCTGATCATGGGCAACTTTAACTACCTAGACAGAGACTGGAAAAACTACTCATGCCAGAACACAAACGCCCAAAAATTAGTCAATTTTGTCAATACAAACGCCTTGGAACAGCTCGTCAATACCCCCACAAGAGGTGATAATATCTCAAACTTGGTATTAACCAACATGAGTAACAACTGCAGAATCACTACAGTATCATCCTCCCTGGTAAGATCCAACCATAAAAGCAGTAACTTTCGAAGTCACCATCTTCCCCCAACCCCCCTCCCCCCCTTAGCTAGGGTCAAACAAAAAAAAAATTCTCCAAAGCTGATTACAACCTCCTGAGGGATGTTATAAACACCTTTACAACCCCCTCCCCCTCTGCAGGAAATGGCACCAATGCCCAAATCTACACCAAAATACTATACAAGCATTTATATAGATGCATGGAATCAGGAATACCAGACAAGATGACATCGTCCTCGGCAAGGAAGAGTAAACCTGTCTAGTGGACATCTGCAATAAATAAACTCTATAACAAAAGGAAAAAATTGCCGTCCAGGACCAAGGAAGAGCAGGTGTCCAATTGGAAGCAATCACTCCTTAGCCTGAACAAGCAAACAAGAGCACTAGTGAAATCCTCCAAAGCAAACAGAGTCCAAATTGGCCACATCTACTAGAGAGAATCATAAGACCTTCTTCACATATGTCCACAGTCTCAAAGGAAGCACCCAGATCTCTCAGAACTGGTGGTCAATGACACCATATATACAAATGCAGTAAATATAGCCAACCTGCTGGCTAATAGATTCAGTGAAAACTTCATCCCTCTGTTCCCACCATCAGTAAATCAGGACATCCACAGTACCTGCCCCCCTTATCTCTAAGGAACAGGTCATCACTGTCCTCTCAAAGGCAAAAAATACAGCCTCCATGGGACCCAACAACATCCCAGGCTGCATCCTATATGAACTTAGGCTGGGACATGCAGCACCATTAGGCACCCTATTCAGCCAAAGCCTGAGCACCAGCTTCATCCCAACTGAGTGGAGGACAGCTACTGTCATCCCTTTGCACAAAGGTGGAGCATCCACTGATCTGGGAAATTATAGACCCATCAGCCTAACTAGACTGATCTGCAAGGCCATGGAATGGATTATCATGGACCTCATTAACAAGGACATTGGCAACCTCCAAACACTCGATCCCACACAGCTTAGCTTCATCAAGGGGAGGTCATGTCTGTTAAATTTGATTGACTTCTTTGAGACAGTCACCAAAGCCATGGACGAGGGAAAGACTGTGCACACAGCCTACCTTGACCTGGCCAAGTCCTAAACATGCAATCAGTTGTGAGGGGATTTGGGCATCTAGGCTAATAGCAACCTGACGTTTGACCACAATGTTGCTTCCGTTGTATGGAAAGCTTTCTACGTGGTCCACCTCATAAGTAAGGGTATCTCATCTAGGAACAAGAAGTCATAACATCCCTGTATACTTCCCTTATAAGACCCATTATTGAGTACAACGCCCCTTTCGGTATGTACTTACAGCAGCTGGAGAGACCACAGAGGTTCCTCACCAGTAGAATCCAGGGCCTCAAACATCTACCCTACACAGATAGGCTAAAAGCCCTGTCCCTCTAATCAGTTTCATACAGACTCCTCAGAGGTGACCTCTGTCTGGCATACAAAACAATCTCAGACCCCACCTTGATGTAACTCCTGTATATCCGCAAGTCAAGCTCCACTCAAGTAACCTGCATGCGCGACCTCAACCTGGTCTGTGAAATCAACAGGACTTGTTGACGGGACAGATTTGTGTCCCAGAGACTCTCCCAACTGTGGAATAGACTCCCTCTCCACATCAAGAAGACCATCTCATTACCCCTTTTAAGTGCAACCTAGATAACTGGATGGGAAACAGAAAATACGCCCCTGGGATTCCACCTGTGTCCCTCCTGGATAGGGGCACTGGGTGCCTACTTGTCTAAACATGGGCTAAACTCTTGGCTAGGCTGATAAGGGCCTCAGGGCCAATAGCCTAGTAACTTCCTAGGATTACATTCCTGATCCAGATTGATAATTTTCTTGGTACTGCAACACTCATGCTTTAAACATTGCTTTTGCTCATTTAGCAAGACCAAATGTCACTCCTATACATCTGAGAAAGGTTTTAAACTACTTGCAGTTGTACTTTTGTTTCCTAATCTGATGAACTATACAGTTTTAAGTCACCCACAAAAAGTAGATGAGAAATCTTTCAGCAAGTTCATTTGCTGGAAGCCAGCTGTAACACAGAACTAATATGTTATGTAAACAGCTCAATGAGATAAAAGCAAGACAAAACACAGTGACAAAGAATCACCCTAGAATATCCCCCTTTGAATTTTTATCCCTGGGATAATAATCTGTCCTTTATCGTGGCTTAATTGCACAGTGGCTTGCAACAGTTTCATGATCACTGTAATGTAACTGATCAATATAGGATGTATCTTATACATCAGAAAGCACTCCTTTATCCACAAATGTGGGATGCCGTCAAATGATTTTTTGTAATCTAACCATACCATACTTACATTCCTCTTTTTTGTACAAGTCTCCATTATGGCTTTATTTAGCAGCAAGTGATACTTTGTCCCATTTGACTTTCTTTTGTTACCCTGTTGTCCTATTGCCACTGTTGAGTTTTCTTCTAAATGACTATATACACTGTAATTGTTGCAGACAAATTTTAGTTTGTACATCACTAGAAGGAAAGATATTGGTCTATAGTTTTTAGGATGGCTTATAGGTTCACTCTTAAGGAGGAATATTATTTTTTCATGTTATTAACCAGGTTGGTATCTGTTCAGGATGCACACAAGTAATTCTTATTCAAGGTTAAATCTTTGTGTAAAGATGTTAATACCTTTAGCCAAACGTTAGGTACTGCATTTGGGCCTGGGATTTTCCAATTAGGACCTTTTCTTAATTTCTCTGCCCATTACTTCATCCCATTTCATACCTGTATATTTGAACTCCTGTTTCTTTTAGATTTTCTATCCATTCAGCATTTTTGTTATGTCCCACAGGGTTTTCATAAATATTTCTCCAAAATGTGTCTATTTCTTCTTTTTTGGTAGTGTCTCTATTCATTTTGCTTTGTTTCCCAATTCTCTATAAAACTTGTTTGGGTCAATGAACTGCTTATTTTGTACTTTTCCTTTATATTTATCAGCATATCTTCTAACTGTGCTGACATCTTTATTTTATTATTTCAACAGTGTATGATAGATCCTTGTCTGTTCTGATATTGTGCGTTGCTTTTACCACGTCTATTTTGCCAAGTATTTTTGTTGATCTGTTCCCTCTTCTAAATTCTTCTAACAGTGACACTTCTTGTGTTAACTGCTTTATAGTTTTCTCGATTTGATGCTTCCATGACAGCATTTTAGTTCTTCCCTTCTTTTCCCACATTACTTTATATTTTTGTGGCAAGATAACTGTGTTCATCTGTTTTATCAGATGTCTAACAGTTTGGGTCTTACTTATTTTCTATAATCTATTTCTTTCATTGGTTTTACTATATCTATCCATCTCTAGTAAGCCAAACAACTCATTCCTTATATCATATTTCCTGAACTGAGAGCACACTCTTTGCTCTCTACTACCTGCTGGCATTCTACAGAAAGTTCCAGAGTGAGTTTCTGTGACATATCCTCTTCATCTACACCCTGCATCACTTACTGCTTCTTGTATGAGAATTCATTGGCCCATTACTCCACAACATTGCCTTCCTCGGAGTTGCATCTGTTTCCTGCTCCTTCCCTTGCTGTGCAACTCCAACTGAACTTTTGTGCTGGTTTTCTACTGAAGGCTCCAGAGCATCATCATGTGGCAAGTGATCAGATGTTTCCCATTCCTCCTGTTTCTCCCCAATTTGGGGTCTCTGTGTTGGCTCCTTATTGAAATGTTGGCACTTGAAATGCTGAGAGATGAAAAGCTGAATAAAATAATGATCCAACACCCACAGAAGAGTGGATATCGAAAATCATTCTCCTTAAAACTTCTTTTTGCAAGGGGGGGGCAAGCTCCCCTGCACTTCTACATCCCCCTGAACTTGTATATACTAACTCTAAGATTACCATACCTCAGAGAAAAGGGAATATTCTGAAAAATGGCATCATGGACTTACTATGTGTAAGTCCATTCAGCCATTTCAGTCTCTGTGTTTCAGGACTCACGCTAGCAGGTCCCAGCATTTCAAAAGGTTACACTCATTGCTCCAACACGCTGTGATATTACCAGACCTGTATTTTCTATAATAAATCCTTCACTTCACATGTAATCCATAACTTCAGTTTCTATTTCTTTAACTTTCAGCTTACTAATCCTCTGTTCTATGTTCCCCCTTTATGTTCTTATTTTTTGTCTTATGAGATACTCCATATCTGTGTGCCTTTACTTGTATTTCTCTTCAAATATCCTTGGAGCCGATTGTTCATACTGAGTAGTTTGGCTTTCTCCTTTGCATAAATATTGCATCATATCAGTTTTCTTTCCCATATCCACGTTTCTTTTTTTACACCTTTCAAAAAAAAAAAAAAAACTTTCCAGGTGAGCCAAAGTCTCTTTGTCTGTGTAATGTTTTTCAATTATCTGTTGTATTAATGAATGCAAATTTGCATGTGAAGCTTTTAACAGTTGTTCTTTTGCAAGTATTTCTTTTGTCTAATTTCGCTCAATAATTCTCAACAACGTTTATTTGTAAATTCTGGTATTCTTGCATGATAGTAACAAATAATTTCTTTCTTATCCTCAACAGTCCACTATCATCTTTATGGCTTCTTTTTTTTGGCCTATCAGTTTTTGGGTTTTTGTGGACTACTGCTTCCTTAAACAACAGGGGGGCTCATTCTGCCCAGGACTCTGGCCTAACCCCATTGTAGGAACGTTTACTTGTCTTGTGGGTTCTATATTACCATTTTATTCTAGTCCTGGCACCAGTGTACAAATGAGGATTGTGATTCTTTTATCCTGAAACTTGTGCACCCAGCTGTATATTTTTTAAGCTACCTTCCTCCATGATACATGCTATACAATATGCAATCTATATATTAGTGTCATCTTGGTGAGATTTTGTGAAAAACTGAGTCCACCATGTGAAGGTACAGACCAAGACTTGAGGATGAATTCAGTTCCAGCAATACTACTCTCCTGTTCTTGCCGATTTCATCATCTCCATTCGGACTCTAGTAAGAGGTCTGCACTGTAATGGTAGATTAGGACAGTCGCCCTCCCTCTGTCCAAAATGGCAAACTGATTACTGGCCATTCCCTCCCCTGCATGGCTCCCTCACCACCCAAGCAACTGATCAATCTTGGAACATCTGGGTTACAGTCAAAACTGCTCCCTGTAACTGGGATGTAAACACTTAATTTTGACAAAAAAGAAAATCCTTCCTTTACTAAAACAAAGTGTTGGTCCAACCTAGCAGTGTTTAATTAAAACCAAAGTTAGATGATCAAAAATACATTAAATAATTATTAGAACCTGTAAGGGTATGATCAATTCTTTAGAAAACAACATTTAGTTTAGAAAATAGGGTTTAGGAAGATGTGCATACAGTCTCTTATTACTAACTGGGTTGCATCAGGGATCAAATAAATAAAGACTCTGCCCATAAAATGAAGGAAAATACTTCTGTACACCCCCCCCCAGTTTTACACATCCAGCAAAAGGGACAAGATCTGTTTAACAAATTATTCAAAATGGCTTTCCAGACTCGAGCCAAAATTATGTATGCCCCCATTAATGCTTGTATGCCCTAATTACATCATCTAAGAAATCATTTAGAAAAATGGGGGCATGGTAAACCAACATCTTGAGACTCAATAACCAAACTGTTTTTTTTAATAACCTTTTGCTTCACTCCTTCCAGGCATCCAGTGCCTCTGCCCATCACTGGGGTCAATCGGTCTCTCCTACTGCTCTGGACTAAGACCAGTCTAATGCCCTCCCCCACGGGCCTCAGGCAGCTGAGCCACTAATCGAACCAAGGTCACCTGGGCCATAGTTAGGTCAATAACCTAACTAGTCTTATTACAATTAAGATCAGGAAAAGACCATCTTTAATCATATGACAAAAAGAGAACAGAGTATGTATTCTATTCTGTTTTTCATAATAATTCTGTAACCCCCAGTGAATGCTAATTACTTGAATTCACATATTTACATACCCAATCTTTGCATATAAAATGCTAAAATATTCTGTTAATATATCTTATACTAGAAATATACACAGTTAATTACAAGACAATGTTATTTTGTTTTGTACTTTATTTCATGTCATACATAAAGCACAAGTTTCACAATGTTATTACATTCATCCACCTACTGTAAAAATGAAAACATAAACAAGTAGGAGAGGCAGTAAAAAATGAAAAAACAAAAAATTTCATAAGCAATAGACAGAAATAAGTGTTAGCATTTCTTCTTCAGGAGATTCTCAAGGTGAAAATGGAAATGGATCCAAACTTTTAACAGCTGTTCCCCTTACTGACTCCAGTTCTTTAATCGGAGTTCTGCGTCTCAAACCGAACTAAATATCATACACAGTCCCTTCTAAAATGAAACTACAGGATAACAAATATATGCTTTAATACTCCTTTAAATAAAACCCTCTTGAGCGCAGTTACCTGTCTTCTAAGCCATAATCTCTAATGGTGTGACAGATGTGCTTCTTCTAAACAGAAAATAAGCATTTCTGTTGATTTTAAATGGTAAAATTTTATTATAACAGAACAAAGCTAGCATCGGAGATCTTCCTTATGATTCTCTATATTTTTATCCATAATATATCTCCTTGGTCTAAATCTTAAGTCAAGTAAACCCTGTATGCCATTTTCAGCAGTCTTGTTTATTTATCACAGTGTACTTGCTATTCTTAGGTATTATTTTTTGGGCCACCATCTCAAAGCTTGCCACTTCTCTAATCAGTTCTCCGTCCCATTAAAAAAGTCATATTTTCTTCTTGACTGTTCTGTTGTTCAAACTGCAATGGCTTGGTTATATGCTGCAGCTCTGTTTCTGTTCTCCATTTCTTCACATTTTGTCAAGAGGTCTTGTAGACTTGGCTGTCTAATTTATTTGCAGTGCCTTGCAATTGTTCAACTACTGTCTGCGAAAGAGGAGGTTCAACTTCTCAATCCCATAATTCAAATACCCTTTTATGTACCATACACCCAACAAAATTATTAACAGCGGAGATTGATACACTGCACTGACAGTCTGTTGAGACCTACCCCTATACTTTATCTGCACCACAGAAATCAATTTGTGGTACCTGAAGTTCATTGTAGAAAAAATGGCTGAGTCTACAATGCAATAGTCTAAAATAGTTCAGCTCAGCTAAACTGGTCCACTATACATATAAAGTGAAACTTACTTTTATGTTTTGATGTTTTACTACTACACAAAAACTATTCTACAATACATCATGCCTTAGTTTGTGAGGTCTTTGCTGTTTTGTAAAAGAGCCTTCAATATTTAGAAAAGGATGCCCGAGCAGCAGTACTCAAGAACAGTGTTTGTGGAATTCTGTAAGATGCCTCCAGTGCCATTAAGGTGAACTTACCCAGGGGAGAATAACCCAGCCACTATACACTGGTATGCAAATGAAAAAAATGTTTTTCTAACTCTATAAACAGTTGTTGGCAAAGAAATTCTTTCAGGACTCCTACTGCTTTCTTACAGAGGACAAAGTGTGCTTTACTTATATGACGAGTTTCTTGTTCTTCCAGGGATTACAGCAGTCATTTCTACTTTTGTGTTCGTTCGCTGCCTGGGCTAATGATAGCTTTTAAATGCTTAACTTTAAAGCATTGTCAGAGCTTATGCAATAAACATATCATAAGGGCACTGCCTTGCTTAGTATCTCTAAGATCGCCACTTTAGACAGGAACACTTAAGAGTTTTCTGGCAATGCACTTAACATTTCAAATGTACAGCGGTCCTGCTTACCCCAAATGAACTACTTTACAGACTACTGCACTGAGTGTCCAGTTCTCCTCTTCTGACCTTCAGTTTTTGCAAATTTTATAGCAGAGAATATCATTACAAATATGCACCAATACCCATAGCTAGACTTTACTATTACCGCCACAAATTCCACAGCAATGTATTCAAATGAAACTTCTATAACGGCCCTTAGAAACAAAATGCTGTAACATGCATGATGGTGTGCAATTTTCTGTCTTTCTGAACAAGAAATGCAAAATTTTTCTGTTTCTTTCATTGTACCTAGCCAACAGAATCAGGCCAACATTCTCACCCAGGAGATTCCTAAATACATGTTTATTATGGGGTAACTTAATTACTAGTACCCTACAAGGTTTTGGCACTAAAAACTGATGCAGAATTTCATCAACTGTATTTAGTTTACTTAAGGGATCACCATATAAATCAAAGTAGAAGTGGAAAGTATGGGGAACAACTTGTTCTTATTCTTCGCTTAAAACCACTCTTTTGTTCTGCTTAAACTTTCATCTTCATATTGTGCTTTTCTAAAGTTTATGTGGCTTACCTGCATGTGTAGCCGCCTCTCAAAGGGGGGGGGGGGGGGGTGGACAAACAAGTATCACTGGAAATCTTGCATCTTCTTCTACAAAGGGAATAACAGAGAAAACTTGTGTGCTTTACCTTAAGCTATCCGTAAAAGTCTCTTCACAGTTCAC
This sequence comes from Protopterus annectens, assembly GCF_019279795.1. Classification (NCBI taxonomy): domain Eukaryota; kingdom Metazoa; phylum Chordata; order Ceratodontiformes; family Protopteridae; genus Protopterus; species Protopterus annectens. The sequence goes on along the minus strand of NC_056738.1, from coordinate 523,798,331 downwards.
TCTTCCTTCTTCAGCTTTCCAATCAACTGTGATGAGAATGAGTTTAAAACTTTGCATTTTCCTACCCATCTCACTTCTACTGCTGTCATTTACTTGCTCCAACTGTCCTTTCTTTACTGTCCTCCTATTCTTGTTGCTTCTGTTTATTTACTGTCTTTCAGTGCACATATCTGTCTTGTACCGATTTTTACTTTAGAGTATCCTATCAATTCAGTTCGTAAGCCAACATCTCTAACAGCACAAGGTTTCTTTTGACCCATCACTGGGACAAGCTTCTGATAACACACAGGTTCCATTTTAAAGTCAGACCATAACCAAATTCTAGTCTCTCTCTCTCTCTTTCTTGTAACTTCTTTGCTCTCTATCTCTTCTAGTTTTGATGCTGGATCTCTATAACAGTGTTCCTATTCTGCTTCCCCCTCTCATTCTTATAACGGAGGAGTACATCAAGCTGTCGCTTTATCTCCTTCTTATTAGGTATATTGTTGTCACACAAAGTCTATAGATGCTCCCTCTTCCCAAACCTTCAACGGTGTTTTAAATTATGGAAACTCTTTTCATACTACACCATCATGAGTCAAATCAGTAAATTCAGCTACAGGATGCAAAATGTTTGGAAAAGCTGGATAATCAAATGGATAATCTTTTTTCTCAACATGAATACATTTCATTTCCACATTTTGTTTGTTACTAAACTTATGTTTACATATACAAGAACCTTAAACATGGGTAATCGTTCTTCAATAATATGGCACAGCTTCAGTTTTCCCCCTTCTAAAAAGTACTGCGCACTTTAATAACCTCATTGAAATACAGCGACAGAATGCTCACGCAATCCTACTTTCAATTTTATCAAAATGCTTAAAAACAGAAATCTGTAGCATACACACCAGTTTTCATATTTTCAGTACTGGTATTCTTCTCAGTATTGGTGCCACAGAAACAGGCTATATGACCCCTCTCTCCACATGAGACAGGTTAATTACGTAATACACTTTACTTAATACTTTATTTCGCATAACAATGAACTTTTTGTTACTGATTTTGAAGCAAGCAACCCAACTTCGAACAGGTCATTAACTAACAAGTGTTTCAAAGACACTAAGTTGCCAGCATTCTTAAGATCACTTTGTAACGACCATTTCTCATATTACTAGATAAGTCTCTTTTAAATTTGTTCACTGTTAAAATTTCAGATGTTTTCTTTTTATTATTAGGCTCTAACTGCAGTTTTATAATGTGTTACATATTTGAGGTCTTACTGGTTATCAGCATTAAAAGCTCAGTTGTGAAATTTGAGGCTTTCACTTCAAAAGTTTTAAGCTCTGGCGATCAGTGTGATCAGTGTAATCAATCCTTTTTATGCCTATTCATATGTTTAATGCCAGCCCCTCTACTAAATGGGAAAAAATAACTTTTGCCCATTCTGATTTGTCCCAATCCGAGTGGCATACCTTGCAAAATTACTAAATATGCTACTTTTCCTGACTATTTTTTATCTCCTTCCTGTAGTGGCAACACTCCAAAAGCAGAGACAAAAACAATCCAAACATCCAATTCTGACAATGCAGCTACACAACATAATTTAGTTCAGAAATGCTCTCAATATTATTTTTTTCTTTCATGTCGGTGTTTGCTTTGTGATTCAAAAATATGTTAAGCTTTTTACTAAAGTTTACTGTATCATTAAATCAAAGACTGCCATAAAGAAAATTCAACCACAGTGGAAACTCCGGTCCACTAATGATTGGCAGTAGATTTTTACGTGCCGAGTTGCCGGCCCTGATGCACAACCTTCAACGAAGGTATGCCCATTTACGCATGTCTCCACACAGAAGAAGCTCTAGCTGAGAATCGAACAGGACAACGTCTTACTGTGAGGTGACAACGCTACCACAGCACCACCACCGCAGTAGCCAATACATCTAAATACACACTAAAATTATTTACAAAAGAAATTGACATAGGCATTCACAGTAATCAAGTTGTAAATTTAGCACAGTATTCAGTTTTCATTTACAACATATCACCTTCAATTTTCAGGTAACTACAGCTCATTACTGATACAGCAAATTAGTTTACAGATCAGTTTGAAAGAACCTTGTACATAGGTTCATAGCTGTGTATTAGGCTAATGGCCCTGGGGCCTTTAGTAGTCTAGCCATAGGCTTACCCTGACATTGTGCCACCCGACCTTAGTTCCCAGTGCCTCTGTCGAGTTGAGCCACTGGAGTTATCCACGGGGTGAATTTTCCATTTCCCCATCCACTCATCAAGATTTCTCTTGAAGAGGGTCAGCAAGGTGCCCTGCCTGACATGTATGGGAAGTCTATTCCACAGCATGGGCAGTCTCTGGGTTATGAACCTGTCCCTCCAGTACATTCTGTTAGCTGTGGTAATGAGGTTGAGGTCTCTGAAGCGTGTGTTGTGGAGGGATTGGGATTTAGATATAGCATTTCTAACAGAGCTGGGTCAGACATGGCTTTGTAAGTCAAGCAGAGATCGCCTCTAAGTAGACAATATGAGACAGAGAATAGATTGAATTTTTTTTTTAGTCTGTCCATACAGGACAAGTGTTTAAGGCCTAGGATCCTCTTTGTGAGGTACTTTTGCAGCCACTCCAGTTGTTGCAGATGTCTAGTGAGGTACATATCAAATGGGGCATTGTACTCAATGATTGGCCTAATGACAGAATAGTAGAGGGAGACAAAGACCTTTTTCTTCCTGGATGCAAAACCCTTTGTAATGAGATGTGCCAAATAGAAGGGCTTTCTGACCACAGTGGCAAGAGATGTGCCACATAGAAGGGCTTTCTGACCACAGTGGCAATGTGGTGATCAGAAGATAGGTTGATGACAACCTGTGTTCCCAGATCTCTTATAATGCCTTCTGTGTTCAGTGGACTACCATCGATGTGGTAATTCATGGGAACCGGGTTTGTTTCCAGTGGGGATAACGACACATTTTTTGGCATTGAACTTAAGGCCATGGTTCTGACACAAGTCATTGGTCTCAGTGAGGCCATTATGTAGGATGTCAACATCACTTGGGGAGTTAATAATAGCTCCCAACTTGCAATCGTCTGCGAACTTTGTCAGCCAGAGTCCCTTCGTGTTGGCCTGGACTTCAGAGGAGTAGATACCAAACAGGAGAGGACCCAGGACCGAACCCTCTGGGATGCCACCCGTGACTAGTCAGCAGTCTGACTTGGAGTCAGCTACTTTGACATTGTGGGTTCGGTGAGCCAGTTTGCAACCCACCTAGTGATATAAGGATTGATCCCTATCTTAGTGAGTTTTCCTAGGATTCCTGAGCAGGGAATGGTATCAAAGGCCTTGGCCAGATCAAGGTAGGTTGGATGAACCCACCTTGCCTTCATCCACAGCTCTGGTGACTGACTCAAAGAAGTCGACCAAGTTGAGCAGGCATGATCTACCCTTCACAAAACCAAACTGTGAGAGATCCAGAGTTTGGAGATTCCCTATATCCTTGTTTATTAGGTCCATGGTGATGCGTTCCATAGCTTTGCGTATCAGACTTGTCAGGCTAGGGTCTGTAGTTGCTCCTCCTTTGTGGAGAGGGATGACTGTAGCAGTATGCCACTCAGCAGGGACAAAGCCTGAGGTAAGGCTGTGATTGAACAGGGCACACAAGTGAGGTGCCAGTTCACTCTGTAGTTCATGTAGAACACAGCCAGGGATATGCTATTGCAATATAGATAGATAGATAAAGCATGCTGAAGACCCTCTGAAATAGGGAAAAATAACAATCCTGTCTAATAGGCAGGCTCATATGCATGGGCCTTGTTATTAGCAAGGCTCATGTTGCCACACAGACAGCAGCTATCACAGAAATGCATCAGAAACACACCCAGCTCTGAAATGTCTTGACACACTTTAAACTGCCATACAAACAAAAACTTTTAAAGCTGTTAAAGTGATACACCAAGAATATTCACATCACCAGGCTAGTTGCCCAACACAATGCGTCTGAAATTCTCCAGGTGCAACTAACATTAGGTAAGACTGCAATCCAAATTGTAGCTTGCTACAGATCCCCCACCATACCCCAAGATTCTCACTACACCTTTCTAAACATACTGGAAAATATTAAGATAGAACCAAACACCCTGGGTGATTTTAACTACCCTGCCATTAACTGGGAAAACTACTCATGTACCAACACCTTTGCTCAACGGTTCTTGGAATTCATAAATTCCAACGCCCTGGATCAACTAATCCATAGTCCCACCAGGGGCTCCAATATCCTAGACCTGGTCATTACCAACATGGGAAATCAATGCTCCACACCTATGGTCACCCCCTCGTTAGTCAGGTGTGACCATAAGCTAATCACCCTTAACATCCACATCCCACCCCCACCCCCCAGTATGGAAACCTCCATAAAAAACTAAACTTCTCCAAAGCCAACTTCATGCTACTCAAGTCAGAAGTGACAAACTTCATGACACCCATGCAGACAGGAGCTGAAAGTTCAACTGCTGAATCCTACACGAAGGCACTGTACGAGCACATCCACTCATGCATAAATCGTGCCATCCCAAATAGAACCAAGATGCTCTCATCCAAAAAAAAGAAGCCAATCTGGTGGTCCCCTGCCATAAACAAACTTTACAACAAAATGAAGAAACTGTTGTAGAAAATAGGAAAATCCCAGGATGCAAAAAACTTCCTTACCAGCCTCAGTAAGAAACTGAGATCCCTCATAAAATCCTCCAAAGCTAGTTACGAAAATAAAATTGCCAAAGATTTCAAAGACAACCACAAGGCATTCTATAACTATGTCAAGAATCTAAATGGCAATGCTCAGATCTGCGCTGAGCTAAAACAGAATGACATTAAATATACTGATCCCAAGGATATTGCCAATATCCTGGCAGATCGATTCAGTGCCAACTTCACCCCCATCTCACCCCCTAAATGGCCCATCTCAATACCAGAAGATTACCAAATTCCGGTAATAATGGCCACACAGGTATCTCCAAAGCTAAGAATACAGCATCCATGGGACCAGATGACATCCCGGGATGTGTACTACATGAACTACAATATGAACTGGCACCTCACCTAAGTGTCATGTTTAATCATAGCCTCACCTCAGGTTTCGTGCCCACTGAGTGGTGCAGAGCTACAGTTATCCCACTCCACAAGGGGGGATCCACCTTGGATCCCGGAAACTACCGTCCCACCAGTCTGACAAGCCTTATCTGCAAGGCCATGGAGCGTATTATCATGGAACTTATAAACAATGACATTGGCAACCTTCAAACACTGGACCCCACCCAGTTTGGGTTTGTGAAGGGCCGATCTTGTCTCCTGAACCTGAGTGACTTCTTCGAATCAGTCTCCAGAGCCATGGACAAGGGTAAGATGGTCCACACAGTCTATCTAGACCTTGCCAAGGCCTTTGACACCATCCCCCATTCTGGAATCATAGATAAACTTACTAAGCTGGGCATTAATCTCTACATCACCCAATGGGTTGCTAACTGGCTTACTGATAGAACCCACACTGTAAAAGTAGTCGACTCCAAATCCAGCTCCAGACAAGTGACAAGTGGAGTACCTCAGGGTTCAGTCTTGGGACCGCTCTTGTTTGGCATCTACTTCTCTGAAGTACAGGCCAACACAAAGGGACTCTGGATAACAAAGTTCGCAGATGACTGCAAACTGGGAGCCATTATTGAATCCCCAAATGATGTGGATACTCTACAAAAGGGCCTTACAGAAACAGATGCTTGGTGCCAGAGCCATGGGCTCAAGCTCAATGCCAAGAAATGTATAGTTATCCCCTTTGGGAAAAAACATGTATCCGTGAATTACCATATAGGTGGCAGTACACTAAACACCGAAAGTGTGATAAGAGACTTGGGGACACAGGTGGACAGTGGTCTCACCTTCGATAACCACATCACCACAACAGTCAGGAAATCCTTCTATGTGGCACACCTCACCACTAAGGGCTTTTCATCCAGAAAAAAGGAGGTCATTGTCTCACTGTACTCATCCCTCATTAGACCCATTATAGAATACAACGCCCTGTTTGGTATGTACCTCTCAAGACATCTGCAACAACTGGAAAGGCCGCAGAAATACCTCACTAAAAGAATCACAGGCCTAAAGCAGATGCCCTACGCTGACCGCCTTAAAAAACTCCAGCTATACTCTGTCGCATATCGTCTACTCAGAGGCAATCTTTGCTTAACATACAAGGCCATGTCAAACCCAGAGCTGTTGGACATGCTACACTTAAAGAAATCCCAGTGCCTCAGAGCCACACACTCCAGGGATCTAAACCTTGTCATCACAATAAACAAAACATGCTGGAGGGATAGGTTCCTGACCCAGAGACTCCCCAGACTCTGGAATAGATTGCCCATACATGTCAAGCAGAGTGCCTCTTTGGTCCTCTTCAAAAGGAACCTTGACGATTGGATGGGAGAAACGAAATTCACCCCGGGGATCACGTCAGTCGCCCTGCTAGACAGGGGTCCAGGGCAGTAAATAGTGTGGCAAGAAATAGCCAGGGAATTGTTATGGCTGGGATTGTATTGGCCCTAGGGCTGATAGCCTAGTACCAACCTATGAACCTATATACATACACACACACACACACACACACACACACACACACACACACACACACGATAATAACTGGGAAGAGGACCTACCAGAAGCTCAAGTACTTTCTGACTACCACACAGCTGGGAGGAGGTGAGGAAGAGTCTACTTACATTCCAGACACTACAATTTGAGAGGTGGAGAAGTTAGACAAGGGCAAATTTTTATAACACCTGGGAAAGGTGATGGACTGCTTTCCATCCTTCAGTAATTTTAAATAGAAACCCTGAGTACTGTTTCTGCAGTGCCTTGCAAACAGGGCCATTCTAACAGATGACAGAGCCAAAGGGACTGCATACCAGAGGCCTAAACTGTATCAGCAGGAGACAAACGTTGATTTACTTCTCAGTACTACATAGCCCAATGCTTAATGGATCTGAGCACCCTGAAAAATGTATGACATGAATCCCACTCTAGAAAAACAGTATCTCCATACTTAATCAGTCTTTGCTTTTTTTTAAATCACAAGCTTTATTCTTGCTTCTTTATAATTCTTTTTATAGACACTTCTCTATATAGTTTTATGCTAATGAATGCAGATCTCTATTTCTTTGAAGCAATCACGGCACAACATATAAACGTCAGGATTCTTCTACTCTTTAAGCATTATTTTCCTCTGATCTGACCACAAAAGTAGCCTTTATAAAGCAAACATAACTCTTCTGGTCTATTACCAGTTCTGAGTCTCTATATACACCATTTTAACCATTTATGAAACCTCATTTTCTTCATATTGGAATTTGGCACAGAATGTCACATCTCCTCACCTGACTGACTTCAGCAAGTACATCTGTGTGCCATGTCAGATGTGAACAGTCTTATTTCGCCATTCCTGGTCTCTACTTCTAATTAAAATTTGCTTCTTAGCGATGGCGTTACACTATCCTTCCATACTGCAATTTTCACAGGTTAAACATGATGCATTACTATTGCTTGGGTGCTATGCAAGACACAAAAACATATAAAAATGTATTCCCCTGGAGACTTAAACAATGTGACTCATATAAACATCCTGTTCTACTTGTTACAGGGTAGACTAATTTAAAGCCTTCAAAAGTTCCGATTTTCAACACCTGTCAATCACTTGTGGTGTAAATTCAGTTCAAGAACAAGCTGCAAAACATTCTGAATAAAAATTCAGAAAGTTATTACAAATACAAATAGTGTGTGGTTAATGTGACTCTGCACTCAGCTAACTACTGGGAAAAAAAAGTAAATCCTTCATATAGTCAGCTTAGAACTAAGAAAATATATATTTAAATACTGAAAACAAAATTGTCAGAGCCCATCCCTTGAGTGAGTGTTATAAACCTCTCAGCTCTGGCAACATGCTTGGTTCTACCTCACACTGCACGATGACCCACTTCCCATGTGCGTAATTATAACCATGGTAACACAGTCGATTTCCTACTGAAGAATAAATGTTACTAACATTAATACAGTAGTTCTTCAAATTATAAGTTACATCAAAATCCTATCCAAGTGTTCTAATGGTGGTTTACACGGTATTGTAGAACAAACAACAGTATCAGCACAACACTGGATGATTTCAACAATTGGCTAAGTTTCTGGTGTCATTCTAAGGGGATCCAGTATATGTCTGCCTGGGATGACATGATTGACAGACCTCGATGTTTTGCCAGAGATGGCCTGCATCTATCACTCCTGGGCTTCTGGATACTAGCCAAGGCTCTTGCCATCCCTGTTGTTCCTTTTTAGGCAGTTTTCCAAAGACCAAATTACTGCCGTAACAACTACAAACAAATGCAACACGAGAGTCATACTGCTCAATGCTAGAAGTCTAAATCTCAAAATGCAGTCACTCGAAGCACTCCTTAAAATGGAGAACATCAACACTTGTCCTGTAACAAAAACCTGGTGCAAAGCAGCAGAAATCACCCTGCACTACCAGGTTATAACTCACTCTACACCTTTTGGCCCCAGAATTTGGACCGAAGCTCCAAAGGCAGTGGTGTTTCTATATTCAGGATGCGCACACCTCTAGACTGGTAGCCCAACATAACACATCTGAGATACTTCAGGTGCAGCTAACATTGGGTAAGACACCGATTTAGGTTGTAGCCTGCTATAGGTCCCCAACCATGTCCCAAGACTTGCACTCCACATTCCTAAGCACCCTAGAGAATATTAGGGTCCAACCTAGCGCTCTCATACTGGGCGACTTCAACTACCCCCCATTAACTGGGAAAACTACTCGTGTACCAATACACTTCCCCTACGGTTCCTGAAATTCATTAATTCCAATGCCCTGAACCAGCTCATTCTTACCCCCACTAGAGGTAGCAACATCCTTGACCTGGTTATTACTAACATGGCCGACAGTTGCTCTACACCAATAGACAACTCCTCCCTGGTTACATCAGACCACAAACTAATCACCTTGAAAATCCACATCCCTCCCACCCCACCCCCGCCAAAAATAACCACCACGAAAAACTTCTCCAAAGCTAACTTTGGGCTCCTAAAAACAGAGGTGGCAAACTTCAGGGCACCCATGCAAATGGAGAATAGTTGCAAGACTGCCAAATCATACACCAATGCACTGTACGAACACGTACACAAATGCATGGCTCTCGCCATACCCAACAGAACCAAGATGCTCTCCTCCAAAAAACGGAAGCCAATCTGGTGGTCCCCTGCTATAAACAAACTCTACAACAGAAGGAGGCAACTGATGCGGAATAAGGTAAAGTCCCAAGACTAGAAAAAGTCCCTTATCAGCATCAGCAAAAAGTCAAGATCCCTCATCAAATCCTCTAAAGCTAGCTATGAAAACAGAACTGGAGCAGATAGTAAAGACAACCACAAGGCCTTCTATAGTTATACTAAGAATCTCCATGGCAATACCCAGATTTACTCTGAGCTACTGCACAATAGTACCTCCTATACCGAGCTAACAGATATTGCCAATATACTGCCCGACAGATTCAGTGACAACTTTACCCCCCCCCCCCCAGGACCAATCACAATACCAGCAGATTGCCAGGCACCCAGTATTACTGTTACACAGGTTAAAATAGCACTGTCCAAGGCAAATAATACAGCTTCTATGGGACCTGACAATTATTTATTATTTTATTTATTCCAGTTTGGTGACCGGGGAGGTCCACTGGGCTCGAGAGCCCGTTTTCAGTGGAGGCCCGGGGAGAAGAGCTCCACATAACAAGTTACATAAAGTATATAATTTTCACTTTGGTTAAGCAGCGAAGCTCTGCATAACATATAGAAGTATCACATTGTAAGTTACATAAATTGAAATAACAATAGGAAAAGATTCATATAAATTACATTCAATATGTAGTTGTATAGTTGTACACTTTTCTATACTGGGTCAGGTATTAGAAAGAAAAGGTATGCAATACTTAGTGGCTAAGATGCTAAAATGTAATTATGAAGGAAGGGATGAGAAGCACAGAGCGAGAGGCTGGGTGGAGATGAGAGGTTTTGAAGGGAAGAAGGTTAGCCAGGAGAAAAGGAAGAGGGGAGGTTGGGAGGTGTGGGGTGAGGAGTGCAGTTACATTTTCTGTGAAGAAATAGGTAGGAGTGAAGTAGTCTTTTGAAGGTGTTTAGGTTGTCACAGGCCCTCAAAGTAGAGGGCAGGACGTTCCAGTTTTTAGCTAGGGTGTAGGAGAGTAAAAGTTGACCAGCAGGGCGCTTAGGTTTGTGGATGGTAATAAGGTTTTGGTGAGTGGATCTAAGGGGTCTTGGGGGGTCTATAAGGTAGGAGGATATTAGACAAAGCAGGGCAGCTGTTGGGTTGAAAAAGTAATTTGTGGGCTAAGACAATTTGAAGGAAGTCTAGTTGATTGGGGAGTTCAAGCCAGTTTATGGTTAGTAGGGAGGAGCAATGGTGAGAGGAGGCTTTTGCATTTGCGGCAAACCTGGAGATTTTGTTGTAGCATACTTCTAGTTTGGAGGTGATAGTGGAAGATAGATTAGTAAGTAGTGGAGTGCCATATGGAAGAGATGGGAGAAGATATGTAGTGGCCAGGGTCAGTCTAGTGGAGGGAGAGAGGAAGTGATTATTCCTGTAGAGTAGGCTGAGTTTTATGTGGGTTTTCTTGATGTTAAGTTGGATATGGGTATTGAATTTTAGGTGTTCCATCAATGGTGACCCCCAAGAGTTTGGCAGAGGGAACAATACCAATGATAGAGTTGTTGAGGCTGGTAATTTGAAATTAGTTTTTATCAATGGGAATGGCTTTGGAGGGAGTGAATAGGAGGATTTTAGTTTCGTTAGCGTTAAGTGAGAGGTGGTTTTGGAGCATCCATTTTTCAGTGGTTGAGAAGACAGATTGAGTTAGAGACTTGAGTTCAGTTTGGTTGGAGGCACAGCAGATCAGAGTAGAGTCGTCTGCATATTGGACAATTTTGGTGTTTGGAATGGCATTGTGGAAATCATTAATGAATATGTTAAATAGCAGAGGGCCAAGAATGGAGCCTTGGGGAACTCCTGTGGGTGTTGGAAAAAAGGTGGAAGAGGATTGGCCCCATTTCACTGCTTGGGACCTGTCAGAAAGATAGCTGGAGAACCAGGAAAGAGTTTTTGGGGAGATGTTAAGGTTAGATAGATGGTTTAGTAGATGGGTGTGAGAGATGGTATCGAAAGCTTTAGATAAATTTAATAGAATAGATGAAACTAAGTTGCCAGAATCTCGGGCTGAATTGATAGAGTGTAAAAAGGAGAGAAGGGCTGTGTTGGTATTGTGTCCTGGGCGGAAGCCGTGTTGGGTAGGAGAGAGCAGCTGATGTTCAGTTAGGAATGGCATGAGCTGTATGTGAATGCATTTTTCGAGAAGTTTAGAGATGAGAGAGAGGATAGCTATGGGGCGGAAGTTGGAGAAGTTACAGTTTTTGCCACCCTTGTGGAGTGGCAGAATAAAAGCAGAATGCCATAGTTTTGGTACATATGACTCGAGTAGTGATCTATTGATCAGTATGCTGATAGGGAGAGCAATACTGTCAGAGGCAATTTTTAAGAAGGAGGAGGGAATGTTGTCAAGCATTGGTGCAAGGTATGAGTTTATAGAGAAGTTTTTTATGAGGTTGGTGGATACAGGTTTAAGTTCAAAAATAGGGGGAGAGGGAGGAGATGGGGTGGAAGCTAGGGAGGAGGTGGGTAGGGGGATGTTATTGGGGAAGGTTTTGGTCAACTCAGCAATGGAAGAGGTGAAGAAGGTGTTAAATAGTTTGGCGATTTCTTGGTCAGATTTGCTAGTGTCAGGACAAGAGTTATTTGTGGTACCAGGCTTGAGAAGGGTGTTTATAGAGTTCCAGAATTGTTTGGAGTTCTTTGTATGATTTATTTGTAGGTGGTTGTAATAGGATTTTTTGTCTTTAATGACTTTGTTTTATGGCTAGGTTTCGCAGCTGTTTGTATTTTAGTAACAGCTCAGGCTGTTTATGATGGTGATAGCTTTTCTAAGATGTGTCTCTTTGTTGCATAATTTTCTTGGTAGCTTTTGTAAGCCAAGGGGCTGTTTTTGCTGGGTTCCAGTTTGTGAGCTTAAGGGAGTCAGAGAAGGTAGAGGGGTTAAAGTTAGTTAGGTTACAGGTTTGTAGGAGGTGGTCAGAGTATGGGGAAGAGGAAGTGGCTCTGTGGGTGAAAGCAGGGAGGTGGTCTCGTAATGGATCGGGAGTGACACCAGATGTAGTGATTTTATTTGGGTGGGACACTAGTGTCCAGTCTAGGATGGAGCCTGGGCGGTTGGTCTTGTTGGGCCTGGTGATGGTGTGAATAAGTTGAGTAAAGTTGAACAGATTAATTGATAAGGTGGGATTGGGGTCTATGATTTTTGCCAGTCAATATTTACGTCTCCCATTATGTAAGTGTTTAATATTAGTGTAGGTCCATGAGAGGAAGTCTTCCAAGGTATTGGTGTTATTACCAGGGGGAATGTAAAGGGAGCTGATACAGATACTTTTTTGGTTATTTAATTTTAGCATGCCAATCACTAGTTCAGCATTGTTAAAAGATGGAATAGGATTTGGGAAGGGAGTAATAGATAAATGATTAGAGTAAATTAGTGCTACTCCACCACCTCTTTTATTTAGGCAGTCTGATCGGAGGCAATGAAATCCGGGGGGAAGGAATTCTGAGTCAGTTATGTGTGGTTTTAGCCAGGTTTCAGAGATGGCTACTACGTCTGGTGAGTTATGGTTGATCCAGGCATGAAACAGGGTAATTTTATTTGTTAAGCTTTGGGCATTGATAGTGAGGAATTTGAGGTCTTTATGAATAGGTTTGTTGTTGGAGCTATGGTTATTAGTTTGAGAAGTGTTTGGTCCGGGATTAGGATGAATGTTGCCTGCTAAGAAGAGGTATGAGAGAAGATGAATAGGTTTTTTAGGAGTTAGTTTGGTTAGGGATGGAGGGTGGGATGTGGGTTTAGGTTTGTAGAGATTTGAGGGGATTTGGAAGAGTTTTAAAAGAGAGGTGGGGTGAATAGTGGTAAGACAGGCAGAGATGTTGTAGAAGTGATTTGAGTTGGGGTATGGAGGTGGAGGTTGGGGTGTATATGGAGGTTTGTATAAGAGGTGGCATGGTATAGAGGAAGAAGTATGAGGAGTAGGAGTGTTGTGGGGGTAAGAATTGTGGAAGTAAAAGAAGACATTTGTGGTTGAAGTTTGTTTTGAGGAGATAGGAATATGGAGGTTAGAGGGGAAATAGGCAGGGCAGGTGCAATAGGGGGAGGAGTATAGGGTAGGGTGAGTTGGGTGGAGACAGAGGAGTTATGCTGTGGTGGGATTGGGTGTTGTAAAGGGGAGTGAGTATGGGATGGCAATACATGTAGGGGCACTGTGGGCAGGTGGAAATTGGGGGCAGGGTAGGGGAGCAGAGTGAGCCCGCAGGGGGAACGGAGCGGGATAGAGCAACAGAGCAGAAGGGTCCTGCTGAAAAAGTATCAGCCACTGCAGGTAGGAGCTGAGGCAAGTAAGAAGATATCCCTGGCTGTGTTCTACATGAACTACATAGTGAACTGGCACCTCACTTGTGTGCCCTGTTCAATCACAGCCTCACCTCAGGCTTTGTCCCTACCAAATGCCGCACTGCTACAGTCATCCCTCTCCACAAAGGAGGAGCGACTACAGACCCTGAGAACTATTGCCCCATTAGCCTGACGAGTATGATATGCAAAGCTATGGAACACATCATCATGGACCTAATAAACAAGGTTATAGGGAATCCAAACTCTGGATCCCATACAGTTTGGTTTTGTGAAGGGTAGATCATGCCTGCTCAACTTGGTCGACTTATTTGAGTCAGTCACCAGAGCTGTGGATGAAGGCAAAGTGGTTCATACAGCCTACCTTGATCTGGCCAAGACCTTTGATACCATCCCCCACTCAGGAATCATAGAAAAACTCACTAAGCTAGGCATCAACCCCTATATCACTAGGTGGGCTGCAAACTGGCTCACAGATAGAACCCACAGTGTGAATGTAGCTGACTCCAAGTCAGACTGCAGACCAGTCACGAGTGGAGTCCCATAAGGTTCGGTCCTGGGTCCTCTCCTGTTTGGTATCTACTTCTCTGAAGTCGTATCTACTTCTCTGTCCAGACCAACACGAAGGGACAAAGTTCACAGAAGATTGCAAGTTGGGAGCCAATATTAACTCCCCAAGTGATGTTGACATCCTACAGAATGGCTTCACTGAGACCAACGACTGGTGTCAGAACCATGGCCTTAAGCTCAATGACATATCGATGGTAGTCCACTGAACACAAAAGGCGTTACAAGAAATCTGGGAACACAGGTTGACAGCAACCTCTCTTTTGATCACCACATTGCCACTGTGGTCAGAAAGCCCTTCTATGTGGCACATCTCATTACAAAGGGTTTTGCATCCAGGAAGAAAGAGGCTACTGACTCACTCTACTCTTCCCACATTAGGCCAATCATCGAATACAATGCCCCATTTGGCATGTACCTCACTAGACACCTGCAACAACTGTAGAGACCACAAAATACCTCACAAAGAGGATCCTAGGCCTTAAACACTTATCCTATATGGACAGACTAAAAAAAACTCCAACTATTCTCTGTCTCATATCGCCTCCTTAGAGGCGATCTCTGCTTGACTTACAAAGCCATGTCTGACCCAGCTCTGTTAGAAATGCTACATCTAAAGAAATTCCAATCTTTCTGCACCACATGCTTCAGAGACCTCAACCTCATTACCACAATCAAGAGAACATGCTGGAGGGACAGGTTCATAACCCAGAGACTGCCCATGCTCTGGAATAGACTTCCCATACATGTCAAGCAGAGCACCTCACTGGCCCTTTTCAACAGAAATCTTGATCTGTGGATGGGAAATAGAAAATTCACCCCGGGGATCACTCCAGTGGCTCTATTCGACAGACGCACTGGGGACTAAGGTCGGGTGGCACGATGCCAGGGTAATTCTATGGGCTAGGCTTGTAAAGGCTCCAGGGCCATTAGCCTAGTACACACCTATGAACATATAAGGAAATTCTAATTTATTACATATATCATATGAATTATTACATATATTATATGAATTAACATGTGCATTTTAAAACAATGTTAAACCAAAATACCACCAAACTGCTACTGTAGCAATATATGTGTTTTTTTTTTACATGGCTTATGGTACCAGTTTTATAATGGACAATGGAACTTTCCACATACCACTAAAACTACTCCAGAAAATAGATCTTTTGGGATTTTTATGGGTCTGCTCAGTTACAGTTTTATGTCAAGATTTATAATATTAATTTTCACACACAACTCCAATAGCAACTACTTTAATATGCATTTCACTTACCTATGCATTAATTCCACTCCATTTACAATGTATCCATGATTCAGTCATAATGTAAACATAAGAAATGTTCAATATTTACTGTAAACATTTGGAGCTGGTAACTTTTACCAAAGATTTGTTGACAGTTTAAAACTCACTGTAATAACTTGTACTATTCTTCTTTGCTTTAAAACAGACAGTAAACAAAAACTAAAAATGTTTATACTAAAAATGTGCTTTTTGTGAAATTTCGTTCATATATGAATCTGCAACAGTATTATGAACATGTAGAATAATCACTGAATAAAGGCAACCGTAAAATCAATTCATATATATGCCACCAGTTTTTACTGATGTTATATGTTTTAATGGATACACATGTATATAATAGTGCATAACCCACACCCCTCAATGTGGGGGGCTGTATCCCCCACGCCCCCCCTTACAGAATATTCTCACTCCAGGGTTGCACTGCAGTGGGGCAGGGGCTAAATACCATTTACAGCCAAATGTAATTCGACCCCATCCAACCACTACCTTTCTTTCCACTCCACTAACTACCTTGATTATAGCAAGCTCAGATGCTCATAAGCCTAGTACTTATTATACAGCAGGAACTTCTTATTAGAACATTTGTTAATGTCTGTTATGTACTTCACAGATAAAGATTCTAGTTGTCTACTGATGTACTACGTTCTTCATCTGTAAATATGTTGTAAGTAATTGCTATGTTAAATTGTTAATCGCTATGTAATCCAATGTAACTATTGTCTGTTTATTTTAACTGTGGAGCTTTTCTCCCTGGGCCTCCGCTGAAAATGGACCTACGTCCAGTCGGACATTCCCGGTCAACAAATATAAATAAATAAATAAATAAATGTAATTAAAAATGCACTTGTGAACAGAGTAAAAGGAAAAATGGCTTTGCTAATGGATTAATAGCCTTCTCACTGATTCTGTCTCGTACAGGCTCAAATATGTGCCAAAACCTCTGAGCCATTAACACTCCATTCTACTTCTATTTATTTATTTTATTTATTTAACTGGCAGAGTTAAAGATGCTAAGATTTGCACTGGGTGTGACGAGGGTGGACAGGATTAGGAATAAGTATATTAGAGGGTCAGCCCAGGTCGGAAGGTTTGGAGACAACGCCAGAGAGGCAAGATTACGTTGGTTTGGACATGTGCTGAGGTGGGATGCTGAGTATATTGGGAAAAAGATGCTAAGGATGAAGCTACCAGGTAACAGGAAAAGAGGAAGGCCTAAGATAAGGTTTATGGATGTGGTGAGAGAGAGGACATGCAAATGGTTGGTGTGACAGAGCAAGATGCAGAGGACAGGAAAAAATGGAAACAGGTGATCCTCTGTGGTGACCCCTAACGGGAACAGCCAAAAGAAGATGATTTAACATTTGTTAACCGGGAAAGTCCGACTTGGAATGAAGCCAATTTTCAGTGGAGGCCCAGGGGGATATGGTCTAGACGCATGTCTTTCTAACGTGGGAGGAAACTGGAGCACCCGGAGAAAACCCACAAGAATGCAGGGAAGGACATGCAGACTCCACACAGAAGGAACCCCAGCTGAGAATCGAACCGGAGAACCTCTTGCTGTGAGGCAACAATGCTACCCTTGCACCTAACTCATACATAAATAGAAAAGATGCTGCAACAGATTACTAACCCGTCATCCCTTCCATATGGGAAACATTTCCATTATATATCAAACAATGCAACACACATGCTGCATTCAAAAGTACTCTGGATGACTGGAGGGGCAAATCATAAATTCATTCCTGGAGTACACAGCAAAGCATTCCTCACCTAGCAGCTTAATTCAAAAAACTACTCTTTGCTTAGGGTGGACAGACATATCAGTACTCTTCTGGCCACATGCCTAGTAGGTACCACTGAAACTAGACAGATATATGGACTGTTTAAGTTGAACATGGGCAAAAGTTTTATTTTGATCTAAACAGATTATGACTTGTTTACTGCAGAATTAAGATCCAAGTGATCAATGTAATGTAATGTATTTTATCCCAGAATGCATGTATGAAAGTCAGAAAAATAGGGGGACTTAATACTGGGTATACTTTTTAAAAAAAAATGATGAGCTTCCTATAGAAACCTTTCACAGGTACATGAACATGTTTCACCAAAGTGGCTCTAACATACAGCAACAGTCTACCAACCCTAAATTACTGCAACACAGATACTACAACTGTTTAAGAAAAAAATGATGCTATGTCTTACAAAAGAGTTTACATGTGTAGAATAGCAGGTGTGTTGTACCTTTAAGAAGCATTTTCAAGATCTCTGTGCGCATATAAATACCAAGCACATGTTAGTGTCAGTGCCGTTTTGAAGGTGCAGCCAGAATGTTAACATCCATGTGTATGACAGCTAATCTGTTTAAAAGTTAAAGTTACTTAACCTCACTTATGATGTGTTTGTATACAATAAAGCTGCTTGAACAAGAACCTGCAGTGCTCGCCTGTTTTATCCCGACCTGGCGAGCGACAACTTGTATCTGCTTTCAAGCCTCAGGTTAAGTTTGAAATAGCCCACTATAATAATAATACAACACAACTCACTACACTTGCAATCTTAACTAGACATTACCTTCCATACTTACTTATATTTTTACTACTGAAAGTTTGGATTTTTTCACTTTCTCCACTGTTGTGGATGTCTGCTCACATTCATTTTAAAGCATTTATGTACACCTACAATGCATCTGTGTATAGTTCGTTCTGTAAAATTTAAATGCGTCTATGAATCCACTCATCCATCCACAAACACTTCTTCCCATTTCTGCACATGGGGTCAGAGTGTCACTTCAACAATGACAATCATTTTAACCCAAGATATCTATTATTTATTTAGTTATGAATTTACATTTTCTTGCCTAGGTTTAATCACACTAGGCAAGTGGCCTATTTTCAGGGGAGACCCTAGATAGTCCTCATTGTGACTAGGGGAAATTTGTCTAGTGCAATGGAGAAATTCCCCTAGCTCTTTATAATTGCTGCCATGAGATCTTTTACCACCTCCAAGGATGGCACTCTCAGATGTACAGCACTTCCCTTCCTCATTGGTGAGATCAGACCATAAATTAATCTCATTGGAGATCCACATCCCGCCCCCACCCACAGCAAAAAAGACCATAGTGAAGAACTTCTCAAAAGCAAACTTCACACTTCTTAAGACTGGAGTGGTATCCTTCAAGGCCCCCGAGCCAGTGGAAACCACAACCCACGCTGCTGAAACCCTTACAAATGCCTTCTACGAGCACCTCCAGGAATGTATGGATCAAGCAATCCCTAATAAAATCAAGACCCTTTCCACCAAAGGCAGGCGCCTGGTCTGGTGGACCCCAGCCATAAACAAACTCTACAACAAGAGGAGAAAGCTACTACATGAGAGAGCAAAATCCCTAAAAGGGAAGGCATCTCTGATCAATACTAGCAAAAAACTACGATCACTCATAAAATCATCCAAGGCCAACTTTGAGAGAAAAATCGCTAATGACACAAAAGACAATCATAAGGCCTTCTTTAGCTATGTTAGAAACCTGGGTGGAACCTCCCAGATATGCTCAGAATTAGTCCAAAATGATAAAAAAATCACTGAACCCACAGACATTGCCAACATACTGGCAGACAGGTTCAGTGCAAATTGCCCCCTCCCCCCCAAAAGGAGAAATATCTATCCCACCAGAGTCTAGCCTCCCAAACATCTCAGATGCCCAGGTGAGAGCTGCTCTCTCTAAAGCAAAAAACACAGCATCAATGGGACCGGACGGTGTCCCCGGCTGTGTGCTACACGAACTCAATGAGGAACTAAACCCACACATAAGGCTGCTGTTTAATCTTAGCCTTACTACAGGATATGCACCCAAAGAATGGCGTACGGCAACTGTGGTCCCACTCCACAAAGGCGGTGCTTCTACGGACCCTGGAAATTACCGCCCCATAAGCTTGATGAGCCTTGTCTGCAAAGCTATGGAGAGGATCATAATGGAACTCATAAATAAAGACATTGGGGACCTACAGACACTGGATCCTACCCAATTTGGCTTTGTCAAGGGCAGATCCTGCCTCTTGAACTTGGTCGACTTTTGAAACAGTCACTAAGGCCATTGATGAGGGTAAGGCAGTTCACACAGCCTACCTTGACCTAGCAAAAGCGTTCAACACAATACCCCACTCAGGCATCATAGAAAAGCTCACCAGCTTAGATGTAAACCCATATGTCACAAGATGGGTTGCAAACTGGCTCAAGGACAGAACACACAGGGTTAGAGTTGCTGGTGCCATGTCAGACTCTAAGCCGGTCATGAGCGGTGTCCCACAGGGCTCAGTCCTGGGCCCCCTCTTGTTCGGCATTTATTTTTCTGAAGTGCAGGCAAACATAGGGGGATTGTGGCTGACAAAATTTGCAGATGACTGCAAACTGGGCACCATAATTGACACTCCATCAGACACAGACATCCTCCAGAGAGGTCTCATAGAAATGGATAACTGGTGCCAGAGCCATGGCCTTAAGCTAAATGCCAAAAAATGTATAGTCATACCCTTTGGGAAAAACAAGGTAACCCCTAATTACCACATAGGTGGTAATCCATTAAACACGGAAGAACTATCAGGGACCTGGGGACCCAAGTTGACAGTAACCTCTCTTTTGACACTCACATTGCCAAAGTGGTTAGGAAGACCTTCTACATTGCCCACCTGATCATGAAGGGATTCACATCCAGATCAGGAGAGGTCATTGTACCCCTGTACTCTTCACTTATCAGACCAATGATTGAGTACAACGCCCCATTCGGAATGTACCTTACCCGACACCTGCAGCAGTTGGAAAGACCCCAAAAGTTCCTCACCAAAAGGATAAAGGGGCTCAAACATATGTCATACGATGCCCCACTGAAGAAACTCCAGCTCTATTCAGTCGCATACCGTCTGCTCAGAGGTGATCTGTGCCTGACATACAAGGCCATGTCCAACCCGGAATTAATGGACATGCTCCATCTCAAAAAAATCCAAATCCACCAGAGTCACGAGGGCAAGAGACTTAAACCTCAACACGGATATAAATAGGATGTGCTGGAGGGACAGATTCATCACCCAGAGACTCCCTACACTATGGAACAGAATCCCAGTCCATGTGAGGCAGAGCCCCTCACTGACTCTGTTCAAGAGAAATCTTGACGAGTGGATGGGAGATCGTAGGTTTACCCCGGGAATCATCTCTGTGTCACTGCTGGACAGAGGCACAGCAAACTAATGGGTATAGTATTCTCATCCTAAGGGGTGGTGAAAGCCACACACACTCTGGCTAGGCTTATAAATGCCCTAGGGCAGATAGCCTAGTATGAACCTATAAAATGCACTGCAGTTATCAGTAATGGAAAGAAAATCCACAGACATTTGATCTTCCAGCATCAAAGGCAAATATTCTACCTAGTGAGCCACTGACAAATGCTTTTCTTTCTTTTACCTGGCCCATCCTGTGGCTGAAAATGCTCTTGCAACAGACATTCACTGGGTTAACTTAAAACAAATAATACATAAATAAACAAATAAAATCTAAATTTCACGTAGTGCACCCGCCTTCTAGAGACTTCAGGTACAGGTGAAATGTAGACCACATGGAGATCATCGAGTCCTGGTACATCTCACTTGTGAAATACGCTACGCGTTAGTGTTATTTTCCACAACTTAAGACGCCCCCCCCCCCCCAACAAATAAAAACTAAATTCCGCAAAACCTGTTCCTTTACTCACCTGTCCTGCTGCTTTCACTGTCTTGACGGTTTCTACTACCATTTCATCATTTCTGTCCTTGTTTACAGAAGCGGATGGGGGCTTCACTGCTATACTATGCAGTTTGTGCCGTGCTCGCCTAATCTTCCCCATGTCAGAAACTCAGTATTCGCCACCGATCCGTGTTTACTTGATACTCTACCACGGACAGGTCAGTTCTGGTCTGGATTACTGCATCATACAAGTGAAACAGAACAAGAGTTAAAGTAAACCCGGGTATGTACAGTATAGAATACAGCAATTAAGCATCACATTTTAAAGTGCTATAACCACATACAGAAAACACACTAAATTAATTCGTTTTCCCGTGAACATTAAATTTAACACACAATCTGAACTATGCTAAAAGACAGCCCACACAAATAATTATGCTGCTTTCAAAAATAAATAAAAAGATCAGTGCTATTATAAATTACTACATTTTCTACTCGTCGCAGTAACTACATACTTTCAATAACTGTAAATGCTTACTATAACACAGTCACTTAACCTACTCAAAAGTACATAGGAAGCGATCAGCAAAAACGCTGTTCTGTCAATATATCCCACGTGTGATGCTTACATTATTATGGTGCCACAGCAAAAATGGTCCGGTTACCTCGAAAATCTGATACTGTGTTCCAGCTCGTTTAGAGAACTGTAGCTGTGATTTACGGCTTGCTGTTGGTTTTATTATTTTTTCTGTAATATTGATCATGCACTTATTTCTAATAACTACCAGTGGGAATGATGAGTTCTTCTGCCAAGTTAGCTAAAGTTACTAAAGTTAACTAACCTCATCTTGCGAACGTGACTTGGCCAGAAAATTATTGTGTAGTCTACTCTTAACCGGCTTCGATTTTTTGCCCTTGGTTTTTCCGTGTTCCTCATAATGCAGTGGCGGATCCAGGGTTTTACAAAGGGGGGGGGGGTGCAGTCTAGAAAGTCGACAATTGAGGTGGGGAGGCAGGAAAGCAAAACACTGGGGAAGGGGGATGTGGAAGGATCACCTTAAGATATTGTATCAGCATGTGTGAAAACACAGCAACATACAGTCATTTGCAAAACATTGGGGGTGGTGGGTCGAGTGAGCACAACGGTTAAGGTTTTCACCTCAGACACAAAGTATTGGGTTTGATTCTGATCTCAGCTTTATTAGCTAGCCTTATAATTACCATTCATGACAGTTAGCCTAATATTCTCGTATGATCCAGTGAACCTGGTGTGGTTGTGTTAGTGGAGGTACATAACTCCTATCCAGCACACAGCATATTAACAAACATTACCAGTTGTTTCAAGACATACCTAGAGGATATGTTTGGTTGCCCGTATGAAGTAGTTCTTTTATATGGCATACCTGACATAAGCATTATGATAACATAGCAAAGAATCCCAGTGAAGGTGATATCACCCCAAGACCCATAGCAAATGTAAGTAATTTAAGTAAACAATGATTTATGTGAAACCAGCAAAGTTAATTTATGTAAATAATTTTGTGTGTGCAAGTGAAGTTCAGTTAGTTAAAGAACATTGCAAGTTAAGGAAATACACATTTTATGAAAAAATTCCTAAAAACAGTCAGTTAAATTATATGCAATGTATAAAACCAAATTTAAGTACTGTAGCATTTCCCAAAGGACAGTAACACAAATCTACTTTGTCTGGCCAGCCTAATATGCAAAGCCATGGAAAGCCTTATTAGGAAACAGCAACCCTCGAATACTGTTTCCATTTTAGTTTGGATTTGTCAAGGGCAGGTCATGCTTACCAAATGTAATGTACTTTTTAGCAAAGGTCACCAATGCAATATAGGAAAGCAAAATGGTACACATTGCATACCTTGACCTAGCTAAAGCTTTTGACACAATCCCCCACTCAGGCATTGTAGAACAGCTAAATAAACTAGGAATAAACTATGGTCACCTACTGGATTGCCACATGGCTCACAGATGAGATGCAAGAAAGCAAAATTGACAAAGTTACCTCCAGAAAGAGATGAGCTACTGGTGGAGTCCCAAGGGTTCTGTGCTGGGGCCTCTCCTGTTTAACATATACTTTTCTGACGTAAAAGCCAATACCAAAGGGCTCTGAATGACTAAGTTTGCACATGACTACAAGTTAGGAGCAGTCACTGAACCCCAAATTACACAGCCATCCTACTGGACGGTTTGTCCCAAACAACTGGTGCCACAATCATGGACCAAAATGAAATGCCAGTAAATGCATTATTGTATCCTTTGGAAGTCATCTACCTCAGGAATACAACTATGATGACAATAAGACTTTAAGAATAGACTTGTTTGGGTTTTCTGAACTTATCTGGACAGTGACCTAAATTTTGACCAGTATGTCTACTTATGTAAGAAAGTGCTTCTGTATTAAACAGCTTAAAGAAATGGGTTATGTCTAGATCTAGGATGTCACTGCCCTCCTTTACTCAGCACTCCTTAGGCCAGTCATTGAGCATAATGCCCCCTTTGGCCTGTATCTGTCCAGACACATGCAACTGGAATGCCCACAAAGAAGCCTTACTAAAAGGATACTAGGGCTAAACAATATGTCCTACACAGACTAAAGTCTGCCATTTGCTTTCTTCCACTGACTGCCTCCCATAGCTCTCAACCCCTCATCTCCAAAATATAGAACATAATGTGACAATATGGAGCAAGAGGCAAACATTTACTAACAGCCTCATCTAGGATGCTCATAGCATAAGTATGAGAAAACAGAGAATTGCGCCCAGGAGGTCTTTGAAGTTTGGGTAAGTTACATGCAAGTACCTCTGCATGTGTGGGTCTGTGTGTGTGTTTTTTTGTGATGCAAGTGTTGTGTGCGAGTCATTGACAACTTGTTTGTTGCCTTTTAGGTCTTTATGTGACAGTCTACCCTCTGATGTCAATGTATAACTACATCTCTTGCTTACTATATTTGTCTGTTCATGAATTAAGTGGCTGTCAGTGTACATAAGGCAATTGTTACATTGCCTCAGGATGCCCATGTCCTCCAAACTGGATGCAGAGATAGCAGGAAAGTGCTCATCCATGGTTGCAGGTCATAATGTGTACTTGAAAGGATATAAGTGGAGGAGGTTTGTTACAGGATGAGGGAAAGGCGCTTATTTGGTGTAATCTGCAGCTAACCTAACCAATGATGCTGCCCAGTGCCAAGCCAGATGCTGTCAGAGTAGCAATGGTCCTGGGTGCAATAATAAAGGAAATAACACAGTAAACTTGCATAGCATAATGAAATTAAGCAATGTTTCCAGAGGTTTGTGTCAGTACAAGACATTGGCACAGTGAGCAGCTCTGTGCAAATGTGCCATATTTATACTAATACTGGAAATACAGAAAACTGACTACTGAGCCCTCTGGCCAATAAAAGGACTACACTTAGCCCTTTTGTGTGTTTCCCATCTCAGACCAGGTAAACACCTACTAACACTAGATTAATATAATATCATCACAAACCTCCAATACTTACTCCTGATGTCCTCATCACTCTACAATTATGAACAAGTCAGACTTTAATATCTAAAGTGCATTCTGTACTAAATTCTGGATGAAGTACCATCAGGGACATCTCTTGCCAAAGCTGCGACTAAAAAAAAAAAAGGCATCCCTGACCTACTTAATTCAGTTAACAAAGAAGCAAAGAACCTGAGAGAAACTAAGGGTACAAATGACCAGTTTAAAATCCAAAATTACGGCAAATTGTTTTTTTTGCCCGAGGGGTAATAAGCATCTGAAAATGTATGACCAAAGCTGAAAGATTTCAGCTCTATTAAGCAGGTGTGAAACAATTACAAAAGCATATTTACTGGTGACAGCTGAGTTTATAAGTGGTAGGGTATAATTGGCAGCTTTTACAGTCTACATAGAAAACCCACAAATATAATAAAAAATCTAACGGACCACAGCTGAAGAGTATACAGTTGAAACCAGTGTTGTTTAATCCACAAAGTAAGCGCTTTCATGATCTGTAACTGACTGATTATTCAGAAGACTTAGCAGTCAGTTGTGAAAGCGCTTACTTTGTGTATTAAACAACATTGGTTTCAACTATATACCCTTCAGCTATAGTCTGTTTGATTTTTCATTATATTTGTGAGGCTCTGAGGTGAAGACAGAGCATCTACTCAGTTACAGAACAGTTTACTCTCTATACATAGAAAACCCACAGTTCATTATAAATCCTTATAAGGAAAGTTGCAGACTCTCAAAGTTTCTGTTATACTGACTAACACACAAGTCATAAAATGTACAGGAATTTATTTGCCTAGTAGTAGAAAAGCTAGATTTCCATCTGGGAGTTTAGATTTCCATCTGGGAGTTCAGAGATCTGGGTTCTGGAACAATGTTATGCTACAAATAGCCCAGCCAGAAACAGCGGAAGGAAGCTATTATTCCTTAAAAGGATGGAATATAGTGATGGCAATTTGATCTGACCTGATCTTCAAAAAAGGCAGGAATTTTGGCACATGCAAGTGCTTAGTAAGTAGGGCACTTATTGACATCAGTGTAATGCTCCTGACAAACAAAACAGGAAGAAAAATTAATAAATACCACTTCTGTTTAGTTGACATGAAAGCTATCAAAGCACAACAGCAGCAAATCTAAAGTTAGACAACTTATCTATGCTCAAAGACACCGACTATACAAGCTCTTTTTGAGGTGGAGGAGGGAGCAATAATTGTACTTTCCAGTAATAACATTTGTAAGTGGGTTGTAGCCCCTAACTCCAAGTCTAAGAGGAG
Organism: Protopterus annectens; assembly: GCF_019279795.1. Taxonomy (NCBI): domain Eukaryota; kingdom Metazoa; phylum Chordata; order Ceratodontiformes; family Protopteridae; genus Protopterus; species Protopterus annectens. Next base: position 523,772,338 of record NC_056738.1, on the reverse strand, counting down.
AGGGGTTATGTAGGTGCCATTCTCAAATCATATTAATGGAACATACAACTTGCAGATATAGTTATAATACCATGTAAAATAACGAGAAATGAGCCCTTATGGGATGACACACATTAGTGCGCAGCACCATGGGGGCACATCTCTCAAATTCTTTGACAAACCCAAAAATTAGGGGGGAAGGGAACAAAGGCTCAAAAATCAGCAACAAACTGTATTATTTTAATTCACATAAAAAGAACAGGCGTTGCATCAACGTGCATTTACTGACTGAGAAATAAAACACTCAAACGTCTAGCATTACTGACTGACTGTAATCGTCACTGATTTGCCGGAAAACCAAAAATGTTAAGAGAGACATAATATAATCAGGGACAGCTGAGAGACATGCAAGCATGTCAGGCAATCATTTACATTATTGCCAAGGTGCTGGAGAGATGCGGCAAAAGTGCATCACATGCTAAATCTAAAGTTCCCGTAAAGCAATTAAATCATAAAAGCTTCTGACAACTTTACCAAACTTTGTATTATAACAATGGATTGATTTTCTCCACTAAATCTCTTAACAAAATGACCCATACATCTAACAATCTTCAAGTGGATAATTTAAAAGCACAAGGAAACTGTTAAGATAGTCACTGTGAGTTTTTCATCAATCATCTGTAACACCATTCAATATCATTATGTGCAAGACATAATTATCATTTGAGTTTAGATATTTAAATTATAACTGTTATTCACTTGCAATAATGGAAAAACCTTGTAGACGGTCGTCAGACATTCGTCAAACAGCAACTCAACGTGTATAAGCTAAGCACAGTCCATTGAACAGTCACATTTTCAGAGTTCTGTCTCTCTTCTCTCTTAACCTCACTGTTTCACTCATTAAAACACAGTAATCCTTAAGCTCAGAATTGAGCTGCAGAAAAATTTCTTCAGTTGTTACAAGCAATTAAATAGACTTACAGAATTTAGAGATTTCATGTCACAAAGCATAATCCACACACTCTCTTACCTGATCAAGTGATTCAAGTCCAACTACATTTCGGAATTCCTGCTCGCAGCGATAATCCATATGATTTGCGACTGTCGTTTTCTTCCACTCGCTCGCTCATTACTGCACATTTCCCGCTCGCAGCCAGCCGGACATACCATGAGCTCACTTCCGCGTGCCTGGTGTCCTCCAAATATGTACGTACTTTTTTTTTTTTTTTAAAAAAGCTACTTTATGTTACTGCTTTCCGATGTCCTAGCCAAGCTACAGAATCAGTTTAAAAAGGGGGAGGCGCGCGCCCCTGCGCCAAAGCCTAAATCCGCCACTGTAATGTATTTGTTTTTTTTTTGTTTTTTTTCGTAAATAAGTGAAGATTGCAGTCAGCCAGCAATGCCAGTAGTGTTCCCACCTGTCCTTTACGCAGGGCAGTTGCGTCCTCCGGGGGGACATGAAATATCATAAATGTCCTGAGATTTCTAGGACAAATTAAATTTCAAAAGTGCCACTAATCGTTTGCATCAAACAATCGTCTATCTGCAACACCTTAACAGTATATGCAGTTATAGTACAGCTCAAATTCTAGAAGAATAAGCTTCTGTTTTGTCAAAAAGAGTGAAGTCCAATTCTTTGCAATGGTAACGTGTGGGGTTTGTCCTGCAAATCTTCACCTTTTCATAGAAAATATCCGACTATGGACATTAGAGAGGGTGGCAACCCTAATTGCTAGACGTTAGAGTTTCATACATGTTCAGAATGCATGTAGATGCAAAACCTGTTGTTGTATACTAACATTTTAAGTGAGATAGAGGGGATCCAGTGTCTCTCAGCCTGGGATGACATGCTCGACAAGCCGCGTTGCTTCGCAAGAGACGGCTTGCACCTGTCACCCCTAGGCTTTCGAATACTGGCCAAGACTCTTGCTGCCCCCATAGTGCCTTTTTTAGGCAAGGCTCAAAAGTCAAACCCACCTCCGTAAACAGCACAATTAACAAAAAAACTGAGGGTTATGCTACTCAACGCCAGGAGTTTAAATCTCAAAATGCACGCGCTCAAAACACTCCTCAGTATTGAGAACGTCGACATTTGTGCAGTAACTGAAACCTGGTTCAAGGCTCCAGAGAGCACCCCAGCACTACCAGGCTACAACTCATACCACACGTTTCGGCCACAGAACATGGACCGAAACACAAAAGGAGGGGGTGTATCCATATTCATCAAGGATACCTACACCTCCAGGTTAGTGGCCCAGCATGATACCTCTGAGATCATCCATGTACAACTAACATCGAGCAAATCTGCAATGCAAATTGTAGCCTGCTACAGATCACCCTCCATGACCCTGGACCACCGCTCCACCTTTCTGGAGACACTGGAAAACATGAAGGTCCTACCAAACACCCTGATATTGGGCAATATCAAATACCCTACCATTCACTGTGAAAACTACTCAAGTACAAATTCCCAGGCCTAGCGCTTCCTGGAATTCATCAACTCAAATGCCCTGGATCAGCTGGTAAACTCCCCTAGCAGAGGTGAAAACATATTGGACCTGGTCTTCACCAACATGGGCGACAGGTGTTCCACACCGGAGGTCAACCCATCACTGGTTAGATCAGACCATAAACTAATCACTCTGGATACACCCCATCACCACCCCCAACTAAGGAAACCACAGTAAAAAACTTTTCTAAAGCAAATTTCACCTTACTTAAGACAGAGGTGGTAAGTTTCACAGCCCCCACGCTAAAGGATAACGCTGACCAAGATGCAGAAACCTTTACAAATGCACTCTATGAGCACCTACAAGGATGCATGGATCATGCCATCCCTAGCAAAACCAAGACTCACTCCTCTAGGTGAAGAAAACCAGTTTGGTGGACCCCTGCAATAAACAGGCTATACAATAAAAGGAGGAAACTAGTTCAGAAAAAAAGCAAATCCCAAGAAGGCAAGACATCCCTGATCAGTATCAGTAAGAAACTGAGGTCCTTCATGAAATCATCCAAGGCTAACTTCGAAAGAAAAATAGCCAAGGATTCAAAAGATAACCACAAAGCCTTCCTTAGCTATGTTAAGAATCTAAGTGGCAACTTGCAGGTATGCACTCAACTAGTGCAAAATAGCACAAAATATACTGAACCTACTGATATTGCCAACATCCTGGCAGATAGATTCAGTGCAAATTTCACCCCCTTCTCACCTCCAAAAGGGCCCACAACAATACCGGAAAAGTGTATTGTCCTAAAAATCACAGATGCACAGGTGAAAACAGCCCTTTCAAAAGCCAAAAACAGAGCATCAATGGGACCAGATGGTGTCCCAGGCTGCGTTTTGCACGAACTACAAAATGAACTAACCCCCCCACCTAAATACGCTGTTCAGCCTCAGCCTCTCCACAGGCTACGTGCCCATAGAATGGCGCACAGCAATGGTTATTCCTCTCCACAAAGGAGGGGTCACAACTGTCTCTGGTAACTATCACTCCATAAGCCTGACTAGCCTGGTCTGCAAGGCTATGAAGCGCATCATCATTTAACTCATTAACAAAGACATTGGGAACCTCCAAACACTTGACCCGACCCATTTTGGATTTGTTAAGGTCAGATCATGCCTACTAAACCTGGTTGACTTCTTTGAGACAGTCACCAAGGCCATAGACGAGGGAAAGGTGGTTCACACAGCCTACCTTGACCTCACCAAGGCTTTTGACACCATTCCCCACTCGGGTATTGCAAAAAAACTCACCAGCCTGAACATAAACCCCTACGTCATGAGATGGGTTGCCAACTGGCTTACAGACAGAACTCACACGGTAAGAATAGTGGGCTCCAGGTCTGACTCTAAACCAGTCACAAGTGGTGTCCTGCAGGGCTCGGTCTTGGGACCCCTACTGTTCTGCATATACTTTTCAGAAGTACAGGCAAATACAGGAGGACTATGGCTAACCAAGTTTGCCGATGACTACAAACTGGGAGCCATAATTGACTCTCTGGCTGACACGGACATCCTCCAAAAGGGCCTTACTGAGACTGACACCTGGTGTCAAAGTCATGTCCTCAAGCTAAATACCAAAACACGCATAGTCATCCCATTTGGGAAAAACAAAACACCCACAAATTACCACATAGGTGGCAGCCCCCTTAATACAGAAGAGGTAGTAAGAGATCTGGGGACCCAGGTAGATAGTAATCTCTCCTTTGACAATCATATTGCCAAAGTAGTTAGGAAATCCTTCTATGTGGCCCATCTAATTATTAAAGGGTTTGCATCTAGAAATAAAGAGGTTATAGTGCCCCTCTACTCGTCACTCATTAGATCCATCATAGAGTACAATGCCCCATTTGGGATGTACCTCATAAGATACTTCCAACAGCTGGAAAGACCACAAAAGTACCTCACCAAGAGGATTACTGGTCTCAAACATATGTCCTATGCAGCCCAACTGAAAAACCTCTGGCTATACTCAGTGGCATATCGCCTACTCAGAGGTGATCTCTGCCTGACTTACAAAGGTTCATAGGTTCATAGGTTCATACTAGGCTATCTGCCCGAGGGCATTTACAAGCCTAGCCCATCGTTTTGTGGCTTACGCCACCCCTTTAGTATGTGGAACTATACCCATTATTTTGCTGTGCCTCTGTCGAGCAGTGACACTGAGGTAATCCCTGGGGTATATCTGCGATCTCCCATCCATTGGTCAAGATTTCTCTTGAACAAGGTCAGCGAGGTGCTCTGCCTCACATGTACCGGGATTTTGTTCCACAGCATAGGGAGTCTTTGGGTGATGAATCTATCCCTCCAGCACGTCCTATTAATAGCCGTGTCGAGGTTTAAGTCTCCCGCCCTTGTGGCTCTGATGGATCTAGATTTTTGAGGTGAAGCATATTCATCAAATCTGGGTTTGACATGGCCTTGTATGTTAGGCAAAGGTCACCTCTGAGCAAGCGGTGGCGACTGAATAGAGTTGGAGTTCTTTCAGTCGGGCAGCATAGGACAGATTTTGAGACCCTTTATCCTTTTGGTGAGGAACTTTTGTGGCCTCTCCAGCTGCTGCAAGTGTCGGGTCAGATACATCCCGAATGGGGCATTGTACTCAATCATTGGTCTGATGAGTGATGAGTAAAGGGAGACTATGACCACCCTTGATCTAGATGAGAATCCCTTCATGATAAGGTGGGCAATGTAGAAGGTCTTCCTAACTACTTTAGCTACATGGGTGTCGAATGACAGACTACTATCAACCTGGGTCCCCAGGTCCCTGATAACTTCTTCTGTGCTCAGTGGATTGCCACCTATTTGGTAGCTAGGGTAACCTTGTTTTTCCCAAAGGGTATGACTATGCATTTTTGGCATTTAACTTCAGGCCGTGGCTCTGGCACCAGTTATCCGTTTCTGTGAGACCCTTCTGAAGGATATCTGTGTCAGATGTGTTTTCTACTATGGCGCCCAGTTTGCAGTCATCTGCAAACTTTGTCAGCCATAACCCTCCTGTGTTTGCTTGTACTTCAGAAAAGTAGATGCCAAACAAGAGTGGGCCCAGGACTGAGCCCTGTGGGACACCACTTGTGACAGGTTTTGAGTCTGACATGGCGCCAGCAACTCTGACCCTGTGGGTTCTGTCACTCAGCCAGTTTGCAACCCATCTTGTGATGTATGGGTTAACATTTAAGCTGATGAGTTTTTCAATGATACCCGAGTGGGGTATTGTATCAAGGCCTTAGCCAGATCGAGGTAGGCTGTATGGACTGCCTTTCCCTCGTCAATGGCTTTGGTGACTGTTTCAAGAAGTCAACCAAGTTTAAAAGGCATGATCTGCCTTTGACAAAGCCAAACTGGGTTGGATCCAAAGTCTGCAAATTCCCTATGTCTTTATTTATGAGGTCCATTATGATCCTCTCCATGGCTTTGCAGATAAGGCTTGTCAAGCTAATGGGCGGTAATTTCCAGGGTCGGTGGAGGCACCGCCTTTGTGAAGTGGGACCACAGTTGCAGTGTGCCACTCCGTGGGTATGTATCCAGAGGTAAGACTTTGATTAAACAGCTGTCCTAGCTGTGGGTTTAATTCCTCATTGAGTTCGTGGAGCACACAGCCGGGGACACCATCAGGTCCCATGGATGCTGTGTTTTTTCCTTTGGAGAGAGCAGTTCTCACTTGGGCGCTGGAGATGTTTGGGGGGCTGCAATCATTTGGTATAGATATCTCTCCTTTTGGGGGGGAGTGGGGGGGGAGTTTGCACTGAACCTGTCAGCCAGTATGTTGGCAATGTCTGTAGGATCAGTAATCTTCACATCATTTTGAACTAGTTCTGAGCATATCTGGGAGTTTCCTCCTAGGTTTCTAACATAGCTAAAGAAGGCCTTATGATTGTCTTTTGAGTCTTTAGCTATTTTTCTCTCGAAATTTGCTTTGGATGATTTTATGAGAGCTCTTAGTTTTTTACTTATAGTGATCAAGGGTGTCTTACCTTTTAAGGATTTTGCTCTATCTTGTAGTAGCTTCCTCCTTTATTGTAGAGTTTGTTTATGGCTGGGGTCCACCAGACTGGACGCTTGCCTTTGGTACTAAGAGTCTTTGTTTTGTTTGGGATTGCCTTATCCATGCAGTCCTGCAGGTGCTGGTAGAAGGTGTTTGTAAGTGATTCAGTGGCTTGAGTACTGTTTTCCGCCGCTCGGGGCCTTAAAGGAGACCACACTAGTCTTTAGAAGTGTGAAGTCGGCTTTTGAGAAGTTCTTTACTGTGGTCTTTTTTATTTCAGGTGGGGGTGGGATGAGGATCTCCAGCGAGATTAGTTTGTGATCTGATCTCACCAGTGAGGGGTATACTTCTGGTGTTGAACATTGTGCTCCCATGTTCATGATGATGAGATCAAGTATGTTATCTCCTCTTGTGGGGATGGTGACTAGTTGTTCCATGGCATTTGAGTTTATGAATTCCAGGAACTTTTGGGCTAGGGTGTTTGGGCTTGAGTAGTGTTCCCAGTCTATATTAGGGTAATTGAAGTCACCTAGTATGATGGTGTTTGGTGATACATTTATCCCCTCTAGTGTTTTCAAGAAGGCCATGTGAGGTTCCTGAGTTTGTGTGGGTGGCCTGTAACATGCTACAATTTGCAGAGCAGTCTTGCCTATGGTTAATTGCACCTGGATGGTCTCCGATGCATCGTGGCGTTGCCACCAGTCTTGAGGTGTGGGTGTCCTTGATGAATATGGATACCCCTCCTTTCTTGGTATTGTCCGGATTTTGGGGCCGGAACGCATGATATGAGGTAAAACCTGATAGCGCTGGGGTGCTCTCAGGAGCCTTGAACCAGGTTTCTGTCACAGCACAGACATCGATGTTCTCCATACTGAGAAGGGCCTCGAGTGCGTGCATTTTGAGATTGAGACTTCTGGCATTGAGCAGCATTACCCTTAGTTTTTCCTTTTTGTGTTCTAGGGTGGTAGGTTTAGAATTTGAGCCTTGCCTAAAAAGGCACTATGGGGGTGGCAAGAGCCTTTGCCAATATCCGAATCCCAGGGTGACAGGTGCAAGCCGTCCCTTGCGAAGCAGCGTGGCTTGTCCAGCATGTCATCCCAGGCAGACAGATACTGGATCCCCTTTGAATGACCATGCCATGAGTGGCACCTTGAAAGCCATGTCCAACTCAGAATTGATGGACATGCTCCACCTAAAGAAATCCAAGTCACTGTGAGCCACAAGCTCTAGTGAGCTAAACCTTGCCACAACAATAAATAGAACATGCTGGAGGGATAGATTCCTGTCACAGAGACTCCCCATGCTTTGGAACAAAATTCCAAATTACATCAGCCAGAGCCCTTCACCAACACTCTTCAAGAGAAACTTTGATGAGTGGATGGGTAACATAAAATACACCCCTGGGATCACTTCATTGGCTCTGCTTGACAGAGGATCAGTTAATTAATCAATGGGGTGGTGAAAGCTGACACACTCTGGCTAGGCTTATAAATGCCCTCGGGCAGATAGCCTGGTACCTACCTATGAAACTATTTAAAATTGTCCCTGATTTTGGGCTTTTGACCCCCTCCCCCACCCCATTATCTTTGGCTTTCACCATAATTCCAGAGCAAATAAGTTAAGAGCTATGTGTATGTACTGTTAAGGAAAAGATAGTAAACTGTTGTAGATGGCTTTTAAAACAGCCTACTAAAACACTGGTGTTGAAACTTTTTTTTTGTATACAGAAAGTAAATCTATGACTCAATGGGATGGAACTAGATGGCACCATACCTCTCAACCTCTTAGAGAAAGAAATCTGGACAAAGCCATAAATAAAAGTAGGACAAAGGCCCAAAAATATGGACATTTTTTTAAATATTGCTTTTACAAACTTAGAAAGTAGATAGAATAACAGGGTTTGCATTAGCATGAATTTTTCTGAAGGTTATGAAGTCTGAAACTCAAACGTCTATCATTATTTTCTAACTACAATCTTTAAAGATTTGCCACTAATTTGCCAGCAAACCACAATTTTATAAAAAAAGTACCAACAATCTGGACATTCTGCGAAAATCTGTACAGTTGAGAGGTATGGATGGCACTACAATTACGTTTTGTGCAAACATTGTTATAGTTAAGAGCAAGGTTAGATGGTGACTCTTCTTTGCCATGTAATGCATTGGCCCTGTAAGCTATACCAGATTGTTTGATTTAATGACATTGACATTCATTTTAGTCTGTGATGCATTTTTTCTGTATGAATAAAACAGGAGCAATCAAGTATACACTGTGTAGGCCACTATAGTATACTGATCAATTTTTAAAGAATACAGCCTGCATAAGTTTTTAATGTCTTAAGTTCTTGGCATGATGGTTAAGGTCTTTACCTCATGCATACAAGGTGCAGGGTTTGATTTTGACCTCTGGTTACTGGCTTGGTGAGATTTGTAATAGTTTGCAGACTGTGATAGCCTTATATAAAAATGGGGATTGATACTGATTACTTACAGAGGATGGCAGTGTGCCATAAGGAACTGCAACTATCTAAAATACTTCTTTAGTAAAGGATGCAAAGTCCCTAACCCCCTAAGCAAACTTTGCTTTTCTGCAACCCTTTCATATAATCAACTTCAGTTGCACAACATTAAGGAAAAGTGCACCTAGTTCTTTGTCACAGTCTGAAAAAAAAATGAAAATAAGTTATGCCTGGTGTTAAGAAACTATAATCAGTAAGATCTCCCCTTGAGGACTCTATAGAAAACAGATTTTATTTTTAATCTGTCGAGAACAAGGAAACAACCAAACAGTGCAGATCTTTTTCATAATAACATTTTTGCACTCTTTCTAACCTTTTTATAATTCTGGTGTTCTAGATTCAAAACGTTGCATAGTATTCTATATGAAGCTGGGCTGGATTAATGATATAAGGAGATAGCTTTACATCTAGGTGACTAGAGGAGACAGTACGTAAAACATCTTTTATAATACTAAAACACTATCTCATTAAATTAGAATTAAATTCAAAACATAAAGATCTGTCTGATGTGATAATGAGATCCTGATTCTCAGTTGGCAGGAGTTAATTAGCTATTGTTGAATCCAAAGTGCAATACACTGCCTTTCCTTAGTATTAAAGTAGATATGTTTTGCAGAAGTCTAGGTGAATAATTTGTTGATTACTCAGGCCAGTTAATATTTGAATCTAGTCAGAGCCAATGTGTACTGAGATCCACTGAACCAGTAAGATGCAGTATTGTTTATTTGTTCATAAAATGTTGCCCTTCCTGGCAAAAAATAAATGCAGACATACACACAGACATATATAGTATAATATATAAATATATATGTTGTGTAAAATATTGATGATAAATGATATAGTACTAATCTCTGTACTCTGCAGTGTAATGTAGAGATTTTATTTCTGAAAAAATGTTTAGTTTTGGCACTAAGAATCTTGGATGAGGGCACTCATTAGACATCTCAAACTCCAAGCATAAGAAATCTGGACAAGGACAAAAATAAGAGGGAGACAAATGTCAAAAAATAAGGGCAGATTTTAAACATTGTTCTTATAAACTTAGAACATTGATAGCATAACTGGTTCTGTATTAATATGCATTTTCTAAAGAATATGATGTCTGAAACTCAAATGTATGCTATTATTTAGTGGCTTCAAGCCTCGATGATTTGCCAAAAACAACTCCGATTTTATGAGGAACAGACCAAAAATATGAGACAAAAATCTGGACATGCTGCAAAAATCTGGGCAGTTAAGAGGTATGGCACTAACAGCTCAAGAGCATTTTTTATGTCTAAATACCTTGTAATACTTTCAGCATTCTGATTATGCTCCAAAAATAAGGAAAAACAACCTAACAAGAGTTTGTTACAGCAAGGTTTATACAGCAGAACTTTGTTACTTGTAAGTTGTGCACTGCCAGCACACAACAGTCTGTACAAAACAGCATCAGAAACCTTTGACAGGTTTAGAAGCTGTATAACACGTATAAGTCCTGGAACAGTCGACTAAATAAAAATAAAAATAAAACCCAAGTCTGTTCCTGGTCACAACACGGATGAAACAGATTTAGGTTTAGAAGCTGTAACAGACTTCTGACTACCATTATCACCAATATGCACACACAAAAAAAGTGTGGCAGAAAGGACTGTCTATAAACTGTTAAACTTTGCTTTTGGCCATTATCAGTGTAGCAAATCTAAGTGTATTATAGCTCTTATAGTTGTAAACCACTGTCTACACTTTCTTTAACCAGTACTACTTCTGGACAGTTGCAACTCCCCATGTGTTACACAAGCAATAATGCCCAACAAGGCATATGTTATTGTGCAAATAATGTACCCCCAGAGGTGTTCTGATGCCTGCGGCCACAGGCGCAGGGCCTCTACACCCCTAGAAAGGCATTATTTCCACAGTCACACACACACTGGAAAGCATTATTGTGCTTAGAGAAGGGGCAGTCTGTAAAATGATTTTGTTTTGCATATTTATTTTTTATTACTATATTATTATTATTTTATGTTTTTGATGTAAAATAATTCCTCCTCATATTAAAATGCTGTAATACATCTAAATGTTGTTGGATGAAGTATTTTACATCCAAAATATAAGTTTGGTAAGTACATAATGTCTACACACACTCTCTGAAACACACTCAAAATTTTTGTTTTGCTAGCAAATGATTGGGAATTGAAGTCACTAAATGATGACATACATTTCAATTTCAGACTTTATTTCCTTCAGAAAATGCATGCTAAAACACATCCTTTTATTTTAGCAACTTTCTAAGTTTGTAAGAGCAATATTTAAAATCTGTCCCTGTTTTTGAGTGTTTGTCTCCCACTTTATTTATTTTTTATTTTATTTAAAATTTGTTTACCGGGAAAGTCCAACTTGGAACTAAACTGATTTTCAGAGGAGGCCCGGGGAGAAATGGTCCAGATGCATGTCCAGATTTCCTGAGCTAAGAGATTCTGAGGTATGTAAGTCTCTTAACAGCTGCTGCCATTGATCAAATGCTCAATTTCTCTCCCTCTCTCTGTCTCTATTACACACATACACAGACACAAACACACACACACACACACACACACACACACACACACACACACACACACACACACACAATTCCACTTTCATACATGCAAACACGCTTACACTCATTCCAGATAGCTGGGCTGGCAGTATGACTCCCCCCCTGAAATGTCACACTGCCAACCAAGCTATCTGGAATTTTGTAAATAATTATATATCATTTGTGAATATTGATAAGATGTATACAGAACTGTATGTTATGTACTGAGCTAAAATGTAACCACAACATGTCATGTTGACTTAGAACAGAAAATAACTTGAAATTAGATTGCTTTACAGTTGTGCAATAAAAGTTCTCTCTCAGTTTCAGTATAGCAGACACAATATCTAGAGCTAGAAGTTTTTGAAATGTCTTGAAAGAGAAGTAAATACTAGGTTTAAAATGTAGAAAGTGGTTTATTGCTTTATGACTTCCTAGCAGCTGCACAGTTCTGAGAGATATGTATTTTTAACACAAAGATGTTAAATTCTGTTAGTTTCTGTTTCAGCCTGGGAACTGAAGTCAGGTGACAAAAAGTGATGTTATCCAAGCTAACCCAGCAGTAATATTTGATATTAATTCAAGAACTCTCTCAGAGAGACTGTGCAATTTGTATTTTGTCTTGGACCTAGTAAGAACATCCACTCATCACCACCTTCTGCACTTGCCTTGCTGTAAGTAAGATTTAGGGCATAGTATCTCTCTTGGATATAGATAGGAATATAGTAAAGATTAGATGCTTTCTGTATTTATTTGAGACTCTGCTGTACTGTTTTAACATATTTCCTGTGATTTTGATCTCTGAAGTTACTGTGTTGATTGACTATTGTCTTGTTCTTTTATTATTTATTATTAAATATATTTAAACCTATGTTTGTGGCTGATATTTGTGAGACATATTTAAGCTCTTAAAGTGCTTGCATATGTATTTGGTGACACTGTACAGGCCCCTCCTAAATAGCCTTGCTCTTGGTCAAACTACCATTTGGATTAATAGTAACATTATACAGTAGGATTGGACACCCTTTGTTAAGGGCCTTAGAGTAGCTGATAAAGGGTGGCTGGTGGCAGCAGGAACTACCTTATAGTCTGGGCAGAAGAGAGCATAGCTAGTAAACTCGTGCCAGTCTTTCCCAGGCGTGTGTGTGTGTGTGTGTGTGTGTGTGTGTGTGTGTGTGTGTGTGTGTGTGTGTGTGTGTGTGTGTGTGTGTCTATAAATCAAATCTCAAAAGAGTTTGTGTGTCAGCTACTTGGGCAGAGACATGAAGCACTGGTTGGACAAAGAAGGTGCTGGAGGTTTTGGCTTGCCCACTCAGCTGAGATCTCAACCCTATAGCTGTGCCAGTGGGGAGTCTTATTGGGGATCTGCAGAAAGAGGGAGAAACCAGCCCCGAACCGACTGTGATCTGTATGTGCTCCTGAGGGAAATTGCACTTTACTGTGTGTGTACTTGTCATCCTCCCAATGTGTACGTCCCCTAGCTGTTGTCAGTGGTGAAGACTGAGGCTCCTTGATTACTGGGCCAGTTCAGGGCATGACATTTTAATTGGTGGCAGTGATGGGGTATCCACATCACATATTAATTAGATTGTAGTGGTGTGGATATTAAATTCCTATAGCCCATGTACAGTGGTCACTGAAGGTGTTTGTACTGTCAGTCAGCCATGCAATGAACATTCAGAGTTTCACATCACAATTGTTTTATTTTTTTGTTAGCTTAGTTAGTCAGGGAGAGCAGGCAATCATGTCATCAGAGGAGTATTGCAAGCTGACAAAGAGCCAGCTAGCTGAGATGTGCCAGGATAAAGGGCTGGTGCATGCTGACCTAAGGCAGAAATGAGTGTAGCTTTGGGCACAGCTGCATTGCAGACCACCGATCAGGAGGACAACCAGGCTGGCCTTGGAAATGTACAACTGTCAGAAAATGGACAGCTCAACCTTTCCACAGAGGACTTAAAAACCCATCTGGAGTTAAGGAGACTTGAGCTGGAGGCCAAGCATTTGGAAATAGGAGCATCTGAGAGACTGAGATGTCTAGATGCTTAGGAAAATGAGAAACTGAGACATCTTGAGGCTGAGGAAAATAAGAAGCTGAGACATCTAGAGGCTGAGGAAAATGAGAAACTGCAATGTCTGGAAGCTGAGGAGAATGAGAGGCAGAGGCAACATGAAAAGGAGATGCTGACTCTTTGTCAGAGTCATGGAGGTAATGGGGAAGGGAGTAACTGAATCCCAGAAGCAACAAAAGTCAATACATTTCTTCCACAATTTACAGAGGGGGATAATTTTGATAGTTTCATTCATATGTTTGAAAGGGTATGTAAACAGTATAATGTTGACCAAGGGCTGTGGGTACAGCTCCTTATCCCCTTACTCCATGATAAAGCTGTAACTACTATTTCTAAATTGTCTGATACTGATTGCTTAAATTATAATACAGTCAAGAATTGTTTGTTAGAATGCTTTAAGTTAACACCTGAAGTTTATAGGAAAAGATTTTGTGAGCATAGACGCAAGGCAGATGAAAGTGAGTGTGAATATATTGCTGAACTAAGCACTTATATTCATAGGTGGGTGAGTGAATGTCAGGTCACCACTTTTGCAGGGCTGGCAGACCTTTTGGTGAGGAAACAAGCCCTTAGCACTTTGCCTGAGGACATGAGAAGCTGATTAGCTGATAGACAATGCAATACTGCAGATGAGTTGGGGAAGAAGGGAGACCTATACCTAGCAAGCAGGGCATGACTGCACAGGAAAGGGACACCCAGTGATGCTCATGGGTCTAAGGGAACCCATGGTGGGCAGCCCAGACTGCCCCAACAGAGTCCACCAGGAGTAGGGGAAGCTACTAGTCCAGATACACATCCAGGACTAAGGGTTAAATGTTTTAAATGCAACCAGTGGGGCCATGTAGCCTAAAGATGTCCATGGAGGCAAGGTGGGGAACAAAAGGTGGGGAGCCAGTAAGTGGGAATGACAAAACGCCAGCAGTAAATTGTCTCGAGATAACATGGGTACCAAACTACCACAAGAGGTTATATCCTGTCTTAGTAGATGGAAAAGAGGACACTGCTAAGAGAGGAGCACTACTTGCATGGGCAGTCTAATCCAGTCAGAGCTTTAGGAGGGACCCCATTCCAAATACCTTTGGCTAGGGTTCACTTTGACTGGGAGGGTGAAAAGGATGCCAGCAAGTAAGTGTGTTTGAGGATATCCCTGCAGATGTCCTGATAGGGAATGATTTTGAAAATGCAGTACTCTGTGTTTATGCAGTTACATGCAGTTAGGCTTGGAGACAAGCATGTGGGTCTGGTACCCTGGGGTATACAAAGACAGACTGCACACTTGCAGCCAAGACTGGTGAGGTGGTTACTTCATGAAGGGAGCTCCCCTGTAGCAGTGAGACTGAAGGTGAGCCACAGCTGCTTGTGGGTACTGATGTTCCCTTGGACATAGTGACTGCAAGGGTAGAGCTGAGTAGTAGTACCTGGGCTAACAGTGAGGCACCGCTGACAGAGATGACAGACTTCCTGTGGAAGGGGAGCTGAGAAGGGTTACAAAGAGAGAGTTGAGACAGGGTCAGTTTTCAGACCCTACATTACAAGATCTGAGGGATGTAGCTGGTGAGGCACCTAATTCTCAAGGGAAGGGGGAATCTGTATACTGGGACAAAGGGTTACTGTATAAAGAGTGGACCCCTGAGGGAGGACTAGAGGGTGAGAGAATACAGCAGTTAGTAGTGCCCAGAGCCTACCATCTGGCACTTCTAGCCATAGCCCATAATATTTCCTTTGCAGGTCATATGGGCATAAAACATACAAAGAGAAGTATTATGCAAAAACTTTATTGGTCTCAGATTTCTAGAGATGTAACAGGGTATTGCAGGACCTGTGAGCAGTGCCAAAAGGGGTAGGCTAGAGAGGAGACAAGGTGAAAGCTCTTTTGGCTCCTTTGCCTGTGTTAGAGGAGCCATTTCAGAAGGTAGCTATAGATATTGTGGAGACTCTGAGTACCCCAAGTTTCACAGGGAATAAGTATATCCTAGTAGTAGTAGATAATGCTACCAGATACCCTGAAGCGGTGGCTCTGTCCTCCATTGAGGCAGGAAAGGTGGCAAATGCTTTGTTAGACATTTTCAGCAGGTAGGTTTCCCAAAATAAATACTGACTGACAGAGGTGCCAATTTCATGAGACTTACTGACCTGTCTGTGGAAGTACTGTGGGGTGAAGCACCTAAAGACCACCCCTGCCATCCCCAGACTAATGGTCTTGCTGAGAGGTTAACTCTACACATAAGTACATGCTACAGGCATTTATAGACCAATTCAAGAGGGAGTGGGACAAATATTTGCTCCATCTGTTGTTTGCTTACAGAGAAGTTCCCTAGGAATCCACAGGTTTTTCATTCTTTGAGTTGCTGTATGGGCAAAGAGTGAGGGGACCTCTAGATTTGATTCAAAAAGAGTGGTAGGGTGAGTGTGAATCTTACAAGGAGTCTGTTGTGGCATATTTCCCACACCTCACAACAAGGCTCAGGGAACTCATGGGCATGGCCCAGGAGAAAATGGCAGAGGCCCAACAGCAGAAAAAGGTCTGGTATGACAGGAATGCTTGAGATAGAGAGTATGCTGTAGGGCAGCAGGTAATGGTTCTCATTCCTGTCAGACACAACAAGCTGCAAACAGCCTGGGAGGGACGCTACAGGTAGTAACGAAGGTCAGTGATGTTAGCTACATGGTAGAACTGCTAGGCAGGAGGCAGGGGCACAAATTGTACCATGTTAACATGATGGAACCTTACCATGATAGGGAGGCCCTTGTGCTGAGTATTTGCAGTGGATGGCAGGAGGAGTCTGAGGGGGATCTGGTGACTGATCTCCACAGTGAGACTCGAACTGACACCTCAGTGGAAGGGGAAGCAATGTCCCAGAAGTTATCCCCTATCCAGGTTTGAGAAATCCGAGCAGTGTTACAGGAGTTTGGGGACATGTTCACTGGGAAACCACGGTGCACCAACCTGGTGCAGCACCATGTGGATACAGGACCCCAAAAGCCTATTAAGCAGGCCCCTTATAGGGTGCCTGAGAGAGTCAAACAGACTCTGAGGGAGGAGATACAGGAAATGTTGGAACTAAGGGTAATTCAGGAGTCCAGCAGTCCTGGGGCCTCCCCAGTGATGCTGGTACCAAAGAAGGATGGCAGCACCAATTTCTGTGTGGACTACTGGGAATTAAATAGTCACACAGAGTCAGATACCTACCCCATGCCTAGAACAGATGAAGCCCTAGAGCAGCTGGGTGAGGCTAAGTATCTTACCAATGGTTACTGGCAGGTGCCCTTGACTCACAGTGCTAGAAAGAGGTCAGTCTTTATGACTCCATTTGGCTTGTATGAGTTCATGAAGATGCCCTTTGGGATGAAAAATGCCCCAGTGACTTTCCAGAGGCTTGTAGATCATATCCTGATCAGAACAGGAAATTTTGCCCTTGCTTACCTAGATGATATTGCCATCTATAGCCATTGCTGGCAAGAGCACCATCAGCATGTCAGGGAGGTGCTGGACAGACTACAGAAGGCAGGGTTGACCATTAAGTCCAGCAAATGTCAGGTGGATATGACAGAGGTCTCCTACATGGGACATAGAGTGGGGAGTGGTAAGATCAGGCCAGAACCTGCCAAAGTGGAAGCCATTCAGGCATGGCCTGCCCCTGTTACCAAAAAGCAGGTGAGGGCATTCTTAGGGACAGGGATCAATGCAATGCTATGCAGCTGTAGAAAAGGAATGCCTAGCCATAGTGTGGGCACTGCAGAAACTTCAGCCTTATCTGTATGGAAGGAAATTCACTGTAGTTACAGACCCACAGTCCCTTAACATGGCTACACCGAGTCAGCCAGCGAAATGCCAAGTTACTAAGTTGGAGCCTAGGGTTGCAAGCATATGATATGACAGTGCAGCACTGCAGTGGGGTTAGCAATGCCAATGCAGATGGGCTGTCAAGACTGGGAATAGGGGAAGGTATTCCCAGATAGGCTTAACCCTCTCAAACAATGTTTCTCAATGGTCACTTGAAAAACTAGCTTGAGTTTTTTTAGGGGGGGATATCATGCTGCCAGCCCAACTATCTGGAATTTTTTAAAATAATTCTATGTCATTTGTGAATATTGATCTGATTTATACAGAACCATATATTATGTACTGCGCTGAAATGTAACCACAGCATGCCCTGCTGACAGACCAGAAAATAAGTTGAAATTAGATTGCTTTACGATTGTGCTATAAAAGTTCTCTCTCAGTTTCAGTATAGCAGACACAATACCTACAGCTAGAAGCTTTTGTATTGTCTCGAAAGTGAAGTAATTATTAGGTTTAAAATATAAAAAGTGTTTTATTCCTTTATGACTTCCTAGCAGCTGCACTGTTCTGAGAGATATGTATTTTTTAACACAGAGATGTTAAATTTTGTTAGTTTCTGTTTTAGCCTGGGAACTGAAGTCAGGTGACAAAAAGTGATATCATCCAAGCTAACCCAGCAGTAATATTTGATATTAATTTCAGAACTCTCTCAGAGAGAGACTGTGCAATTTGTATTTTGTCTTGGACCTAGCAAGAACATCATCACCTTCTGCACTTGCCTAGCTATAAGTAAGATTTAGGGCATATTATCTCTCTTAGATATATATAGGAATATAGTAAAGATTAGTTTAGATAATTTCTGTATTTATTTGTGACTGTCCTGCCATGTTGTTTTAAAATATTTCCTGTGATTTTGAACTCTGAAGTTAATGTGTTGATTGAGTATTGTCATGTTCTTTTATTATTTATTATTAAATATATTTAAACGCATGTTTGTGGCTGATATTTGTGAGACATATTTAAGCACTTAGAGTACTTGCATATGTTTTTGGTGACACTATACAGGCCACTCCTAAATAACCTTGCTTTTGGTCAGACTACCATTTGGGTCAGTAGTAACATTACACTGATAAAGGGTGGCTGATGGCAGCTGGAGCTACCTTATAGTCTGGGCAGAAGGGGACATAGCTAGTAAACCTGTGCCAGCCTTTCCCCGGAGTGTGTGTGTGTGTGTGTGTGTGTGTGTGTGTGTGTGTGTGTGTGTGTGTGTGTGTGTGTGTGTGTGTGTGTGTGTGTGTGTGTGTGTGTGTGTGCGCGCGTGTGTGTGTGTGTGTGTGTGTGTGTGTGTGTTTCTGTATAAATCAAATCTAAAAGATTTTGTGTGTCAGCTACTTGGGCAGGGACACAAAGCACTGGTTGGACAGAGAGGGTGCTGAAGGTTTTGGCTTGGCCACTCAACTGAGATCTCAACTGTATAGCTGTGCCAGTGGGAAGTCTTATTGGGGATCTGGAGAAATAGGGAGAAACCATCACCAGACTGACTGTGATTTCTGTATGCTCTTAAGGGAAACTGCACTTTACTGCATGTGTACTTGTCATCCTCCCAGTATGTACGTCCCCTAGCTGTTGCCAGTGGTGAGGATTATGGCTCCTTGATTACTGGGCCAGTGTAAGGGTGTCACACATGCAGGCATAAACATAAACACACCTATACATATACACAGACACTTTTCTTTTTATTTTTTAATTTTTTTTTAATTTTATGCTCACTAAACAGCAAAAGTGCTGCTTAGCGAGCATAAAACAGTAGCTCGATCAATCTCACTCTCACTTTCTCTCACACACACACACACACACACACACACACACACACACACACACACACACAGTTTTAATTTTTTTTTTAATTTTACACTCACTAGACAGCAAAAGTACTGCTTAGCAAGCGTAAAATGGTGACCTTTAGCTTTTTTGCAGTCTAAGCTCCATGGCACCTTAATATGCTGCAGTGAAGCATCATCTCATTTTTCAGTTGTCATTACCTACACATTAACAGCCTGCTGGAGAACATTTGTTCTACAATCAGTGTTTAATGGATGGTTTGCCCTTTCTCTAAAAAGATTTATGATAGGGTCTCAAAATGGATTTCATGACCTGTCTTTCAATCTTCACTGTTAAGGTGAATTTCTTGGAATCCATTTCTCAAGCACATAGCATAGAGGATTATGACTGTGTCACTGATCATAGCCTACTTATTTTGTGTTTGAGACAAGGATGCCAAGAAATTCACCTCAACAGTGGAGCTTGAGAGGTGAATCTTGGCATTCATGTCAAAAACACATAATTAAGGGTTATGATTGGAGACCCAGTCATAATTCTTTGTACTCCAGAGTTTTATCTGCTCCATCTACTACTAGTTACAGAGAAAAAAACAATAAATGTTTTGCTGTCTTTCAAAGCCATTAAGCACTTGTAGAGCACTGTCAGAAAGACAGTGTACTACAGTTGTATTTACACTCACCTTGCTATGCGTCTCAACTGTCCAGATTTTCTCAGAATGTCCGATTTTTGCCTCATATGTTTGATCTTTGCCTCATAAAATATTTGTTATTCAGACAAATTTCTAAGGATTGAAGTCATTAAATAATGACATCCATTTGAGTTTCAGACTTATTATTCAGAAAATGTAGGCAAACACAAATCCTGTTATTCTAGCTATCTTCCTAGTTTATAACAAGAAATCACAGGCACATTACCAGTATGCACAGCAGGCAGAAACAAATCTCTTTTTTTCTGCTGCTGCTGTCTTTGCTGGTCACTACTGGCAGATTTGACTGTCTAGCTCAAGATTTGACCTTCACAAGTCAAGCATGGGGTACTTAACATTTGTTAAGATTTGGTTTTACACTATAGAAGCTCTTAACTGATTTGTCTTTTTCCAAATATCAGAACATAATTACCATGCTCCATGCACTACAAACTGGCTGTGTTCTGAGATTTGATCATAACGGTTTATATCCACTTTATATTTATCCCAAAACTGAGGTAAGATAACTCATTAAGAATACAAAATCTGAAAATGACATAAAGCATAAGTAATACAAAAACAAAAATACAAAAATGAAGCATAAATATTAAAATAATGGCAGTTATAAACTTAAAAACTGTCCATGCACAATTCTGAGGTTTGAAAAGCATCGACATTCAAAACTTTAGGGAAACTTTCCTGTAAAATGCATTTCCCCATACATGTTTATTTATGCATTCTGATTACTGGAAAGGTGCAACTGGGCATAGCTCATTTAAAATGAAGGCACAGAGTGAAAGACCCCCAAGACATACAAGAGTAATATACAAACAATCCAGGGTTTTATACATATGTGTCTGTGTGTGTATATGTCTATATATATATATATATATATATATATATATATATTTATATTTATACATACGTATATATATATATATATATATATATATATATATATGCACACGCGCGTACACACACACGTATATTTGAAATGTAATGAAATATAAAAATGGTTACTGAGTAGATTGCTAACAGTAGAAAAAGTAATTTTGAAAACAGCATCTGGTATTTTGACAAATTGTGCAATATGCATAATGTTCATATCTGTATTATACATATATTTATATATATATATATATATATATATATATATATATATATATATGCATATACACACACACGCATATATAAATATATATATATGTGTGTGTGTGTGTGTGTGTATATATATATATATATATATATATATGGTTCTACTTCACTTTGTTGAAAACTCATTTGGTGGAATTTCACTGAGGCCAAATCACCAAAAGTTGAAATCACCAAAAACTCATTTCACTGAACCTCATTTCACCGAAAGCTTACAATGCTGTATTTCAACATACTACATTTTACACTATAGACATGCACACTTACTCTTTCCAGAACTTAAAAAACACTTACTTTACCCTCTTAACAGAAACTGGAATATATAAAACCAAACTAAGTGGGGGGCTGTGCCCCCCACACAGTCCCTAACTATATATACTAACTCCACGATCACACTACAATGGGGAAAAGGGCATATGCCTTTTAAATGCCTTACAGTACTCTACACAAATAAAATAAAATGTATGTTGAAATGCAGCATTGTAAGCTTTCAGTGATTTGGTTTTGGTGAAATGAAATTCTACCAAATGCGTTTTTGGGTGAAGTAGACCTATATATAGACAGATTTATACGCGCGCGTGCACGCGTGTGTGTG